>NC_057398.1:23059189-23395053 GCF_019320065.1 Cervus canadensis
TGTGGCCTCACAGGGCAACTCACGAGAGGAGAGAACTCCTGTGAAGATCAAGAAGTGCTGGATTAAGCTTATGACTAGAGAGCCACACCTGAACACTGGCCGGCTTGAAGGGCAATCCATCTCAGCCGGGCTCCAGGCGTGGAGCATGATTAATGCAGCTGGTTAGTGGTTTGGCCCTCCCCGGTCCACCTCCTCCTCTGGATGTTGTTTGAAGAATTCATTAGGAGAAGGCAGCAGGGAAGGAGGAAGGGAGTTGTACCATTCTAATCTCCTCTCCCCGGCCCGATCTGGCTTCTGCAACCAAGATAGTCAAGGTTGATCAGGGTTCCCTAGGTCCTCACGGTGGGAGCAAGAGATAATCAGTGCTCTTGTGTATCATCCTCCAAGCCACGTAGCAAGGTGATGAGGTTTGGAATATGCTCCTTCAATCTGTTTACATAAGAATAAAACAGGGCTTGGTCCTCTGTGCCAACCCTGCTGAAATCTTCTCTGGCTGTCTGTCCCCTGAAGGAATCTGTAGTCTAGATGCAGACACCAGAATAGTTAACTTGAGTTATGAGTAGATGGGGGCTTCCCAGGTGGTGCTAGTGATAAAGAACCCACTTGCCAATGCAGGAGATGCAAGAGACGTGGGTTCCATCCCTGGGTAGGAAATATCCCCTGGAGGAGGGCATGGCAACCCACTCCAGTATTCTTGCCTGGAGAACACCATGGAGAGAGGAGCCTGGTGGGCTACAATCCATGGGATCGCACAGAGTTGGGCACCACTGAGGTGACTTGGCACGCATGCACATACAGTGCGTGAGTGTGGGGCACGGAATGCAGTGGGAGGCCAGATGAGCGGCTCATACCAAAGGTGAAGAGGTAGGCGCTGGGTTGGTTAGAGGGTTCCCCATACCTTGGCACTCACGGATGCTGAGTCCGGAGTGATCCACACAGACCGCCCAGCCCTTTTAACCCCTGTGATGTGGGCTACATCAGCAATGGCTGTCACTTGATCATTAGACACACTCTTCATCACCCCTGTGATTTTTAGTCTGAATTCTTCCAAGCATCATTTTTAGAATTCTGTAAAGATCTAACACTTTTTGTCCTTCCTGGGGTTAATGTAATCATGGCTCCAGGGACTGCTGAGAAGTGGGAGGGGTGACCAATCCTCTCTCACATTGGATAAACTCTTTATTAATGATTAGGGCATCTTTTAAAGTGTTTATAAATTCTTGCTGACCCCTTGGGAGTGGGAGTGACTGGGCTTGAAGTGAACTCATTTCATTGATTTCTCAGGCTGGCTAACTTGACACCAAGCACCGAGGCAGGAGCCCAGTTATCTCGATGCTTTATGGACAGGAAGCAGGGAAGGCTAGAAAAAGATCTCTGTCACTGGAGCAAGAAGATTTATCCTTTAGTGCCGGGTCTCTAGCGTAGAGCTGGTGGATCTTGGGTAAATCACTTTTGTTACCTACTGCACTAAAACAGACAGACAACACACATTTAGTGACACCTACTTCTATTACTGTGCTATTTCTTATCCCCTCAGAGCCAGGGCACATAATTTTCACTATTTCTTTATTTCATTATTTATGTATTTATTTATTTCTCCCGCACTTCCAGGAAGGATTTGAGAAAGCTTACTAGAGAAAAAAAGAAAAAGGAAAAACAGGTTGAATAAAAATATATGACAGGGAAAATTAGTACTCTGAAATACGTGCCATAGGTTCTATGCATAAGAAAAAGGCTGTATGTTGATCTCAGAGCTTGCTGTGGTCAAATGAAGTCATAGAACCTAGAAAGGGAAACCATCCCAACCAGTCTGTAAAAACATTAACAATTTCTCCTGCTTCTGAGAACTAAAAATCTCTTGCTTCAACCCTAATAAAAGAACCCTGGGAGACATAGTAGCTGACATCCTCAACGTCTTCATAAGAGTGAAGACACCGGTCATTTCTTCAGGCTGTTGCTAGTGTTATTCCTCAGTGTTAAAGAATGACTTAGGGTCAGCAGGGAATTCAGTAAAAGATACTCTGTAGGTCAGGAATCAAAACAGCATGCTAAGGACTTCCCTGGCAGTCCAGTGGTTAAGACTTCGCCCTCCCATGCAGGGGGCGTGGGTTCTATCCCTGGTCAAGGAGCTATGGTCCCACATGCCTTGTGGCCAAAAAAAAAAAAAAAAAAAAAAGAAAAGAAAGAAACATGAAAAACAATACAATAAAAACAGAAGCAGTATTGTAACATATTCAATGAAGAGTTTAAAAAACGGTCCACATCAAAGAAAAAAATCTTTATAGAACAGTTTGCTACAAGTATGTATCATGCTGCTTTAGGCTTGGCCTGTTGATAAACTTAAGATTATTGAGACTGGTTTTTCTCACAGTGTAACCCTGTGGCATCAGTATATCCCCTGAGAACTTACGAGACACACAAAATTTTGAGGTTCTTCCAGAATCAGAAATTGAATCAGAAACGCTAAGGTTGGGGCCAGGGAATCTAGGTTTTAACAAACCTTTATGCAATTTGAGGACCAGTGACACAGAGCAAGGAGTGGACTGCATTACCTTCTCACAATTGTAGGAACACCTTTTTTAGCCTCTGATCCATTGATTACTGTTGGGCAGCAAGTAGTTTGAGAGTACACATTTTTGGCAAGAGCCCAAAGAGCACATATTTATGTTATCAATTAAAACTAGATTCATGGACTTCCCTGATGGCACAGTGTGGTCCCGGCAGTCCCACATACCATGGAGCATCTAAGCTCGTGTGCCACAACTGAGCCCAAGCTCTAGAGCCCACGAGACGCAACTATTGAGCCCTTGTGCTACAACTACTGAATGCCACGTGCCCTAGAGCCCATGCTGTGCAACAAAAGCCACTGCAATGAGATGCCAGTGAGCTCAACAAAGTGGAGCCCCCGCTTACCACAAATAGAGACAGTACACACAGCAATGAAGCCCCTGCACAGCTGAATATAAGTAAATAATAAATTAATTTAAAAATAAAAGCAGATCTATAAACTTTCAAAACCACTCAAAGGGAAGTATGGTTGACCTCCTCCCTCTTTTTCGTGCCGAGTCTCCCCAGAGGTCCTCTGACCTCCCTGCTCTGTACAGAGAGGTGTCAGAAGAGACCAGTGGCGGGAGCAGTGGGATGATGGAGGTGGGGTGGATGTTTCCTTCAAAGATGCCCTTACGATGCTGTGTGCATTTCTTTCTGTCTTCTTTCAAATTGTTTTTGTGTGTGTCACATGCCTATTTCTTCTTTCTTCCCCACCGTCCCTCCAAGCTCTAAAAATTCTACAATTATCCCATTAGATAAGAGTAGAATAAAAAAGAGCCCTAGAGCTGAGAGGGACTATAGAGATAGTGTAATACAACCTCCTCATGTTGCATATCAGAAGCGAGTGGTGAGCACAAACCATTTCCCAGTGTGCAATGCTTCGCTCAATACCTAGACATAACACATTCTTGGTGACTCCTAGTTGGATCTACTAAGTTGTGTTTCACAATTTTCACATGCCTTGTAGCATTTTATCCCCACAAACACTTGTTAAGTATTATTATCCCCATTTTGGGATGAAGAATCTAAAGTTTGATCAGTTGGATGCTTGTTAAAATTTCATAGCTTTTACTATTACACATCCAGGCTGGAATCCAGGACACTTCACTCTTGACATTTTAGTCTTTTCCTTCCACCATGTGTCATCTCCCCATAGGGTCCAGAATTGTGCTGAGGCACCAGTGGTGCCCTCTGCCCTCTAAAGGTATCTAGACATGTATCAAACCGAATGGCTCACTTCTGTGTAGTAGAGGCCATGGCCAATACCAGTTAACTCCAGGAGACAAAGGCCAGGGCTCTGGCTTTTTCAGGACTCAAGACACCTTCCCCACTCCCGTGCCTCTGAGTCGGGGCTGGCGGTGTGACCTCGCCAAAACTCCACCAGCAGCAGACCTAATGCAGGGAGAGGTGGTTGTTACCAGACTTCTCTGAAAGGTGTAGCTCCTGGACTATCCAAATCAGCTGGACACAAATGAAGATAAAGGAGGAAAAGGCATTTCCACATTTCCATGTTTCTACATTTGTGGCCCTATTTCTGCACACATACAAATATGGGTAAATATGAAGGGACTGCTTGTCATTTCTCATCAAGGCAAAGTGACGTGATCTCAGCAAAATAAATCTAACCAAATGCTACATTAGGTAGCAGAAATAGGAAGGCAAGATGTCAGACTGAAGAAATGCAAGAAATTGTGTCATTCGAGACCATAAACACAGACTCAGAGGTTTCCTTAGCATAAGTTTTTAATTCACTACCTGCACCTGAGTGAAAAGGTTTTTTTTTGGGGGGGGGGCATGGTTCAGGTTCCCATTTCCCATGACCTTCCCAAAGGTCACAAGGCTGCTGATAGCCCACAGGGTACCTTGGAGAAAATTAAGGAAAGGCCATCCTTCGTCCAGTCAGACTTAGCCCCAACTTGGGAGTGTATCTTGGAGAATGGTGCTTGGAATGAACTTCAATTCTTACTCACTGGTCAGCTGGCCACTCTCTTGCTCAGGGCACAACCAAGGCAACTATGCCAGGGCCACCCTGTCTTTATGTGCAAGCCCTGGGTGTACTACATCTGTGGGGCCATCCAATCCAATAAGGTTAGCATTTGGGGTACAGCTCACATGGGGGCATTAACAGCAACTTTGCTTTCTGCTAAACCAAACCATCTTTAAATCAAATAGATATTGGTAGCCAACAGTGAGGTATGAGAGCATGTTTGCTGAATTATCAACTTCCTCCAACGCCCTTATTTTATAAGATGTGTTCAGTCACTCAGTCATGCCCAACTCTTTGCAATCCCATGAATTGTAGCCAGCCAGGCTTCTCTGTCCATGGGATTTTTCCAGGCAAGAATATTGGAGTGGGTTGCCATTTCCTTCTCCATTATAAGACATCTTATTAGACAAATCCAGAGTGATATTAATAACATTAATGATACTACCAAAGCTAGCTAACATATATTTAATGCTTACCAAATACCAGGCATTAGTCTAAATACCACATGTATTAACTCATGTAATCCTCATAACACCTCTATAAGGCAGTTATTATTATTAGCCATTAGTAGTAAAGCTGTGATTCCTACCCAACTCCAGCTTCAGAGTCTGTGCTATTAAGCCCTGAGATACTTGTGTAAAATGCTAGAGACATAAAGGCGGCCAGGGTAGGCAGGTATGCAGCCAAACCGAAGTCCTGCTCACTCAACTAGCTAACCCTCACCCTCCTGGAGAAGCATCCTAATCACCCAGCCTGGGCTTCCCAGGTGGTGCTAGTGGTAAAGAACCCATCTGTCAGTGCAGGAGATATAAGAGATGAGAGTTCGATCCCTGGGTGAGAAGATCTCTTGGAGAAGTGCATGGCAACCCACTCCAGGATTCTTGCCTGGAGAATCCCATGGACAGAGGAGCCTGGCAGGCTATGGTCGACAGGGTTGCAAAGAGTTGGGTACAACTTAAGCGACTTAGCACACACCCAGGCTGGGTTATCCTCTCCAGGCTAAAGGGGTGCTTCTTTTGCAAGTACCATCTTCTCACCATGAATCCAGATCTCCCTTGCTATCTGGGAAGAGCATTTTCTGGTTTCAAGTAAGATGGAAAACAGTTGTGAGACCCACACAGGGTGGCAGAGAACCTGCCAACAGGGACTTTGAGGAAGCTTGGGTTGTCTGCAGACCCCTCCTCAATCTCCCCACCAGAGTCCCATCCTGGTTCCCGTGAGAAGCAGGCCACAGGCCTCTGGATGTGGCCATCGTCACCCACACTTGCCCCCACCAGCATACAGGTGGCGGGGTCCCATTACCACTAAAGCACAACACTGGGCCAGCCAAGCGTGGGCTGAGACCCCCTATTAATCCATCTCTTAGCCACTCAGCCTTACAGGTGAATTACAGGTCCCCAAGTTTTCACATTTCTCCATAATGCTCTAATGGCCTGCTTCTGTTGCCATGGCAATACTGACACAGCTCCACGGAGCCCTCTAAGGACCTGAGGTGAAAGCCAAAGGGGCATGTTTGCCTCGGCGGGTCTGGCCATGTTGGCCTTGCTGTGACGGGCTGGGCTAAGACTGTGCAAATCCCGGGGCTCTGGCCAGCCAAACTGAGCCTCTTCCTGTTGTCTGATGCACCTGCTGCCAGGCTGTAGTGCATGCCCTGGGGAGCGGATGCCCCCCCAACTCCTGCTCCATGACCCCCAGGCCCTCTCTCATCTCCAGGGGAAGAGAGGGTTCCCTCCAGGTCAAGGAAAGGGTCCTGGGGTGGAGTCTGGAGGCCGGTCCTGTCTCCCTACTTCCTAATGTGTCACCTTAGGGAAGTCCTTTGTGTGTGTGTTCAGTCGTGTCCTACTCTTTGCCACACTGTGGACTGTAGCCTGTCAGCCTCTTCTGTCCGTGGGATTCTCCAGGCAAGAATACTAGAGTGGGTAGCCATTCCCTTCTCCAGGGAATCTTCCCGACCCAGGGACTGAACCTGTGTCTCCTACTTTGCAGGCAGATTCTTTACCCACTGAGCCACATGGGAAATCCAGGGAAGGCATTTAGCTCCTCTAGAGCTGGGTGTGTAGAGAGCATTACGCTTAAAGGAGTGTCTCCTTTCTGCCCAACAGCACTTCCTGTGCTGCATGTCTGCCTTCCTGGAACTTCCGGTTCATTAAAACATTCCAGAAAATGTAAAGTTTTGAGGACCTTGGGATTTTACAGAGTGACAGTGATTCACACACACCACTGAGCAGTTGGTTTCCTGGTTTAATGTGGCCTTATTAGGGCCTTGACTGCTTGAGTATCTTCCTTAGGGTGAATGATACACAGTATTGAAATCCAATGTCCTGTGGGTCATATGAAACCCATATCTGTCCTTGTACAACTGACCTAGTAACAAAATGCAGTCTATGCTTCTTTTAAAATGTATCTTTATTCATTTAACCTATATTATTAGACTCTCATGATTCTTTAAAATTTCAGTTCTGACAGCCACCATGCCCTGTTTCCAGCATATATTTTATTACGCTCATGCCCAAGGCTTTGAAGACAAAGAAAACATGCTTCCTAAAAACTATAACTGTATTTCATTAGCATGAATGCGTGCAGTGCTTAATATAACCTTTATTTGGGTCCCATGAAAAATAGCAACTTCATTCCACTGAATTGATTTGTTCTTATTTTTTCAATGATATAACTGATGATATGATCTTGACCAAGTAATTTAACCAGTGTGGCTTTTAGTTTTGATAGATGCTCTACTTATTTGCAGAGCAGGAATAAAGATACAGATATAGAAAATATACTTGTGAACACAAGGAGAAGGGGAGAGTGGGATGAATTGAAGGAGTATCATCGACATATATACACTGCCATGTGTAAAATAGCTAGTGGAAAGCTGCTTGTATAGAACAGGGAACTCAGGTCTGTGCTCTGTGGTGACCTAGATGGGTGGGATGGAGGCAGGAGGTAGGCCCAAGAGGGAGGGGATATATGTGTATATATATATATATGTGTGTGTGTGTGTGTGTGTATATATATACATATAGCTGATTCACTTTGTTGTACAACAGAAGCTAACACAACATTTCAAAGCAACTATACTGCAATATACAAAATAGTTAAAAATAATAATTAAATTGAACTGTAGTAAGGCACTGGACTTCATTAACACTTTAAATGAGATTCAATGCACTGTATTGGTTGTATTGGTTTCTGTTGTACAACAATGAGAATCAGCTAAGTCGTGTCCGACTCTTTGCAACTCCATGAACTGTAGCCCACCAGGTTCCTCTGCCCAGACAGATAAATGTGTAGATGATAAATGTGAGATCCAGAAGAGATGGCCAAAGATTATCTGGTTCCTTGAGAATTCCTTGACAAGATGAGTGTGAAGACACTGGTGAGCCCAATGTCCTATTCGGTATTAGCTAAATCTTCTTTCTCTTCTCTAGTGAGGATGCTTAGAATGGAAATGAGGATTCTGAGTTTAGAAGAATAATGCTACTGCAGAAGAGTCTGTAGTTTCCATTCTTATTAAATTTCTTCTCCCCTCTACTGTCATCGCCTGTCCGTTAGGGCCAGGCCAGTTGCTCTGGAGGTACACGTCTCATTGTTAATTTATGGGACTGGTCCAGTTAAGTACCCTCCTTCCCAGGTGGCACTAGGGGTAAAGAACCTACCTGCCAATGCAGGAGACATTAAAGATGTGGGCTCGATCCCTGGGTTGGGAAGATTCCCTGGAGAAGGACGTGGCAACCCACTCCAATATTCTGGCCTGGAGAATTCCAAGGGCAGAGGAGCCTGGCAGACTACAGTCCATGGGTTACAAAGAGTCAGACATGACTGAAGCTGCTTAGCACTATAGCACTTCCCGGCTTACCCAGTGGCTCAGCGTCTGCCTGCAGTGCTGGGTTTTGATCCTTGGTTTGGAAAGATCCCCTGGAGAAGGAAATGGCAATCCACTCCAGTATTCTTGCCTGGGAAATGCTATGCACAGAGGAGCCTGGTGGACTATAGTTCATGGGGTTGGCAGGGTCAGACGTGACCTAGCTGACTCATACTGTTGTACAGCAGAAACCAATACAACACTGTAAAACCATTATCCTCTAATTAAAAATAAATTTTAAAAATAAATAAAATAAAATCACCACCAGGTATTCTACTAGTGGTGGTGCTAGTGGTAAAGAACCCACCTGCCAGTGCAGGAGACATAAGAGACGCAGGTTTGATCCCTGGGTCAGGAAGATCCACTGGAGGAGGGCATAGCAACCCACTCCAGCGTTCTTGCCTAGAGAATCCCATGGACAGAGGAGCCTGGTGGGCCACAGTCCACGGAGTCACAAAGAGTCAGACACAACTGCAGAGGCTTAGCAAACACGCTCTTTTGAAAATGGGCCTCAGTGTTTCAAAAGTAAAGGAAAATCTCTGAAAATTGAGCTCTTGGGTACAATTTGAACTTGAGCACAACCAAGTGCAGCTGGACATCTTGAGACTAACGTGGCATTCATGCATTCAGTAATACTCACTGAATGCCTTCTCTGTCTACTGTGTCCCGAGACAGCTTCCAGATGGGAGGACCCAGACATGGTTTCCCGGTGCATGAGGCTCTGGAAGCCGTGCAAGGACACGTGGGGAACGGAGTCCCTCCTGACGGCCCCAGGAGACAGGGTTCCTCACATGATGCCTCGTCAGCATTCTACAGACTAGAGCTTTATTTCCAGCCTGGTGGGGACTGGACCTGGGATTAAGGGAGGAGGCTCATCTCACCTCTTCCTCCACCCCCTACCCTCCACCGAGGGAACCTTGTACCTCAGGGATAATCTCTCTTGTCATTACCTGCCTCACAGGGAGGTTGAGAGGATTTAATGAGATAATGTTTATAAAGCTTTTTGAGCTCCTCAGAAGAATGAATGGTGCTATATAAATGCAAAACGTAGTTATTACAGTGATCACAGAAGCATTCACTCTAGTTAAAGGCAAGGGGGGGGAGGAACTCTGATTCCTTCATAATCTCCTATTTTCTGCCAACTGATAACACTGCTGAAATATGTGTCCCTTTTCCAACTGAAATTCTCTACCTTTATAATCCGCTCAGAGGTGAAATGTTTGGGGAAAATTTTAGAAATTTCTCTTTAGACTCTTTGAGAAGGAAGAACATTAAATAAGCACACTTCACCTGCTTACAAAAGAGCTGTTTTGACCAAAATCATTCAAAAAGGCTGAGCTTTATGACTTCAGATTTAGCTGGTCCTTAGTCCCCACTGAGATAAATGGAGCAGTGTTAAATCTGAAAGGGGAAAATTGGTTTGGCAAGGTTCTAATGTTTGAAGCTGCCATTCAAGGGTTGCTGAACAGAGGCTGATTTTTCCATATAACGAAATTGTTTCTTTCTAGAGAAATTATTCCAGTGATTTTCCCACACTGGAAAATGAGGCTTGTTATTTTGACAATAATTCATTCTTCCAATTTAGAAAGATCATTGATTTTTCACAAGACTCTTAAAGTCCTTTTTCTTACGTAGAAGCAGTCCCTGAGTAGCAGAAAAGACCACTGTAGGTAAATACGACGTAGGTGCGCACTGTAGGTATCTCAAACTGCAATGATTCTGAGGGCCAGGCAGAAAGGGAGGGAAGTAGATCAGGAATCCTGACAACCCATTGTGGCCTCTGGAGAGGAGAAACTTTTTCCTTCTACACTCTGATGCCAAATCTCAACCTCTGTGTGCTGGTGCTGAATGGAATCTCAGAGATAGAGTTTTGGGTGGAAGTATTCGAATAGATTTATTGCTTTGGCGGGTTTCCCAGGTGGCACTAGTGGTAAACAACCTGCCTATCAATGCAGGAGACATAAGAGACATGGGTTCGATCCCTGGGTTCGGAAGATCCCCTGGAGGAGAAAATGGCAACCCACTCCGGTATCTTTACCTAGAGAATCCCCATGGACAGAGGAACTTAGTGGGTTACTTCCATGGGGTCACAAAGAGCCTGAAGAGACTTGGCATGCACGCAGATTGCTTTGCCAGACAAAGGGGGACAGAGCAGATTTGTGCCTCTCAAAAGCTGTGTCCCGGACCTGAGGGGATTTAATGAGGAGTTTCCCTGATGGCTCAGAGGTTAAACCCGCTGCCTGCAGTGCAGGAGACCTGGGTTCTATCCCTGGGTTGGGAAGATCCCCTGGAGAAGGAAATGGCAACCCACTCCAGTATTCTTGCCTGGGAAATCCCATGGATGGAGGAGCCTGGTGGCCTACAGTCTATGGGGTCGCAAAGAGTCGGACACAACTGAGTGGTTTCACTTTACTTAAGAGCAGTAGTTCAAGGGTGGGGTTGCTGAGAGGATTAGGTTGAATAGAACCTGCCCTCCTTTAACCTGGTTTTAAGTAATCTGATGAATTTCTGGGGTTCCTTTAATCTGGCTCCAGGTGGTCTTCTTGAAGAACTTCTCTGATTCTTTTAATCTGGAATGAAGAATGCTGACATTTTCCATTTGTTGGGAGTTTTAGTTCTGTAAGACTTCCCTGGTGGCTCAGACGGTAAAACGTCTGCCTACAATGCAAGAGACCTGGGTTCCATCCCTGGGTTGGGAAGATCCCCTGGAGAAGGAAATGGCAACCCATTCCAGCGTTCTTGCCTGGAAAACCCCATGGATGGAGGAGCCTGGTAGGCTACAAAGAGTCAGACACGACGGAGTGACTATCACTTTCATTGATGAGAAATGCAAAAAAGTGGCTAAGACTTCAGGCTTATATAACATCTGAAAGAAAAACAATAATTTTATAGAGAAATGACAACACACACACAAAAAAGGAAAAAAGGATTTAGGCTTTTCAAGGCAGCAAACTGTGGGAAGCTAAACGTATGGAGGAAACTTATGGAAGATAGGGCTTCCCAGGTGGTGTCAGTGGTAAAGAATCTGCCTGCCAATGCAGGAGATGCAACAGACGCAGTTTCGATCCCTAGGTCGGGAAGATTCCTTGGAGTAGGAATTGGTGTCTCCCCAAGTGTCTCCCCACTCCAATATTCTTGCCTGGAGAATCCCAGGGGCAGGACTGAGCACATTAGGAGAAAAGGTTGAGAGGAGGAAATGGAAGATAAGGTTTAGTTAGTAAGCTGTTTTCATAGACTCCTTCTTGGTGCCACCTAGTCTGATGATGACATCTAGTCTCCAGCGATAAGGTTGCTCCCTCCTTCTGGTGTGGGAAGTGAGGGAGGTGGAGACAGCTTTACAAGGGGGACTTCTGTTCTGCCTTCAGGCTGGTGGGGGAAGGCAGTGAGCTCCTCCTGTGTCTGCTTTTTCTTAAGCGCCTTCAGCTCAGAACAATCCTTTTGTCAGAGTGGCATATTTTGGTGCAGCATACTCTGAACCCCTTCACCTCCATGCTGGGGAGTGGTGGGAAGTAGAGGGGGGTCACGGGGAATTGGAGAATCTGCCAGGGCAATCTGTCAGTCTTCAGCTCCAGCTACCACTCGTGCGGCACAAAAACACAATTCTTCCAGTTTTTCAAGGGAAGCCAAAAATCAATAATTCTATATACCATCTCCCAATTTTAAATGTTATTCACAAATTCTTTTTTTTTTTTTTTAACACTGCGTAGCCAAACCAGATATCTGGCCCATGGGATATTATTTTCAACCTTAGATTTAAACTAATGTGAATTTTCTGATATAACTATAGTGGAGGAAAATATGTTTTCTTTCTCTATGAGACCAATAGAGTCTTCCAATAGCAGAAGGCTAGTAGATTCCTGACAGGGTCTCCTTCTCCATCTTGGTGCTCCCTGTCCTCCATCACAGTTTGTTTAATTTCTCTCTCTGTGCCTTGGTCTCCTCATTTATAAAATCAGCATAATAATCCCATGTGCATCATAGGGATGTTGTGAGTAATAAACGAGAGAATGTATATGAAATGTTAGTTCACTGGCATTCAAACACCGTTATCATTGGTTCATTTGGTAACTAGCTAGACTACGACCTGGGGATCAAGTACACTGCCCTTTCTTCCCTAACAAACACTGTCACCTTTGCTTAATTCACCTCAGTCCAATTCAACCCAATAATATTGCATGCCTACCGTGGACTTAAAAAATATGGCACAGGTTTTTGAAATCCAGCACTCTTGGGAGTTGGAAAATGGGAAACAGTAGCAAAGTCAACTGAATTCATGCAAAATATTTCAATTTTTCCCTCACAGTCAGCTTCTAAAAGAAACCTGGGAAGTTCAGCTTCTCCAGCCATCTATTTCTTTCCAGAATACAATCTTTGCTGCTAAACTCCTATGGAGTGGGAAGCATGAGATAGAGGAGAAATTTCTGAAATGGGGTTAAATCTGGATTTCAGTTTAGGTATATGCTTGGGAATGTGAAAGATTCCTTTTGTATTTGCCTTCGTATCTCATTTATAAAATGAAAAAGTTAGCCTGGACAAACTCAGCTTTATTTTTCTGAGTCTTCATTTTCTCTTTTTATCTTCTTCCACCTAACATGTTTTGTATCAATAGTAGGTAATCTAAATATCTATTGTTGATAATAGTTCTTATCCTGAGAAAGTTTTTATCTCACTTAGAAAGATAATATTATATACCTGAAACAGGTAACAATGAAATTAAAAGATGCTTGCTCTTTGGAAGAAAAGCTATGACCAACCTAGACAGCATATTAAAACGCAGAGACATTACTTTGCCAACAAAGGTCCATCTAGTCAAACCTATGGTTATTCCAGTAATCACGTATGGATGTGAGAGTTGGACCATTAAGAAAGCTGAGTGCCAAAGAATTGGTGCTTTTGAACTGTGGTGCTGGAGAAGACTCTTGAGAGTCCCTTGGACTGCAAGGAGATTAAGCCAGTCAATGCTAGGAAATCAGTCCTGAATATTCATTGGAAGGACTGATACTGAAACTGAAGCTCCAATACTTTGGCCACTGTGAAGAACTGACTCATTTGAAAAGACCCTGATGCTGGGAAAGATTGAAGGCAGGAGGATGAGATGGTTGGATGACATCACCAACTTGATGGACGTGTGTTTGAGTAAACTCCAGGAGTTGGTGATGGACAGGGAAGCCTGGCATGCTGCAGTCCATGGGATCACAGAGAGTCAGACATGACTGAGTGACTGAACTGAGCTGAATTGAAACAGATAACAATACATGATAGTATGATTAAATAAGAATATGTGGTACAAAGAAATGCTTTAGGAGAAAAGGAATCATAAATTAGACCAGTAATAAAGGAATAATAAGGGAAAGACTGAAGAATGGGTGGGTTTCTGATGATCAAGAGAAAAGGGGAAAGAGAGAGGGAATTCCTAGAGGAAATAACAGCAAGAGCTAAGGCTAAAAGGTGGAAAGAGTATTTCTAAATGTCCACGAAGCCTTGATTTTTCTCTCCAGATTGACATTTAAATTCAGAGGAATGAAACAAAAGATCAAAGAGGCATAATTTCTACAAGCCCCAGAATAATATTTCCTATCGCCACCAGGAAGATTCAAGAAAATTACATTATTTAATTGACACACAGCTTTTTCCTATCTCTTTAGAAAGTGAGACATGGGGCTTGAGAACTCTGGGAAGATTAAAAAAAAATTCACATCCGACTTCCCTGGTGGTGCAGTGGATGAGATGCAGCTGATGCAGGGACACGGGTTTGATCCCAGATCCAGGAAGATCCCACATGCTGCGGAGCAACTAAGCCTGCCACAACTACTGAGCCCATGCTCTAGAGTCCGTGAGCTTCAACTACTGAAGCTAGAAGGGATGCCTAGAGCCTGTGCTACCCAAGAAGAGAGGGCACCCCAATGAGAAGCCCTCACACTGCAAGGAAGTATAAGCCCCATTCACCACAACTAGAGAAAGTCTGTGCAAAAGCAATGAAGACCCAGGGTAGCCAAAAATAAATAATACATATAAATTTAAAAGTTCACATCAGGAAACAGGAAACTCCTAAAAGATGCTGAGGCAACACAGATGGGAGATTTGTGAACAAATATATATCTCTCTTATGCTGGACCCTCCTCCAAATCTACCATGTGTCTTACTGAGTAAATAATTACTACAGAAATAAAGTTTAATAAAAGAAATTTGGCACCACTGCCAGCCCCAAGTTCTGGAGTCATCCATATTCTGTCTGTCTTCATCTGTCTGGGAGGACAGTTGGTCCTGGGTGGAGGGGAGGAATGGACTCAGAGACATTTCTCTAGCACAGAGGAAACAAAGGATTATAAGCCCTACTTGCCATGCAGAAGATGTCCATGCACATCTCCTCTGCACAGACAGAGGAAGAGGAGGCAGAGTCCAAGGAAGTCCCTGGGCTTCCCATGGACCAGATCCATGAGACAGGCTCCTTGAAAATGTAATTTTATTGATTTCCATTCAGCCAGTAAAGGAAGCTTGTGATGATAAAGGAATTGAGAACAGATCAAACAACGCTAGTTCCTGAAACTTGTAGCTTCTGAAACTTGAGCTGACAGAGGTGCTGAATTTCTTCCATTAGTCTCCATTTCCATGGCAGTTACTTGCCCATAAAGCCACTTGGTAGATCTCAGGAGGTCCTGGCATGAGAAAGGTCTCTCTCTTCTCAAGATGAGTCCCTTGGACCTACTGCCTTACCGTCAGACTGCCACCTTTAATTCTCTCCTGTAGAGAAATTCTGCCTCTCTTGATATTCTTTAAAAGAGGTTCAACAGGGGGAATCAAAGGAGAACCCACAGTTGGAGAGGTAAAATGTCTAAATGCTTCCTTTTTGCCATGGCCAAGGAGAACACTGATATATCTTTCAGCACCGTATGTAGGTAGATACCGGCTAAACAGCAGCCAGAAGTTCCCAGAAGAAGAAACAATGGCCCCCAACTCTGCCCCCCAACCCCCACAAGAATTGTATGCTTGGCCATTAATGTGGAACAGATAGAAGAGAAGGAAAATGTTGGTCTTTTAAAATCACACTCAGCTTGAAATGAACAGGAAATATTTTTTCCCCCAATCTTAGAGACAAAGCACAAGGGAAAAAAAAAAAAAGGCTAGGTTTTCTTCAGGATCTAGCCCCAAGCTGTGTGACCTTGAGGGAGTCACTTAACCTTGGTAACTTCAACTGCCTTATCTGTAACACACGTGATGCTCTCGACTGAGTGATGGTTAATAGCAAAGTGAAACGGGGATGTAAAGGGCAAAAGCGATTGACCCTCAGCAAAGTGCTGCCCAGATGAGTGATGAGTGAGCATGAAGACCTAGCCCCAGCTGGAAAGGGAGAGCGCCATCGGCTCCTCCAGCCAGGCACCCCTCAGGTTGTCCACATGGAGGGTCATCCAGGGGTGCCACTAACAACCACACCAGCAACAGACATATAGTGGCACCGCCCCCAGAAAACTGAGGTAATGGAGCTTCTTAGCTGTCTACCACTATGAACTGAGAGGTCTTGAGTCAGGGAGGTACGCTGCTCCCTGGAGGAGAATCCAACCAAAGTTAGGGTTTGGACCAGAGGTGAGCCAAGAGTGTCTCTGCAAACTGAGGCCTTATCTGGTATGTAGAGATCTGGAAGGATGAGCAGCTCCTTCCTGCTCCAGCCTCGTTCCTGAGCTCATCATTCTAGCAGAAGCTAGAAAACCCTGAAGCAGATATACTCTCTCACTTTTTTGCTCATTGTCTCTTTTCCCGGGAGACAGAGGCCTGTGCTTCTGAGTTTCCTCTCTCAACCAAATCTCCATACTGATGATGGATATTGCATGGCCCAAGGCTCTGAGGGTCTACAGTGAAGCATTTGTAAAAAGTCTCTGCCTTCGAGTGGCAAACAATGGGGGCCAGGAATTAGGAGGATTGGAGTTGAGGGTACTTGTGGACATCAGTGGCCAGGGAATTTGAAATAGCTATGTACTGTGCATTCACATACAATAGCACGTGGTGTGTTTAGGGGCTATCACAGAGATATCAAAGGACAGAGCAGTTCATGGGCACCGAAGGAGTGGTTGGGTGCCCTGGAGAAGGCAAGACTGCCACAGAATCTTGCATGTGAGTGAGGCCTGGGAAGGGCAGAAGGCAGGTGCCCAGGGCACCCCAGCAGAGCAAAGGTCTGGAGGCCAGCTGCAGCTCTGGGGCTTGCACGCTGGTCAGTATGAAGGAAGTCAAGGTCATTTCCCTCTTCTCCTACTCAGTATCTGCCTTGTTTATTCAAACACATCTCCTCTTTGTATACTGTAATAAGTTGAGGGGAATAAAAGAAAAATATTTCCCTAAATAATTCCCCCTATTGTCATACTGACAATTTTCTATTTTTGTTTTGCTTTTTTTAAAAAAAAAAAAAAAGAGAAGACAAGACTTATTGTATAGTCACCTATTAGTAGATTACATTTACTCCTGGTCAGGGAGAACAGTAAGGGATTTTGTGCCCACCCTAGCATGGGGAATCTGAGGCAGGGTGTGTGTTCCCTTGGTTTTCCCCGGGGTGGGATGTGTGGTTACTGGGTCCAGTTTGCCTCTAAGGGGGTTATGTGGTTCTGGACTTCAGTTTTTAAATCTGAAGAAGAGAAGAGTCTGAAAGGGCTTTAATATCTATCATTCCTGGTATTCAGGGTCTATGATTCCATCATTCCATTCATTCATTCATTCATCATTCTTTCACCATTCAACAGATACCTTCTAAGTACCTACTGCATGCCCAGCTTTGGAATTACAAGCATGAACAAGTCAGAGTTCATTCACACACTCTAGAAAAGATAGCCGATAAAAGATAGCCCCCAGATGCTGGGTGGGGGTGAGGGGAGGATAAAAACTGCTCTGGGAAGCAAAGCAAAGATGCTGCAGTCACAGTTTATCAGAGGCTCAGTAGCCAGGGGTCAGTGCACGGCCAAAGAGTGACCAAAGAGTGACAAGGACTCTGAACAAGTATGTCTGCAGAAGATGAGGCCTCAGCAGATTTCAGGGTCGGAATCCATAGCTAAGGGTGTGGAGTAAGATACCAAGGATGTAAATGTAAGATATGAAGAACCAGACACTAGACCTTGGAAACGACATGAAAATTTAGTTACCATTTCCCGGGGTATGATACGGGAGGAGGCAGTGGGCAGAGACCCAGCCATTGGAACCCAGGCACAAGGGCGGTTCTGTGTGGATGGATAACTTGGTACCACCTCCAGGCAGTTGGATTAGAGCAGCTTCAAACCCTCCCACCTCAGCCGGACCTGATCTTAGAGCCTGAGAATAAGACTCAATCTACACATGGAGGACAAATACCTCCATCAGGGATGGTAAAGAGGTATAGAAATTGAGGGGTAGCAGCCAAGAAGAGAGATATAATACCAAATGTGAGAATACTATGATGATAATAATAATAACCTCTGAGCTAAAGTGATTGAGTACTTACAATGGGCTGAGAACTTGCTAATGATTTTACATGAATTATCTCTTGTAAATCTTACTCTAACACTATAGATAGATATGATTATCCCCATTTTGCAAGTGAGGAAACAGAGCCTTCAAAAGGTTGGATAGCTTGTCCTGACCCAATCAGGCTCATCTATGCTAGGCTGCAGTAACAAAAATCTCCCAAGTCTCAGTAACTTAAAAGAACAAGAGTTTATTTCTCATTCATGTTTGGAAGGCAGGTCAGGGGGGCCTCTGCTTTTCCTGATCATTTAGATTCCCAAGCTAAATCAATATTGACATATTCTTCTTCAATTGTTATACAGCTGGAAGAATGGTGAGTTTTGCACTAGCTTTTAACCACCCCTCCCCCAAGCTTCCACTCACACTCATGGCTAAAGCGAGGCACATGGCTATACTTGACTCCAAAGAGGGTGTATGTGATAAGTCCGTTTAATCGTGTCCAACTCTCTGCAACCTTGTGGACTGTAGCCCACCTGTCTCCTCTGACCATGGGATTCTCCAGGCAAGAACACTGGAGTGGGTTTCCATGCCCTCCTCCAGGGGATCTTCCTGACCCAGGGATTGAACTCATGTCTTATGTCTCCTGCATTGGCAGATGGGTTCTTTACCACTAGCGACACCTGGGAAGCCCCCAAAGGAGGAAGAAAAATGCAATTCCACCGTGTGCCCAGTGAGAGAATGGGGATAGTTATCAACAGCCCAATTGCTGGCCACCCAGTAGGTGGGGAAACCAAGTCGCCTGTGCCTGGGACATATACTCACTTTATTCTTGAGAAAGTCACCCAGCTGGGGACGGTTGTCCCCTTCATGTCCTACCCCACATTATCCTTGCAGAATCCCTCGCCTTCTCTTCCCAGAGCCTGGGTTAGGAGACAGACACTGAGTGATTGATGGCTCCCAGCAATAGTCGGGAGAGATTATCTAACAGCATGTGCTGAAGGAGCCATGGCTGGGAGCCTGCTCATAATAGCTATTGAAGGATTAGTTTCTGCAGGACTTGGAGTGCCAGGGTCTCAAGGGTTTATTAATCCCACAGCAGCCCTGGGAGGGGTTCATTGCTGCTGTTATTTATACCTTTTGCAGTGCTCATCCAGCAAGGGGAGTCAGCTGGGATTATGTTCCAGGGACACAGAGCTCTGGCTGCCTTCCAAACCAGGGCTGTGGAGGGTGCTTTCTAGGCTGCATTCACAAAGAAGAATGAATGAACGGAAGCTGTTCAGTCAGGGAGATGCAGACAGAGCCTCATGACAGGGAGGAGATAGCCAGGAAGATGTGAGGTCTTGGCACTTGGCTAAACCCCTCACTTCTAAACTGAAGGGCCACTTCCTCCGTGTCCTCCCTAGTCCAGAGTGACTGACTGCACCTTCCTGGAAGCCACTGTCTTCTTGCAGACTGTCCCTGCACCCCTTGTTAATTACCTGCTTTTATTGTTTCTTTTTCCTTATGACGTGCTCTGTCTGCTGTAATTAAAGTGAGCTCCTCAGAGCACACATTATAACAAAGATTATAATGCTTTGTGGGGTTCTCAGAGCACCAAGCACATGCCAGGTATTCAATCAGTGTTTGCAGCCCCTGGCTCCTGCCTACCCATCCAAGTTCCCCTTCTGCTGTGCCGTCATCCCAAGCTTTGGCTTTGCACTCCTGCCAGTTGGATTGAATGGCTCATCTTGCCACCGCACTCCTCCTTGCTTGAGCACACGATTTCTTCACCCTTTCTTGATGCCAACTATCCATCCCAACGAGGAGGATTCCTCCCTTCTTTGTGCCAACACTGGCTCTTGCACATATTTCCATTACAGAAATAATTGTATTTCAATTATGTGTTTCCCTGTCTGTCTTTCCCACTAGGCTGAGAACTCCTTGAGAATACATACAGATCTTATTTATTTTTTTGTATTCTTCTGCCTTTACAAAGCCTGGACAGGAGGAATTAGCAGGAGGCACTTGCCTGAGGCACAAAATTTAAGAGGGTATCAAATAAATGCAATAATCAAAATAGATACTATTTAATGTAATGTTTTAAAAAATCAAAATTAATGCAAAAGAATCCAAGATAAATAAGAGATCAAATATTTTTTTAAAGAGTTCATTTATTTTATTTATTTATTTATTTCATTTATTTTTATTAGTTGGAGGCTAATTACTTTACAGTATTGTAGTGGTTTTTGTCATACATTGACATGAATCAGCCATGGATTTACATGTATTCCCCATCCCGATCCCCCCTCCCACCTCCCTCTCTACCTGATCCCTCTGGGTTTTCCCAGTGCACCAGGCCCGAGCACTTGTCTCATGCATCCAACCTGGGCTGGTGATCTGTTTCACCCTAGATAATATACATGTTTCGATGCTGTTCTCGCGAAAGATCCCACCCTCGCCTTCTCCCACAGAGTCCAAAAGTCTGTTCTGTACAAAAAGATCAAAATTTTAAATAAAAATGAGTTCTGTAACAGTGCCATGCTGTTTACTGGAGCCTGAGGCAGAAGGGAAAAACATTTTTAAAATACTGATTTTGTCTTTATTTAAAATTTTGATATTTTGTTCATCTGATTTTTAGCACTGATTTTTTGCATCAATTTTACATTAATGTTTGTTTTTAGAAATATTATCTAGAATTGATAGGTGCTCCATAACTGTGTACTGAATGAGGGAGTCAGTAAGTGATTGATTACTTGAGCGAATGGCTGGAAAGACTTTACGATTGAACCTCCAACTATCCAATGTTTTGGTATTTAAATTTATTTTTAAAACATTTTTATTGAAGTATAGTTCACTTACAATGCTGTGTTAGTTTCAAAGTGAAAATGCAGGTCGCTCAGTTGTGTCCAACTCTTTGCCACTCTATGGTCCATAGTCCATGGAAGTCTCCAGTCCAGAATTCTGGAGTGGGTATCCTTTCCCTTCTTCAGGGGATCTTCCAAACCCAGGGCTTGAATCCAGGTCTCCGGCATTGCAGGCAGATTCTTTACCACTTGAGTCACCAGGGAAGCCCAAGAATACTGGAGTGGGTAGCCTATCCATTCTCCAATGGATCTTTCCCCCCCAGGAATTGAACCAGAGTCCCCTGCCTTGCAGATAGATTCTTTACCAGCTGAACTACCAAGGAAGCCCCATTAGTTTCTTGTGTGCAGCAAAGGGAATCAGTTATACATATACATATATCCACTGTTTTTTAGATTTTCCCACATAAGCCATTGCAGAGTACTGAGCAGCGGTCCTTGTGTTGTACACAAGTTATCTGCTGTGTTGTACTAGTTATCTGCTTCATATATAGTAGTGCGCATATGTCAATCCCAACCCCCCAATTTATTAGTATTTGCTTTTAGAATTACCCCTGTGTCCTTACCAATTCCCTTTTCATTCTATTACCTGCCTTTTGGTGTAAGTTCTCTAAATCCTTTTCCAAATTTAGAGAAAGGGAAGGAAAGAAATACAACATCCAAATTCCAGTCAGTTATAAGTGCTTTGCTCAGTTAGTTGAAGCACCCTTGTGCTGGGACCAAGATTTGAGATCCCATCTGCATGGGCCAGTGGCTTGCTTGGGTGCAATGACAGCGCCGCCTTCCCCCTCCCCAGTCCACTCTGGTCACTATGCAAATGGAAGGCCTTGGATTCCGGGGCACTGAGTAAGAAGCCAGCTATTCGACTAAATCCATCTCCACCACCAGCCACACAGAATGGGCAACCCTAGGGAAAAGATTGACTTTTTAGTTGAAATAAGTTCTCGAGTCTTTTATGCATCATTGTTGTCATAGACAAATGCCAAAGAATGGGTCAGACAGCCTGGTCTGGAGACATTCTTGTCCACAGTTAAAGGCATTAGTGTGGCAAGTGGGACAGTCTCTGGGTTCAAGAATGCAGAGCTTAAGTTTGGGTCCAGCTCTGCTCCCATTCTCTGTATGACTCTAACCAAGTCACAATCACTCTGAGCTTCAGTTTATTCATGTGTAAAAAGAGAGGATTGATACGATGGCTTTCAACCCCTGTACGATGGCACCCTGGGGCTTCCCTGATGGCTCAGATGGTAGAGAATGTGTTTGCAATGCGGGAGACCTAGGTTCTATCCCAGGGTCAGGAAGATCCCCTGGGGAAGGGAATGGCAACCCACTCCAGTATTCTTGCCTGGAGAACTCCATGGACAGAAGCTACAGTCCATGGGTTTGCAAAAAGTCAGACACAACTGAGCAACTAACACGCACATACTGTGGAGCCCCAGGGCTGTGAGCAGGTTTCTCAGCAGCCACTGAGGGAGATTGAGACAGCCACTCCACTTCACCCAGAGAGCCCCACCTTTGTCATTCATTAGATTCCCACGTAGATTTTTTTTTTTTTTTAAGAAAGTGAGGGGTTCCAATATCTTAAAAAGTGACATAAGGATTTCCCTGGTGGTTCAGTGGTTAAGAATCCACCTTCCAATGCAGGGGACACAGGTTCGATCCCTGGTTGGTGAACTAAAATCCCATACGCTTGGGTCAACTAAGCCCGCACACCACAATTACTGACCCTGAGTGCCTCAACTATGATCTCTCATGCTCTTGTGCCTGCATGCCACAACTATTCCTGACGCAGCCAAAAATGAACAAATAAATAATTTAAAAAATGACGCAAAACCCTGGACTAGATGATTCCACCGGATGTACCATGTAATTCTCTCCCCACAACTTTCAGGAGTACTGAGTCTGCTTCAGTTGTGTCTGAGGACACTTAAGCCCATGGAGTAGGAAGACTCAAGTGTTGCACAGAGCATGATGGCTTGATATTTTCACCCTTTCACTCTACAGACTTTTTTGTCCTACAAAATCACTCAAAATTCATTATCGCTATTGCCATAAACTGTTGATAGAGGCCATTAAGAAGCAGACCAACCGCTTATTCAACACTTGAATCCCCTTCTCTCCATCCCCATCAAGCAGTCATACAATATCTTCTTAAATTCCCCCAGTGACTGTGAACTCACCATCTGTGGTCATATCTGACTTAAACCCCTGATTCATAGAGCTTCATCTCTTGGGGCCATGCAAGACAGGTGCAATCCCTCTTCACAGAAAAACCCTTAAGATAATAGAAGACAGTGACTGTTGGCTCCTCACTGTCTTTAATTAGTCAGGCTAATCATTGCACCATTGAGCTTCTTTCTTTATGATACAGGTTTAATTCCTTTCCCCAGGCAAGTGGTCCTCCCATTTGTGTTTCTGCTCATAGTGGAAATTTACCAGGATGGACTGCAGCATCCTGCTATGCTGAGCAGAGTAAGGAGAGCTAACAGTTTTCTTTTTTCAGTCCAGTGCTTTTCAACCCTCCTGCACAATAGAATCAACATAGGCAGCTTTTGAAAAAATATTGCTTTCCAGGCGTCATCCCTGCACAATTAAAACAGAAACTCTGGGGTTGGGCTCTTCGCTCAGTTCAGTTCAGTCACTCAGTTGTGTCTGACTCTTTTTGACCCTATGGACTGTAGAGCATCAGGCTTCCCTGTCCATCTCCAAATCCCGGAGCTTACTCAAACTCATGTCCATCAAGTCGGTGATGCCATCCAAACATCTCCTTCTCTGTCATCCCCTTCTCCTCCTGTCTTCAATCTTTCCCAGCATCAGGGTCTTTTCCAATGAGTCACATCTTTGCATCAGATGGCCAGAGTATTGGAGTTTCAGCTTCAGCATCAGTCCTTCCAATGAGTATTGCAGACCGATTTCCTTTAGGATTGACGGGCTGGATCTCCTTGCAGCCCAAGGGAATCTCAAGAGTCTTCTCTAACACCACAGTTCAAAAGTATCAATTTTTCATCTTTCAGTTTTCTTTATGATCCAACTCTCACTTCCATACATGACCACTGGAAAAACCATAGTTTTGACTAGATGGATCTTTGTTGACAAAGTAATGTCTCCACTTTTTAATATGCTGTCTAGGTTGGTCATAGCTTTTCTTCCAAGGAGTAAGCATCTTTTAATTTCATGGCTGCAGTCACCATATACAGTGATTTTGGAGCCCCCCAAAATAAAGTTTCTCACTGTTTCCATTGTTTCCCCATCTATTTCCCATGAAGTGATGGGACCAGATGCCATCAAGGCTGTCTGGTCAAGGCTATGGTTTTTCCAGTGGTCATGGATAGATGTGAGAGTTGGACTGTGAAGAAAGCTGAGCGCCAAAAATTTGATGCTTTTGAACTATGGTGTTGGAGAAGACTCTTGAGAGTGCCTTGGACTGCAAGGAGATCCAACCAGTCCATCCTAAAGGAGATCAGTCCTGGGCGTTCATTGGAAGGACTGATGCTGAAGCTGAAACTCCAGTACTTTGGCCACCTCATGTGAAGAGTTGACTCATTGGAAAAGACCCTGATGCTGGGAGGGATTGGGGGCAGGAGGAGAAGGGGACGACAGAGGACGAGATGGTTGGATGGCATCACCGACTCGATGGACATGGGTTTGAGTAAACTCTGGGAGTTGGTGATGGACAGGGGAGCCTGGTATGCTGCGATTCATGGGGTCCCAAAGAGTCGGACATGACTGAGAAACTGAACTGACTGACTAATACATATATCTGCTCCCTTTCACTCTCCTTTTTCACTTTCAAGAGGTTCTTTAGTTCTTCACTTTCTGCCATAAGGATGGTGTTATCTGCATATCTGAGGTTATTGATATTTCTCCTGGCAATCTTGATTCCAGCTTGTGTTTCATGCAGCCTGGCATTTCACACGATGTACTCTGCATATAAGCTAAATAAGCAGGGTGATGGTATATAGCCTTGACATTCTCCTTCCCTGATTTGGAACCAGTCTGTGGTTCCATGTCCAGTTCTAACTGTTGCTTCTTGACCTGCATACAGATTTCTCAGGAGTCAGGTAAGGTGGTCTGGTATTCCCATCTCTTTAATAGTTTTCCACTGTTTGTTGTGATGCACACAGTCAAAGGCCTCGGTGTAGTCAGTAAAGCATAAATAGATGTTTTTCTGGAACTCTCTTACTTTTTTGACGATCCAGTGGATGATGACAATTTGATCTCTGGCTCCTCTGCTCTTGGCTCAGATATTCTTTTTTTTAATGTCCAAATAGGGACTTCCCTGATGGTCCAGTGTTTAAAGAATTTGCCTTGCAATTCAGGGCATACAGGTTCAATCCGTGATCAGGGAACTAATATCCCTGCTTGTGTCTCGGAGTAAGCAGATGAACCACAATTAGAGAGTCAGTGTGCTGCTACAAAGCTCTTGTGTGCTGCAACTAAGACTGTATGCAGCCAAATTAGTTAATTTAAAAGGCTATAGCTTGTAAAATAATAATATGTAATGCAAGTACTGGAATATTAAATAAAAACATTCAAGTATTTCTTTTGTGTGTCTGGAATTGAAAACCACTGCTTTGGACACTCAGTACAGGTAGCCTTGATGTTTGCTCTAATTGGTAAGTGATCTATTGGAATGTACTGTACATATCGTTGGGAACTGAATTTGAGGGAAGAGGTAGAAAGAACTAATATTTGAGTATCTTTCATATACGTGCTTCCCTGGTGGCTCAGATGGTAAAGAATCCGCCTGTGATGTTCAAGACCTGGGTTTGCACCCTGGGTTGGGAAGATCCCCTGGAGGAGGGCATGGCAACACACTCCAGTATTCTTTCTTGGAGAATCCCTGTGGACAGAGAAGCCTGGTGGGCTACAGTCTGTGGGGTCACAGAGAGTGGGACACGACTGACTGACTAAGCACAGAGCACATAGACAAGTACTGAGCTAGACCTTTAAGTACATTATTCCTTAATCTTCATCTGCAAGTCAGGTGCTTTTGCCATTTTACAAAGAAGAAAACTGAGGATCAGTGAGACTTACCAATTCACTCAAAGTCACTCAGCTAGACAGTGGCCAAACTAAGACTCCAGCCTAGATCTGTTTGAGCCCACCTTTTTTATCATGCCACTTTGCTTTCCTTCATCCAATTAATTTAACAATTCTTTATGAAGAATCAGGACCTACCATAGACTAGACCTGCTCTAGGCCAGCAGCTGTTGTAAGCTGGAGTTTTTGTGGTAATCTACCAAGCTATGCTAGGACACAGAGCATTTTCTCTTCTTATTCAATGATTTGTTTATGGGTATGTTTTCTTGAAGGAAAAATCATGTTGGTGTAATGCAGGCTTTGTAGAGAAATAAGTCTTTGGTATTTGGTTGTAAAATAAATGTCAGAATAAAATGTTTGAAAAAATAAAGAGCTGTATATGAAATCACTACCTACAGAGCTATAGAATACTGATGGACTGTTGCTGGTGTTTCATTATTTAAGGTAAATTTGGGACCCAAGGAAGGAGCTTCTGTACCCCAGAGGCTGCTGTTCCCTGGGGTAGGATTGTCTGCCAGGAGTGACCCAAGAGCTGCTTCACATCGTTTTACTCACAAAGTTTAACCCAGACTTTAAAGACTATGCAATTCATTTGAGTGACAGGACTAGTGACCAGAGGCTCTGTCACTCTTTTCACCAAAATTTCTGAAACATACTGCAATGAAGATGTTGGTTCCTTTTTTCACTTTAGATTGACTCCGTAGGGACATTTGTTGGGGCTATTTATAGGCTGAAGGGACTTGCCTGGGAAGAATAAAGGAAGTGGTCCAGACAGAAGGAGATAGAAGAAATGAAAGTGAAATGGAGAACAGAGAAGTAATAAGACAGAGGTGTGCACGGAGCCCCAACAACTCAAGATGGGAGCCCCCCACCCCCAGCCATAAATACCCTCTTACCCAATAGACATCTCTTCCCTAGGGTGAAATCAACCTGTCCTTCAGATGCTAGCCTAGAAAGCCCCTTGTCCTTAGATGCTTTCCTGTTCACATAAGACTGACTGGGTCCCTATCCTTCCCTTGTCTTCCCAGTTCTGTCCTTACTCTTTCTGGGACACACAGTGGTCTCCTCTTTCAGATCTAATATGTTAAGAGGTTCAGTGAAAAATAACTTCTTACTTTTGACCTCCAGTCATGTTACAGGTATACCCAAGCTTTTACATGTGCATGCATGCTAAGTTGCTTCAGTAGTGTCTGACTCTTTGTGACTCCGTGGACTGTAGCCTATCAGGCTCCTCTATCCATGAAATTCTCCCGGCAAGAATACTGGAATGGGTAGCCTATCCCTCCTCCAGGGGATCTTCCTGACCCAGGGATAGAACCCGGGTCTCCTACACTGCAGGCAGATTCTTTACCATCTGAGCCAACAGGGAAACTTTTACCCACCTCAGCACTTACAGCATCACAGCTGTTGGAAGCCTGAACAGCCTAGCTTCTTCAGCCATTTGTGGCAAAACTATTCTTTGTGTGCCTTGATATTGACTGTGTTAGGATACACTATTCTAGATTGCTTCATAAGTAACAGGAAGGGAGGTAGGAAGAAGGAAGGAAGAGAGGGAGGGAGGGAGGGGATATAGGCAACCCAAGTGGGAATCACTTTTCAGCAACACGATACACAAGAACTGTCCTTAACAGGTCATTTTGCAAGTAGTTTCTCTATAGGTAGGAGGTTATAATACAGGACATTTAAGGTCTCTCCTGTCTTTTGAGCCAGACTGATTTGTTGGGAAGGGCATGCACTTTGGAATCAGAAAGACATAAGTTTGAATTCAGGCTCTGAACAAAAGCTATAAGGTCTTGCTCAAGTTCTTTAATTTCTCTCCAATTCAGCTTTCTCATTTATAACATGGGAATAATAACAGTTTTGTTTCTATGCTACTATGAGAACTAATGAAGCAATATCTTTGCAATATCCTTGGCCTTCAGTAGACATGCAATATTTTTCCTAAGATTTTAAAAAATTTGGTTTCAGAACCATTTGAGAACTTTTGCAGCAATTACATTTCACATGGCTTAGTGCTTAGGTTTAAGTCCGTGAATTCAAATCCTGGTTCTATATTTAGTAGTTATATGACCTCAGGCAAATGACTTAACCCTCCCTAGGCTTCTTGGCTTCTGTTTTTTTAATCTGTAAAATGTGGACAATGGCACCTATCTCACCATTTTTCGTTCAGGGGATTACAGAGCAAAAAGTCCACAAAACATGCCTGCACATCATAAAAACTCATGTTTCTTTTTGCTCTTATCAATATTACCCAGTAGAAGGCAGCTGAAGGTAGCCAGGAAACTGATGCCATGGGCAGATACACCCAGGGCCAGACTGGGACTGTGCATTTGTGGAAAGAAAGTGACATCGTTCAGTCAAGTCCGACTCTTTGCGACCCCATGGACTGTAACCTACCAGGCTCCTCTGTCCATGGGACTTTCCAGGCAAGAGTACTGGAGTGGGCTGCCATTTCCTTCTCCAAGGGGTCTTCCCGACCCAGGTCTTCCCGACCTGGGTCTCCTGCATTGCAGACAGACTCTTTACCATCTGAGCCACCAGGAAAGAAATACCAAAACATCTACAACTGGAGCCATGGTCTGACACCAGGGTGGGAGATGAAGGAAGGTTCACTTGTAGTTAATATATATTCAACTGCATTAATTAGTACTGCCCCAAAGCCTAAAATAAATTAAGCAAGTCTTTAAAATATGAGGCTATAGACTAGTAAGAATGCTGAGAATTTCCTTTTATTATTATTGTCCTAACTGTTATAAGGCTTCCACAGTGGCTCATTGGTAAAGAACCCATCTGCCAAAGCAGGAGATGAGGGTTCAATCCCTGGATCAGGAGGATTCCCTGGAGAAGGAAACGGCAACCCACTCCAGTATTCTTGCCTGGGAAATCCCATGGACAGAGGAGCCTGGTGGGCTACAGTCTATGGAGTTGCAAAAGAGTAGGACATGACTTATCAACTAAACAACAAAAATTGTTCTAAGAGTGAAAATGTTGATACAAACTTAGGTTGTCTGTGAACCAGATAGATGACCCCGGGTCCCTGTGTGCAGATAAGATAAGTTCAGTTCAGTCGCTCAGTCGTGTCCAACTCTTTGTGACCCCGTGGACTGCAGCACTCCAGGCCTCCCTATCCATCACCAACTCCCTGAGCTTACACAAACTCATGTCCAGTGAGTCAGTGATGCCATCCAGCCAACTCATCCTCTGTTGTCCCCTTATCCTCCTGCCTTCAATCTTTCCCATCATCAAGGTCTTTTCAAATGAGTCAGTTCTTCACATCAGGTGGCCAAAGTATTGGGGTTTCAGCTTCAACATCAGTCCTTCCAATGAGCACTCAGGATTGATCTCCTTTAGGATGGACTGGTTGGATCTCCTTGCAGTCCAAGGGACCCTCAAGAGTCTTCTCCAACACCACAGTTCAAAAGCATCAATTCTTCGGCACTCAGCTTTCTTTATAGTCCTATTCAACACATCCATACATGACTATAGGAAAAACTGTAACTTTGACTAGACAGACATGTGTTGGCAAAGTAATATCTCTGCTTTTTAATATGCTGTCTAGGTAGGTCATAACTTTTCTTCTGAGGAGCAAATGTCTTTTAATTTCATGGCTGCAAACACCATCCGCAGTGATTTTGGAGCCCAAAAAATAAAGTCTGACACTGTTTCTATTGTTTCCCAATCTATTTGCCATGAAGTGATGGGACTGGATGCCATGATCTTATTTTTCTGAATGTTGAGTTTTAAGTCAATTTTTTCACTCTCCTCTTTCACTTTCATCAAGAGGCTCTTTAGTTCCTCTTCATTTTCTGCCATAAGGGTAGTGCCATCTGCATATCTGAGGTTATTGATATTTCTCCTGGCAATCTTGATTCCAGCTTGTGCTTCATCTAACCCAGCATTTCTCATGATGTACTCTGCATCTAAGTTAAATAAGCAGGGTGATAATATACAGCCTTGACACACTCCTTTCCCGATTTGGAACCAGTCTGTTGTTCCATGTCCAATTCTAACTGTTGCTTCTTGACCTGCATACAGATTTCTCAAGAGTCAGGTTAGGTGGTCTTGTATTCTCATCTCTTGATGATTTTTCCACAGTTTGTTGTGATCCACACAGTCAAAGCCTTTGGCATAGTCAATAAAGAAGAAGTAGGTGTTTTTCTGGAATTCTCTCACTTTTTTGATGATCCAACAGATGTTGGCAATTTGATCTCTGGTTCCTCTGCCTTTTCTAAATCCAGCTTGAACATCTGGAAGATCACGGTTCAGGTACTGTTGAAGCCTGGCTTGGAGAATTTTGAACATTACTTTGCTAGCGTGTGACAAGAGTGCAATTGCGCAGTAGTCTGAGCATTCTTTGGCATTGCCTTTCCTTGGAATTGGAATGAAAACTGACCTTTTCCAGTCCTGTGGCCACTGCTGAGTTTTCCAGATTTGCTGGCATATTGAGTGCAACACTTTCACGGCATCATCTTCTAGGATTTGAAGTAGCTCAACTGGAGCTCCTAAACCTCCACTAGCTTTGTTCATAATGATGCTTCCTAAGGCCCACTTGACTTCACATTTCAGGATGTCTGGCTCTAGGTGAGTGATCACCCTGTAATGATTATCTAGGTCATGAAGATCTGTTTTGTACAGTTCTGTGTATTCTTGCCACCTCTTCTTAATATCTTCTGCCTCTGTTAGGTCCTTACCACTCCTGTCCTTTATTGTGCCCATCTTTGTGTGAAATGTTCCCTTGGTAGCTCTAATTTTCTTGAAGAGATCTCTAGTCTTTCCCATTCTATTGTTTTCTTCTATTTTTTTGCATTGATCACTGAGGAAGGCTTTCTTATCTCTCCTGTTATTCTTTGGAACTCTGCATTCAAATAGGTATATCTTTCCTTTTCTCCTTTGCCTTTCACTTTTCTTCTTTTCACAGCTATTTGTAAGGCCTCCTTAGACAACCGTTTTGCCTTTTTGCATTTCTTTTTCTTGGGGATGGTCTTGATCCCTGCCTCCTGTACAATGTCATGAATCTCTGTTCATAGTTCTTCAGGCACTCTATCTATCAGATCTAGTCCCTTGAATCTATTTATCACTTCTACTGTATAATCATAAGGGATTTGATTTAGGTCATACCTGAATGGTTTAGTGGTTTTCCCTACTTTCTTCAGTTTAAGTCTGAATTTGGCAATAAGCAGTTCATGATCAGAGCCACAGTCAGCTCCCAGTCTTGTTTTTGTTGACTGCATAGGGCTTCTCCATCTTTGGCTGCAAAGAATATAATCAACCTGATTTTGGTGTTGGCCATCTAGTGATGTCCATGTGTAGAGTCTTCTCTTGTGTTGTTGGAAGAGGCTGTTTGCTATGACCAGTGCCTTCTCTTGGCAAAACTCTATTAGCCTTAGCCCTGCTTCATTCTCTACTCCAAGGCTAAATTTACCTATTACTCCAGGTATTTCTTGACTTCCTACTTTTGCATTCCAGTTCCCTATAATGAAAAGGATATCTTTTTTTGGTGTTAGTTCTAGGAAGTCTTATAGGTCTTCATAAAACCGTTAAACATCAGCTTCTTCTGAATTACTGGTTGGGGCATAGACTTGGATTACTGTGATATTGAATGGTTTGCCTTGGAAATGGGCAGAGATCATTGTGTCATTTTTGAGATTTCATCCAAGTACTGCATTTTGAACTCTTCGTTAATTATGATGGCTACTCCATTTCTTCTAAGGGATTCTTGCCCACAGCAGTAGATATAATGGTCATCTGAGTTAAATTCACCCATTCCAGTCCATTTTAGTTTGCTGATTCCTAAAACATTGAATACTGGAGTAGGTTGCTGTTCTCTTCTGGAGTAGGTTGCCATTCTCTTCTCCAGGGGATCTTCCCAACCCAGGGTGTGAACCCGGGTCTCCCTCATTACAGGCAGATTCTTTACCATCTGAGCCATCAGAGAAGCCTGGCCAGATAAGATAGCAAATATCTTTTGGGGTGTGAGGCTAAGATAGCAAGCATTTACTATTTGAAAGGAAATGGCAATCCACTACAGCATTCTTGCCTGAGAAATCCCAAGGCCAGAGGAGCCTGGTAGGCTACAGTCCATGAGGTTGCAGAGAGTCAGACATGTTGAGTGACTAAGCACACACACATTTACTATTGTAACTTTCTGTTTTTTTGAGTCTGCTGTGTGGCAGACACTTTCCATACACCATGCATTCAACCTTTGCAAGCCATCTGTATTCATTTTCTAGGGCTGCTGTAACAAAGTACCAAAACCTGGATGGCTTACAGCAACAGGAATTTATTGGTTCACAGTTCTGGAAGTCAGAAGTTCATAACCAAGGTGTCAGCAGGCCCATGTGCTCCCTAACATCTCTAGGGGAGAGTCTTCCTTGCCTTTTTTAGATTCTGGTTGTTGTTGTTGGAGATGTCCCTCCCCACTTTCTGGATCTGGAGCTGCAACAGATCCTCACTATGGCAGCACAGGTACAGACCGAGGACACCCTGAAATGTTGCGGGAATGAGAGGGAAGGAATAGATGGGTAGAGGGCTTGTTTCCATCAGGGTTTGCTGGTTCCTCTTGATCACTGAACATTAGCCTCCATCTCTGCTGTATGTTCTTAGCCGATCATCCTCCACCACCATCCAGTTCATGCAATCTCCTTGTGTCCTGACCAACAAGGCTCCATCGGTCCCCTTCTCACCCTCCTCGGGGTGCCCTAGACTCCTGGGTGTGGGCAGGGGTGGGGGTTTTTACATGGTCTTGGCATCAGGGGAGGCACTTCTGGTCCAGGGTCTCTCCACTTAGCGTTGTGCTCCTCTTGGAACATGCCTGCTATTGCTCTGGGCTGGCTCAGCAGGGCCCCCGCTTCAGCCAGCTGGGCCCCCACCTCCAGGCTCAGGACTTTCTCAGGCTTCATTGTGTCTCAGCCCCTGCCTGGGCTCTCCTGCTCCTGCAGGCTCTAGCAGGTCCTGGCTCTCAGGTTGTAGTCACCTTCTGTGTCCCACTCAGGCATGAGGGGTCTCCTCCTTGCCCTATGGGAGCCAACTGAGTCTCAGAGCGGGTGGTGGGATGGGGAGGACCTCTGCATGTCCAGACCTATCCTTCCATCCCTTCCATCTACACAGTGCACCCCATGATACTATGAGCCTCTGTGTCCAGTGGTTCAAACAGGAAGTGTTGCAGAAAGGGAGAATGCTTGTAGAGCCCAAGAGTGGCTCTTGTCTAACATTCAGAAATGAATTGTCCAAGGAGACACATGCTGACAAAGCAAGAGACTTTATTGAACAGGGGTGCTGGTGGAGAGCAGCGGGGTAAGGAAACCCAGGAGAACTGCGCTGCCTTGTTGCTCACGTTTTATGTTTTACGGTAATAGGGTTTGTTTCCGGGTTATCTCTGGCCAATCATTCTGACTCAGGGTCCTTCCCGATGGCACACGCATCATTCAGTCAAGATGGTTTCCAACAAGGAGGGTTCTAGGAGGTTGGTAGGACATATGGACTGGTGCTTCCTTTCTCCCTTTGATCTTTCCTGAATTCTTCCAGTTCATGGTAGCCTGTTAGTTTCCCATTACTTACCGGGACCTCCTATTATTAAGACAGTTCATGCAAATGACTACTATCTTGTCTGACCAGTGAGGGTGGTGTTTCAGCCCATGTTCAATCAATGTTTCCCCTAACAGAAGCATGGTAAAGCCCCTCTGCCTGTTACGTGGGATTCTCTACCACCCTGTCTCCCAGAGTTTCAACTTCAAGGTAAACCATGGAGCATAGCTCACTCCAGCTCATTCATGCTGGAACTTTTTATAATTTTCTTTTTCTTTGGTACCAATCCTTCCTGCCCACAGACTGAAAAAGTTCTTCTCTCACTTCTATGTGATGGGAAAACTGCCTCTACCACCTTACACATTCCCTCCTTCTCTGGACTGTGGCAGAAATTCTTTTCACTTGACAATCAAAGCTAGACATTTGATATTAAAAGACCAGTGCAAAACTGTCACAATGAGTTCCGATTCCTACAATAGCAAGCCTAGGCTTCCAAGAATACAAGGCTAAACAATCCAAGTCCTAGTTCTCAGGTGGTTCCTGGGTGTCAAGGGGCAATTGGCTTCAGCCTGATGGTCTAGTTTAAAAGGTAAAAGAGTTGTAACATAGAAAGGAATTACCTATCAAGGAAAATCCACTAGGTGACATTTTAGAACACTGCCGTACTTTTGTTTTAGCATTGAGACTGTGCAGCCTCAGAATTTGTGAGCTCAGTCGGTTGAAGTATCCTTTGAATGAGTCTGAGATTCTAGCCTGTAGGAGTTGATTGGGTTTACTCTAGTCCAGGGTCAGAGATAATCTCTTTCTCATTCTGACTCCTTACAGTCCAAACACATGCTGTCAGTTCCCCAAATGTGGATGTAGATGGATTAGTACAAGATTGTCCATGGCTAGTACTTGTCGCTGAGACCTGCCACTGTACATCTGCCATTCATGCTATAAACCTGACCATCTTGTCCAACCTCTGTCATTTTACAAATGTAGAATTGGAACTCTAGAAAGGTAAGAAAAATTACCCCAAAGACTCCAAAACTTTGTTGGAGGGAAGGGAAGACAAGGAGAACTGTGTGCAGATGAACTCTATGGAGATACAAACTTATGCAATTTCTTTCCACCATCTCATGCTACCACAAGGGTTTCCTTACTCTTCCCAACTTGCAGATTGTTTTTCAACTATAAATATCCATTTTGGAGGTGGAGGTGGACAAGTGCAAATGCTTGACCCTGAGAAGCCCCCATCCATCTGCTGGTGGCCACTGAAGACAGAACTGATGAGCTGGAATCTTGGTTTCTTTGCCAAGGGACTTTAGCTGGCTTGCCAAGGAAGGATCAGTTCTCTGCTCAGATGAAGCCAGTCTGGAGGCGTGAAGATTACAGTGGAGGATGCTCTTGATGCATCCACGGCCCCTGATCTGGAGGAGGAGGCCCTGGACAGACACAGACAGATGGTGAACGAGAGGTCCTCATCTCCAGTCTTCAGTCACCGCCACCGCAATAGACAGCCGGCTCTGCAAAACCTGACTTGATCGCAACACCATGCAGACATTTCCGTGGATTTTTAAAAAGCAGCTGTCAGCTCAAGCTTGCCTCACTGAGCTTTCAGTCCTGGTGGCTAGACTGGCAGGGTTCCGACATGGAAACCCTGGAAGGAAAACAGAGTTACCATCAATCATAACTGTGCCTCTTTTCGTTGGGTTTTCGTTTTCAGAGCAAAGACCTCCTGAGGACTTGAAACTCTCCATTCTTCTTTCTGTAAGAACATATGCAGAGCTCCCTCCCTCACCATGGAAAGACAGTAGTGAGAATGTAAAAGCAATTGGGGCAAAGAGATCCATGTGCCATAAAACGATGGGGTGCTGGGACAATGTGAGCAAGATCTCCTTGTTATGATATCCAAACATACACACCACACACGCACAGAGCTCCCCTCTTCCCCTTATGCAAATAAGATCAGGTGAAAATAAACTTCCTAGACAGTCTTGAAAGTAAAAAACAAAGCCACAAAAGGGCTTCTTCAAAAGGGGATAAAAAGAGACCCACAGCTTTCCTTTGCTGAAAGTCCTGGGAGGAGGGAGGATTTATTCCATGCATGTAGGGTGATTATAATGTAATAAGACTGCTATTCTTGTGTGGCTCGTTAGCTAGCCTTAAAGATAATTCTAAGAGAAGTTCAAAGGATATTTTGAGCTGTGGGAGAATCAGTGAAGGCATTACTTTGAATGACAGCCCTCCCTTGGAGCTCTGGGAAAGTTAATCACATTTCATATGCAAATAGATACCCACCCACCCCCCCCCTCCACCCAGGTGTAGGGCTGGGCTTCCTTCTTTTATTCAGTGTATTTCTGAGTGGGTTACCTTGGGTACAGTACTGTGCCAGGTGCTAAGGGGCAAACAGAAAAGGTAGGCTTGGCTCTCCTACCCCCACTCTCCCTGGGGAGAAGTTAGGTCATGCAGAACAAAATGTTTAGCTGCCATGGCACTACAGAATTGTCAAAATAATTGATCACATCTCCAATGAGAGCATTAAGCTGTCTTGCATCAGCTGCTAGAACTACCACCCCACACTTCATCCCCCGAAGATCATCCTTGAACCAATGACTAAATGCCAGTGGGTGGAGTTCTTGAGGTCAACTCTGAGTTGAAGATTTGATGGTGGGCTCTTGGTTTCTAGTTTTGTTAGTGAAAAGTGAAAGTGAAAGTTGCTCAGTCGTGTCCGACTCTTTGCAATCCTCTGTCCATGGAATTCTCCAGGCCAGTATACTGAAGTGGGTAGCCATTGCTTTCTGCAGGGTTAGGGAAGCATTGACCAAACCACCCACCTTGGCCAGGCGATGATATCCGTTTGCCTGAGTTGTCTCACAACAGGAAGTCCCAATAAGGAACAAACTGCTGCTGTTTAAAACTAACCAGGAGAATTCAGGAAAGTCTGCAAGGAGGGTGGAGATGACCAGCCTCCAAAATCCTTCTTACAGGGATCCATCTCGGCTGAGAGAGGCATACACCCCCGGAAGGACCTTGGATCAGAATGATTGGTCTGAGGTGTCCAGAGACAACCTGGAAACTAAACGCATCACCATAGAACCCAAGACTGCCAGCCACATGACAGAGTTCTCCAGGTTTCCTTTACCCTCCTGCTCTCTGCCCAGGCACCCCTCCACAATAAAGTCTCTTGCTTTGTCACTATACGTGTCTTCTTGGATAATTCACTTCCAAGTGTTAGACAAGAGCCCATTCTCAGGCCTGGAAGGGGTCCCCCTTCCTGGAACAGTTTTCTTTTCCTTTCCTTAGGTTGTTGTCAGTATCTTTAAGGGATTTCTGAGTTGCCATGGGGACAAATATCCTCTTAAAACACTGAAGTGGTCTCATGGAGGGGGGCGGGGAGGAAAGGAATGGAAAATTAAAAGGCAGGGCATGCAGGGGTATAGGAATACAAGTTGAGCAACCCAAGGAGAAAGGACTGTTGGAAAGAAGAGGGCTTGGAGGCTGCTGCTGGTAAGAAGGAAGTGTGAGTGGTGTTTCCTCTGACCCTCACCTCTCTATTTTGAGGTGGATCCCTGCAGTGGCCTCTCTGTCCCCTCCCCCATGTCTCCCCTGTCATTTTATCCACCACCACCCAAAACTCTGACTTTGTTTCTACTCCCTCTAAATCTTCCCTGGATTTTCACTGATGCTGGAGGAAGTCCAAACTCCTGACGCTGACAACTCATCAATCCAAGCCACATTCCCACCACTCTTTCCCAGAATCCTTTGCTTCTGCCACATTGAACTACCTGTCTTGCCCAAACGCACAGGGTGTTTGCTGGCTCAGACTTCTCCCTCTGCCTGGAATGCCTACCCACCTCCTTGCCCTCTTGAACCTACCCATCCCTCAGGCACCCTTCAAAGCTCATCAGCTCATAGAATTGTCCCTGCCTGTATTTGAATCCTCATCCTTCCTGCTGCCTGAAGCACTCCGTAGTCCTCATCTGATGTCTTGTATTAGAGAATGATGGTCCTATGGTTAATGTATCTTAAATGCAGGACAGGGGATGGAAGGGAGGGAGGGAGGGAGGAAGGAAGGAAGAAAAGAAGGGAGGGAGGGAGGAAAGACTCCTTTCATCCTTTGACTTCAAATATGGGAAATGCGCTTTCCTGGTGGCTCAGTGGTAAAGAATCCACCAGCCAATGCAGGCGATGCGGGTTTGAGCCTGGGTTGGGAAGATCCCCTGGAGAGGGAAATGGCAAGCCGCTCTAGTATTCTTGCCTGGGAAATTCCATGAACAGTGGAGCCTGGTGGACTACAGTCCATGGGGTCACAAAAAGAGTCAGACATGACTGAGCGATTAAATAACTACAGCATCATGATGGGCAATGTACAGGGTTCTGTGTCAGTTATTTTTGCTTAGTTGAAAGACTTATGTGGACCGAGCTCATGGTGGTGGTGAGGGGGCTGCTCCTTGATACTTGGTCATCCTACTTGGTAAAGGCAGAGATTACCTGACCTTAGGGTGAGCTGAGCCAGAGCCTCAGGTGTCGGCAGCGATTCCTGGCAGGAGAGGAAGAGGGGGGACCCTGCCCCGACAGACCCCAACTCTCCTGAGAGGGGACCCAGCCCCGCCACCTGGCTCAAGAACAGAGCCCTTAGAAGTCCTTCCTCCTCGCAGCCAGCCGCAGGCTGACACACCAATTGCCAGGCTGGCTCTCATTTAAATTCCCTCAATCATAAGTGCAGAATAGGTGACAAAATCCCAATAGGATTTTCGTTTGTTTTAATTCCAATTCAGCTCCAGGGATCTCCTCATTAAGCTGTATCACTGAAACCCTTAGGGGCCAGAGCCAGATTCCACAAGCCCAGGCGGGGTTGGGGGCCAGGGTCTCCCTCCTCACTCCCACCCCGACACCACCCTTCCTCTCTTCATTCATCCGCTGCCCCACGGCGATGCATTCATCTCTCTTCTTCCTGCCGTTCCGTGGCATCTGTCTAGTAATGCTTCCCGTCTATCTGCCCATGTCATTTTCAAATTCTATCTGTTGTGCTATTTACTCTGTTTATATATCCTGTCTCTTCTGTTTTCTGGCTTCTTCCCGTCCATAGCATCTATCCTGTTGATATTCTGGTCTATTTATATCCCCTTGTGGTGCTCAGGCTCCCCCCTCCTTTTTCATCTCTTTCATTAATCTTGTTTACCTTCTCCATTACCCCTTCATCTTGCTATTAGCTAGTTATCTATTTAAGGTTAAGTGGCCCGGCCCCTCGCTCTCTGTCTCAGCTTTTCCCTGAATCCACTCCAGGTACCCGGGCAGGCCTGCTGGCCCCACTCCCATTCTGACTTTCTGCACTTGACAAGGGAGCCCAATTCAGCTCTCCTCTGGGGCCAGACTTGTATAGCCAGGCTCCCACGACGTGTGCTCATGAGGTCTTCACTGACAGAGAGAAGGTATACAGAGCATCCAGCCCATGGCTGCCCTGAGATAGGTGCCCATTCCTCACTTGCTTTTACAACTTTTCAAGGTAATTTCCCTTCATATTAGGCAAGGAAGCTGAGGCTCAGGGAGGAGAAACCACTTGCTCAAGGTCACACACTTAATATGTGGAATATTGACAACCTACCCTTAGTTATCTGCATGAGCAATGGCATGGATAATCACCCCCTACAGAAAAATAGAGACCTCATTTCTAACAGGCTCTGGAATATTGAGTTTGGGGTGGTGGATTTCCCCCCTGGTGCAGTACTGCTGTGGCTGATAATCAAAGTACAGTACAGGAAAGGCCGATTGATGGAACGGGACTGTGCTCAGAGTCCCCACAGGAGTGACAGTGTAAAGGCAGCACTGTCCCCTGGAATGGAGAAAGCCAGGGTCTTGGCTGCCACCCTCGTCCCTAGACCTTCACTCCCAACCCCTCGTCCCTGCCCGATAAGCCATTTTGCTCCCCACTCATCCGTACTGACCAAGAGTTGTGTGGAGTGGTGTCAGATGCCTAGTGGAAACCAAAGGAAAGCCACCCCAGCTTCCAGTATGGTCTGGGATACATGATGGAGAGAGTAACTGATTGTTCCCAGAGAGTTAAGCAATAGGAATGTCCCTGAAATAGAGCCACCTGGGGATAAGATGGAAACAAGTGAAGCCTCAAGCCTCTTGCTCAAGAAAAAGAAGGGACTTCACTCCCAGCCTGGTGAAGTCCTAAAATAGGAATCCCAAGTTCAGAGAAAAGCAACAACCAAACAGAACCCCTACTCCCTGCCACCATCCCCCCACACTCTCCAGGCAAACTGTTCAGCTCAGTCCAGTTCAGTCGCTCAGTCCTACTCTTTGTGACCCCATGAGCTGCTACACGCCAGGCCTCCCTGTCCATCACCAACTCCTGGAGTTTACTCAAACTCGTGTCCATTGAGTCGGTGATGCCATCCAACCACCTCATCCTCTGCGGTCCCCTTCTCCTCCTGCCCTCAATCTTTCCCAGCATCAGGGTCTTTTCAAATGAGTCAGCTCTTTGCATCAGGTGGCCAAAGTATTAGAGTTTCAGCTTCAGCATCAGTCCTTCCAATGAACACCCAGAACTGATCTCCTTTAGGATGGACTGGTTGGATCTCCTTGCAGTCCAAGGGACTCTCAAGAGTCTTCTCCAACACCACAGTTCAAAAGCATCAATTCTTCGGTGCTCAGCTTTCTTTATAGTCCAACTCATCACATCCATACATGACTATTGGAAAAACCATAGCCTTGTCTAGACGGACCTTTGTTGGCAAAGTAATGTCTTCACTTTTTAATATGCTATCTAGGTTGGTCATAACTTTCCTTCCAAGGAGTAAGCGTCTATTTAATTTCAAGGCTGCAATCACCAACTGCAGTGATCTTGGAGCCAGGCAAACTGTAGGGAACATTATTAAACTCCATCAAGGCAGCTGCCTCGAATTCTTTCCTGGGTCCCTCTTGCCTCTAAAGTCAACCAATACTCCCTAGTCTACCTCTTGTATAAGCAAAAGTGGGGCCTGAACCACTCAAAAGCCATTAAAGAGGTGAGGTTGGTGGAAAGGAGAGTTTGCTTTTCAGATGCTGGCAACTGGGGTCAGGTGTCTAAAAGCTGACTCCTTCCCATTAACAATCAGTGGGCAAAATCTTTTATAGATGGAAGGAGAGGGCACAGTCAGCTCTGACAGTCATCTTGAAATTGGTCATGTGGTGGCTTGACCAACACCATCTTGATCATTTCAATCTTCAGTACCACGGTCGGTTTGCTTCCATTTCCTTTAGACTAGTTCTCGGAATTGTGGCAGTTTATGTCATGGCTACAGTCTGTTCATCACGTAGTTAATTTCTTCCACCTGGTGGGGGCTTCAGTGTCTACAAGACAGCTCACAGGATAAGGCTCAGAATATTATCTATAGCCCATGAAGAGATACTAAATGTCCTTAACTTTGCTTACTGACAAAACTACTATTATTTAATCTTGTTGAACAGCTTTTCTTTGCTTCCATATTTTCTCACTTCTCTGATTAAACAGTTCTTTGGCTAACGTTTTTCACAGACAAAAGGCAAGCTAAGGAAATGGGGAGGAAGGAACTTAGGCTCCTGCTGTTTCACTTGTACATTATCTGCCCTTACATCTCTGCATGTACTTCCCTGCCTGCCACATTAGCATAACGCAAGGTCCTCACCTGAGATGTTTAGTGTGGGGAAATGAATTGAGACCCCTAGGAGGCATGCTTGAGAAAGGATGGGTGGCCTTTTCTTTGGCTGATTACTAAGTTTTTTAACAACTGGCCCTTAAGGATTTTATAGGGTCCAGTAGTGGAGAACATGCAAGCTGATTACTGTATCTACAGTAGAAAGGTGTTGAGCACTAAAATAAAGGTGAAAGAATGTGTGCAAGTGTTAGTTGCTCAGTCATGTCCAGCTCTTTGTGAACCCCTGCACTGTTAAACCCCTAGGCTCCTCTGTCCATGGAATTCTCCAGGCAAGAATGCTAGATTGGTTTGCCATTCCCTTCTAAAGGGGATCTTTCTGACCCAGGAATCAAACCCAGGTGTCCTGCTTTGGCAGGCGGATTTTTTACCAACTGAACCACCAGGAAAGCCCAAAATAAAGGTAATTAGTGTTAATTGGGAGCACAGAGGAAGGGGAGACATTCTGGTATGGTGAATTGAGGAAGTCTTCATGGAAGAGGTGGTTTTTAAGCTGAGCCTTGAAAGAATTCATGCAGATATTTTAAGTGGAAAGATTCTAATTAGCAAAGAGCAGGAAAATTCAAGGAGTGTTTACAAGCATGGGGTGATCAGGTGTGGTGTGGATGGAGGTCAAGAGAAAATGATGCTTTTCTATAAAGATGTGACTGCTTGTGGATTGCAAATCCTGTGGGGCAGTGGCCATGCTTTTGTAGCTCTGTGCCTGGCATGATCATGTCTGATGTTCAAGAGGTGTCTCTAGTCGTGGTGGTGTGATGACAATGGCGATGGTGTGTGTCACCGTGATGTTGTTTAGGGACTCGAGCCACTGTCACTTCGAGGCTGGGGGTCAGCAACCAGAGCCTGGGAAAGCTGAGTGTGTTTATCCCTGCTCTTCCTCCCTCCCCCACTCCTCCTCCAGCTCTCTCCATCTGACTTTGCTTCTTTTTCCAGAAAAACAGGTGGGAAGTTGCCAAGCTGACTGGGACCCCCTGCCCAGAGTGATAGACCCTGTCATAGGAAAGTAATTTCTTTTAAACTTCTCTCCGGTGAAACCCCGCTGCTGCACACAGCGGGCTGTGCCGTGCCAGCACTACCATTCTGCCACCGCAGTGCCGGAGAATAAAGGAAAATGCTTAGCATTAAATTTCATGTAAATCAGACTTTATTTGCTCTGGTGACAGGTTATTACCTTCGGCAGGGAATGAAGGGGGGAGAAAAATGGCTGTTGGCTGAAGACATGGGTCCCCAAATGAGGATGTTTCCAATAGCAGCCTACAGCTGTGCCAACCAGGGTCACCTGCCCTTTCCTCCACCTCTTTCCTCCATCCTGGCAGCTTCCATGGGCTTCTCCACCAGCACCTGCCCTCTATCAGTTGGTCCCAGCTAGCAGCACTGTCTCCGGTGGTAGGCCTTCTCTCTGCTGCATGGGGGCATCTTCTAGACCAACTGCACCCAAGCATGGCTTAGCCCTCTGGTGCACTGTGGCACAGACCCTCTCATACCCAGAACCCTCTATGTGCTTCTGTTTTCCTTGCTGAATTTAATTTACCCTTCAAGCTCAACTTAAGTCCAAAACCTCCATGAAGCCTTTCCTCACCTGCCAGCCAGAGGCACTCTCTCTCCCTTGAGTTTTGTACATCCTACACCTTTGTCCCATCACCCAGCCCAGCCTGATTCATACACTCCAACCAGCCACCAACACTCTGATTGAGAATCAACCACGTGGTTTATACTGTGCAGGGCCCTGTGGGGCCCCTAGGCACAGAGACTTTCCAAGTCCCCCATTTCTTGGATTACAGGAAACAGCCTTCATTCAGCCTCCATGAACTTCCCTGAGTTCCAATGGGCAGAGTCAAGCTGTTGTTAATTAGGGAAGGGAGGGGATGTGAGACCAGGGAGAAACAGTTAAGAGCAGCCTTGGGGCAAGGTCCAGCTTCCCCATCAGTGGATACACACAACAATATCTTTGAGTTATTTTTCAGATTTCCCACCTGAAACCCCCTCCAGGTGGGAGAAACTTATGGTATGCTCCCCACAAGCGTGTAGACCCCAGACCAAAGCCTGAAGGTTGATGATGTTGCCTCCTGCTTACCTCACCAGAGTGTCAGAAGAATGTCCATGAGCTGATCACACACTCTTTTACTATACCCCTTGCCACTCTCTTTCCCAAATTGGGACACTTGGTTTTAAGGGCATTAGCCCACAGTCTCCCCCGTTGCCTGGCAAAGCAATAAAGCTACTCTTTTCTACTTCACTCAAAATGCTGCCTCCGAAATTTGATTTGGCACCAGTGCACAGAGAAGCTGAGATTTTGGTGTCATGCTCCCGGTGATGGTTGGCTCCTGCTGTAGAGTCTGCTATGAGCCAGGCCCATCTCATGGGTCACAATCTCTACCCTCTGCCAGCTCACTGCCTCCTTGAGGAGTGAAGTTATGCACATGAAGAAACCAACCATCACTTTAAGCACAGAGTAGATTCTCAATCAATGTGCTGGTTGCCAAGAGGCACATATCAGCCAGGATAGGCTAAGTTATGCTAAAGCAACAAAGGACCCCCAAATCTCAGTGACTCAAAGCAACAAAAGTTTCTTTCTAGTTCGTGTTGCATGTCCACTGTGGTCAGCTAGCAGATATGCTCACTGAAATCACTCAGTGATCCAGAATGGATCACTGCCATTGAGCTGCCATTGAAACTTGAACCTTGATCACTGCACAGGAGCATCTTACATTTGGCAAGGAAATAAAGCTCTCTTCTGAAGGTGACCCAGATCGTCTCCGCTCACAAGTCACATGGCCCTACCAAACATAAAGGGGCCAGAACGTGTGGTCCTGACATGTGTCCAGAAGGCAGAGAGCTAGAAATACTTGGTGAATCGCTCCAATGCCTTCTCTAAAGGGCTTGGTTACTAAATTTCATGGGGAGTGAGCTGTGTCTGATTTATCCACCACTGAACCCCTGGTGGCTGGCACAGTGCTTGGTACCTGATAGAGACTCAATAAATACTTAGGTTGATGGAGAGCATTGGCTCTGACCCTTTATCTCAATCCAGAGTTGAGCTTTGTGCTTTATTGGCCTTGAGTCTGCCTTCTGTGCCTCTAGACCTCAAGTCATCGGGAGGGGGCAGCTTTGTAGACCTTACACACAAGAATCAGTGTTGCTTGGACAATTTTCTCTGCACCATAGGAGAGGCAGGAAGGGTGGGGCACCATTACCTGTTTAGACTTTTCTTTCTTTCTTCCTTTCTTTTTTCTCTTGGAGTATAGTTGCTTTCAGTTCAGTTCAGTTCAGTTCAGTCACTCAGTCGTGTCCAACTCTTTGCGACCCCACGAATCGCAGCACGCCAGGCCTCCCTGTCCATCACAAACTCCCAGAGTTTACTCAAACTCATGCCCATCAAGTCGGTGATGCCATCCAGCCATCTCATCCTCTGTCGTCCCCTTCTCCTCCTGCCCCCAATCCCTCCCAGCATCAGGGTCTTTTCAAATGAGTCAACTCTTCGCATGAGGTGGCCAAAGTATTGGAGCTTCAGCTTCAGCATCAGTCCTTCCAGTGAACACCCAGGACTGATCTCCTTCAGGATGGACTGGTTGGATCTCCTTGCAGTCCAAGGGACTCTCAAGAGTCTTCTCCAACACCACAGTTCAAAAGCATCAATTCTTCGGCGCTCAGCTTTCTTCACAGTCCAACTCTCACATCCAATGGTGTATTTGTTTGTTGTGAAACAACATGAACCTGCTCTATGTATACATACACCCCCTCCCTCTGAGGTTTCCCTTCCCCCACCCACCCCTCTAGGTCATCACAGAGCGCTGAGCTGAGCCCCCTAGGCTGTGCAGTGGCTTCCCACCGAGATTGTTGTTTATTAATTGGCAAGCAGATACTTTTTGAAGCGTGTGTATAAAGGTCTGTGTGTGTGTATGTATAACAGGTAACACCGAACGGGGAGAAGGCAGGTTGTAGCTCCATATTTTATCGCTGCATATCTCCCACTAGTAGTTAATCAACTTTGTGTTTGACACAGTACATGGTGGTGGGGGTCCGGGGAGAGAGAACCTCTGAAGGGCGGGTGTCATCCTTCCTTTGGCAGAGCTGTCTGTTTCACTCATACTCACATCTTTTCTTCCATTTTATCCTCGTTTTCCTCCCCTCTCTTCTGTTTTCTCCTCTGCTTTGATTTTCTTGCTCCTTTCTTCAAAATCTCAAAGGCAGATGAGAAAAGAGGATGGGGAAAAGACCGGCCTTGGGTCAGGCGTGTGAGCACAGAACCTGGGTCTAACTGCAAATTGATCGGCATCCAAGGCCCCGGTCATGGTCTGAACGTCCCTGTCACGGTCGCAGTTTTAGATATGCTTGATTAGATGTGGGAGCCCTGGCAGAGAAAGTCGGGAGCACAAGTCATTTGCGGTCCTCTCTCCACCCCTCTCCCCACCATCCCTCCTCCTCCTCCTTAAGGGCTAAGATGAGACACAACAGAGATCATGTCCAGGGAAAGGCCCCCTTAGCCATCTGTCTCACAACTAGGGGAGGAGCAGGAGCCCAGGGTCTTGCACTGATCATGTCCAAGCTTGTCTGGACTTTTCCAGCATCTCTGATTGGGGACTGAGGTTCAGAGAAGCAAAGCCGGTTCAGCAGCTTGGCTGCCTCTGCAGCCTCCACTGCTGGTTGTCTGCCAAGCTCACCATCTGTACCCTCCGGCTGGTGGTAGGCATCACCAGCTCCTGCATCAGCCCCTGCCCCCAGCCCCCCAGCCCCAGCCTGTGCTGGGAATCTGCCAGCACCTGACTGCATCATACAATCGGATAAGCTTTGCCAGGTTTATGGCTGGTAATTTATGGCCTTCTTTAGCAACATCTATCACGCTGTACAGTTGTTAATCCCAGAGTCTTTGCCCACTTTGCAGAAAATAGCTTGCAATTCCTTACAATGTAGCATTTGCTAACTCACCTGTCGGGCTGTCAGGCTGGGTGGGTGAGACAAGCTACTCTTTAGTAACTTCTTTCCATCTTACTTTGCTTAGGGGAGCCGGGCTTTCTCCCTCCAGAAAATAACAGCAAGGATCTTCATTACTCCACCACCGTTCTGCTCTCCTGTTACTGCTCCAGTGACAGCTCTGTACCTAACCTGCTCACTCCCTGGAAGGCATTGGGGATGCTGATGGTGGGGTGGGCTTACAATCCCAGCAAAATCAGAGTCTTGCACTGCTATACAAGAAAGAGTGGGTCCCAGGCAACACGGACTTACTCCCTGCTCATTCAATGTCACTGAGGGACTGGGGGGAGTGTGTCCCGAGGGTGCATGTACACAATTGTACACAACAGTACAGGGGTAGGAAATACTTCTGTGGTCAATCCTGGCTTAGGCACGCTAATGAAGCAATCAGTCTGGACCATTGAAAATCTCCAGCAAAGGCAAACACAGTGCCACATAAATGTGTTCGGCTCCAGGATGAACCACATGGTATCTTACAGCCAACTCTTTTAAGTTAAGCTATTTCAGCATTAAAATTAAGTCTCCTCTTCTTAAGGTATATATCCTCCCACCCGCTCCTTGCCTGGTAAAAGAGGAGGTGCTTGAGAAATTCTAAACCATGTGTGGAAGTGCAGGTGTGGTGAAAGGATATGGACTGTGATCATATGGCATTTATACATGGATGAATTTAAAAAATTGTTTTATGTGCTGGAGAAAGATGGAGTGAGACATACTGGAAAAGAATATGCCAAATGATAAAAAGGTGAAATTCAGATATTGGGAGAGATATACAGACTCACACACATACACATACCTACATACAATTACATACACATATTCCCTGATGGCTCGGTGGTAAAGAATCCACCTGCAACGCAGGAGTCGCAGGAGGTGTAGGTTTGATCCCTGAGTCAGAAAGATCCCCTGCAGGAGGGCACAGCAACCCACTCCATTATTCTTTCCTGGAGAATCCCATGGACAGAGGAGCCTGGTGGGCTACAGTCCATAGTGTTGCAAAGAAGCAACTTAGCATGCACACTCATATTATATTTATTATATATGATTTGTACATATTATACACACATCTCAATTTATTACTTTTCCATATTTTCTAAGTTTCTTATAATGGGCATGCTGCTTTATACTTGGAATAAACACAAACATCACAAATCAATGACAATGCTCATTTTGATTGACCTATTGATTGCTACGAATCACATCAAAGTTATTCATCCCTCTCCTGTACACTCCTAGGACCGAGAGAAGATCAGGAGGAATATTACCTTCCCATTTCTTTCACTTGGATCCATTCTCTACAGTACCCCGAACCTATTCTGGTTTCATATTCTATTTTCTGATAGTAAATTTAAGAAGGAAGTCTTGATTACTGAATAATTTATTTTCTGATTCAAATGTCGTATTCTTTATGGTATACTTTGATTAGCTCAGGGTACTCAAGCAATGCTTGTTGAGTGACAGAATGGATGAAGTGACAGAGGCTGCTGTTCATTTGGAACAAGCTAACTGAGGCAATATGGGCTTCCCAGGCAGCACTAGTGGTAAAGATTGCCTGCCAATGCAGGAGACATAAGAGACATGGGCTTGATCCCTGGGTCAGGAAGACCCCCTGAAGGAGGGCACGGCAACTCCCTCCAGTATCCTTGTCTAGAGAATCCCATGGACAGAGGAGTCTGGCAGGCTGCTATCCATGGGATTGCAAAGAGTTGGACAGAACTGAAGCAACTTTGCCTGCACACGGGCAACTGAGGCAGTATGTTCAGACTGAGGTCATTTGGCTGTTCTGGGACAAGCTCATTAGCCTCAGTGTCAGGGGGAGCAGCAGCCACAGGACGTGCCATGTCCAGTCGGGGTGGTGATAGTGTGGACATGGGACTTGCCTTGTCCAGTCAGGGTGGGGATAGTGTGGACACAGTACACACGGCAGACAGTGAGGGCATTTTCCATATTAGGGCTGCATGCTCAGCAAGATCTCCCACCCAATTCGCAGCTCACCTCAGGGCATTCATTTGCAGGTTTGTTTGTTTTTAATCAGAAATCTTTAGTGGAAGGCATGGATGTTCCAGCAGATACCATAAGCAGTGTACAGCTATCTCTTGGACTCCCATATTGTGCCAGGGTTATCTTTGATGATCCATCTTCTGCTTGATGCTTTTCTTTGCAACTTGGCCTCTGAAGACTTTCAACTAAAGTGATGTTGACTTTAGACTTCCTGATTTTAGGGATGGGGAGAGGAATTGTTATACATAAGTTTCTGGAGCCTAATCCCTTCAGTGCAGTCAGCTGCAACACAGAATGAAGTCAGCATGTCTACCATACCCTAAGCACACACACATACACACACACTCACCCTCATCTAATGCCCTGTATGAAGCTCAACACTTTCTTCTTTCTCCTCCCACACTAGCTACCCTCAATCATCATTTTAATCAGGGTTTGAGGATGATGAAAAAAGTTGTGTAGACAACCAAAACCCTCAGTCTGAAATTGAGGTGACTTTGGAAAGTTCATCCCAGGCCTCTGGAGACTTTCACAAAGATCACCGATCAGGAGTTTGGTCTTCTCCACACCAAAGGGTCAGAGATGAAAGAAGCTGAATATAAGGGCTAGTAGAGTGTGTGTGCAGATCTATATGAAACTCAGGGAATTTCTAAGATTCCTATTTTTAGTACTTGCAGAAAAGCCTTTTGATCCATCACTGAGTGTGAGGCTGGGGTGGGTAGGATGCATAAGGTCAGAGCTGCCCCAGGCTTGACACTCACTAACCACAGACTCACATTCATATTTATTGTCTATGGCTATTAAGGTAGGCTGGTGGAGGGCACATGGATGATAGAGGAAATAACAATCCTTTGTCCCAGATTTAATAACCCAGTGACCTTGGGAAAACCATGTACCCTTCATGTGCTTCACTGTGTATCTCCTACAAACCTGTCTGCCTAATAAAAATCAAATGAGTGGGTATGTGTGAAAGTGTTTTGCAAACTGTAAAGTTCTTTACGAATGCAAAACAGACTTAGAATAAGTACACAATAAGTACTTGTTGAAGGAGCAAGTAAATGGCACTCAGTCATGGTGTGCTATTAATTTTGATGACATATTGATATCACTAGCAAGTATTTTATCGATTGATGACAGGTCTATGAGTACTGGTCAAAACGGAACTGCAAAAACCACAAATTTCATCAGTGAGTGATATATAGCTTTATACTGGTTTTCTTTGTTTCATTTGTCTCTGTCCTGTCTCTGCAATTATACAGTAAGCTGCTTGGATACAGAGATCTGGTCACACGTAGTTTGCCCAGCATCAGGGAGGTGTGATGGCTGACATCAGTGATACAGGGGGCTTGAATCTTGGATCTTTCTTGGACTGGATTTGGGATGCTGTGAGCATGCACATTCATGGCACAGCTATCTGCTGGATAGACCAGAGAGTGGGCAGAGGCAGAGCTTGTTTGGGGGGTATTCTTGCAGACCTCTGCAGTCTTCATCTCTCATATCAATACAGTGGGCAAGGAATTAAAAAAGAGAAAAAAGAGATGTTGGCTGCAAGTCAAATTAAGCTGCACTTTTTTTTTTCTTTTTAAAAATTGTTTTAGGTTGCACCCTACAAAATGTGGGGTCTTTATTCCCTGACCAGGGATCAAATCTGTGCCCTGTGTTGGGAGCATGGAGTCTTAACCAGTGGGTCACCAGGAAAGCCCTTAAGCTGCAATTTTCTCTGAGCCTTCTGGGTGATGTTTTACTATCTCCTGAGAGGACTAAGTGTCTGGCCCTGACTTCTCTTCTCCCCCTTCTAAGTGCTGTGCTTTCTCTCCTTCCTGGCCAGCTAAGAGCCCTTCATTGGCAGTCCTTGGCCTGGAATTAGAAGAAAAATACTGAGATGGGGGCGGGGGGGGGGGGGGGGGGGGGGAGCCTTTTACTAAAAAAAAAAAAAAAAGTAAGTTAGCAGCTAGAGCAAGAGAGAGAACCTTTAAAAGGAACTTTTACTTAGCCCCAGGATCAAAATGAAGGGAAGCCCTTTCTTCTCTGTGAGGCCAGCCCTGAGGAAAGTGGAATCACCTTCCCTCCATTTCATTACAGAGAGGCCTTTATGGCTTCCTTCAAGAGCCTCAAGTTCCCAGGAAGAGTGTTGCCATGAACTCCAGCCCCCACGCGCTGCCCTTCTTCGCATTGTGCTTCACAGTGGAAACTGATCAAAAATGCGGTTAACTTACTTGGGGCTCTGGCAATTGATCCAGGACCAGGCAGGAAGCAGAGGGCTGGGTACATCAAATAACCAGTTCCAGACACTCAGATGGTGAAAATGAAAACCAGAGGACCAACAAGAAGGGAAGGCATGTTTAAGTACACGAACCAGCAGAGACAAATGGCATAAATAAGGCTGATGGATGATGGAGAGAGATAGGAACTGTTTCAAACCTGAGCCCCTTCAGTAACACGAAGGCATTAGCTCTGTGGGAAAGGTGGGAGTTATTAAAAGGATGAATTGATTGCTGAGCAAGACTCACCAAGTTAGCTGCATGGACCCAAAGCTCTTCAGACAATTATAAGAAATAGGTAGAAACTAGCTATTAACAAGGAAAAGAAAACTTGAAGTCAGGCTTGTTTGTTTAAAGAGAGAGCAATAGTGATTCATCATCATACTAAATAAATTCATCATCATGGCTAGATAAACATTTACAAACTGAGGGTAACAGTATGTGCAACAGAATCTATAAATCATCTTTGAGAAGTTGTCTCTGTAGCTGGACTTTGGTGGGACTTGGCTCTGGGCCACTGAGCCTGACCTCGAAAGCACAGGTCAGGTGTGGGGTCTTAGGTCACCTCCAGCAAGTTCACACGAATTTAGGGTAGGCTCATGTTATTGTAATGGAGAAGGAAATGGCAACCCACTCCAGTATTCTTGTCTGGAGAATCCCATGGACAGAGGAGCCTTATGGGCTACAGTCTGTGGGGTCACAAAGAGTCGGACACAACTGAGCAACTAAGCATGCATGCTTGCATGTTATTGTAAATATACCTGCTAACTTGTATTCATCCCTGGTTTAGGACATATGGGCAAAATACCCACATTTCATTTCAATTATTATTTTTAGTTAAATCATAAGAATACAAGAACTATGGGACTGAAAACAACCCAATAAGAATACCTACCCCATTCCATTTAGATGAAAGAATCGAAGGGCCCTAGAAAGATCAGCTGGAAGGGCCCTCATTCCACTGTTATTTATAACGGGGGGCAAAGGGATCCCTGAGCCAGAGGTGTTCATCCAAGGCACATGGGGATCTAGGTCCCAGGAAACGAAGGAACCACCCTTCCTTCATGAGATCACACTTTCCACCTTTTAGACGGAAAAGCTCTCGGCATGATTTAAACATCACACAGGTATGTTTCCACGTGGCTGTTGAGACGCTGGTTTAAGCTGCCTGAGGCTTCAACCATTGCTTCTCCTTGCTGTGCTCTGAGGTGCTTTTTCAATACATAGGACCCGACAGCTCTGAGGAATGGCACCACATCCCCTGTAGGTAAACGATCGGGAGATCTCCTGGGTGATGGTTACAGCCCTCTGTGACCTCCTGAGAGGCAAGTTCTCGTCTACGGGGACCTTGGTTGTGCACATCAGCCAGAAGTCCAGTCATCTTTGAGTGGCTCATATGATGAATTATCCAATAGATAATTATCTCATCCTATGACATCTTTCCCATTCTACAACACACATGTAAGTCTCTTCTTTCCTCTGAAGGAATTGCAACTTAATATTCTTCTAAAGATAATTAAACATCATTATACACATGCACAATTGCTGGGAGAGCTGCGGTTTTAAATTTTTCACATTATTTGTTGAACAGGAAAAGTAGCAGGATATATGTGGCTATCTTAAAGATCTTGAAATATCTTAAAAGAATGCAGCTCTGGCTGAGAGAAACAGGACAGAAAATAAAAACTTATGTAATGGTTGTGTGGGAAAGAAAATAAGACCATGGGTGCTGATGGCAGACAAGATGTACCACATTTCAAATAGGGACTGTAGCTGCAAATATGATTTCACAGTGTGATGCATGATGTCTCCTTTTGTATTTTTATTCTCTAAAGATACTTTGAAAAATGGCCGTTTTAGAGACCACAGTTATCAGAGTTGTTTTCTCCTTGTGGACAACAAAAATATTTCGATTTATGATATTCAAGCAGGAAAAGGATTGTGGAGGAATGGTATAGACAGTAGGTGCAGTGTTGGTTTGGGGGAATTGGATCATGAGAACACTCCCTTCAAATGCCTGCATCAGGCCATTTACATGGAGCCTTAATGTCATTCAGAGACCCCAAAGGGATAGGACTCCTCCTGTCCCTGGAGAGAAGTCTGGAGTAGGGAGGCCATAGAGCATGAACCCTTTCTGGCTGAAATCCCAGGTAATCGGCAGAGTAGAGCATGTGGTTTGGGGGCCTGTGGCTTCAAGATCTAAGAGCAGATTCCCTCATTCAGAATCCATGGGATGCCCATCACAGAGACCCTACTGTGTGCCAGACACTGTTCATCTAATCAGAGCCACCCAGACACGGTGTTTCGAGTGCCATCTGCCTTCACCACCTACCTGAGTCTCTGGTTAATAAGCAACAAAATGGATTTATTGGGATTTTATCTCCTTTTTATTTCCCCTGTCACCCCCATGTTGGGGTTGTTAATAAACTACATCATAGGGTAAAAGGCTGGCAGCCAAGGGGGGGAAGAAGGAAAATGCAAGTGCCGAGCTAATGAATTAATTGGATTTTGATGTACTCAGAGTCCATAATGAACTCTCGATTATTCAGGGAGATACTCCCAACCTAATATAGTCTTCTTTATTTTCCTCTTGCTCTGCTTGAGGCTGAGTAATTTGGAACTTGTATAAAACAACAAGGATTCTTGGAGGATAAAAAACAAAACAACCAACCATGCTCTAATTTTATTTCATTTTCAAAGCCTATTCAAGATTCTCCTTGTCATCCATCTGTAATTAAAATGCACCCTTTTTGAGGACCAGGGTTGAGTTTATAGTCATATCCTTTCTGCCTTCTGACCCTGCTCAACAATTTCTTATGCATATTTTCATGTCAACATATACAATTCGTTCTAGTGGTGTCACAGTATTCCATTGTAACTGTTACTCAGCCACTAAAAAGAATGAAATAATGCCATTTGCAGCAACATGGATGCACCTAGAGATTGTCATACTGAGTGAGGTAAGTCAGACAGAGGAGAAATACCTATGGTATTCCTTATGTGCAGAATCTAAAAAGAAACGGTACCAGTGAACCTGTTTACAAAACAGAAACAGACTCACAGACTTAGAGAATGGACTTATGGTTGCTGAGGGGAAGGATGGGGAAATCAACATGCACACACTGCTATATTTTAAATGGATAACCATTTAAAAGAGGAAGAAGGGAAGGGCTGAGTGCTCTCATAAAGTCATCTGGATTTGCAGGTGTGATACAGAGCAGCAAGTATTGCAGTATTCCATTGTCTGTGGCACCATCATCTACTTAACTGGACTCTATAAATTATTAGATTATTTTTATTTTTCAGTATCTCTACCAAAGCTTTATAAATAAACCTTGTGCATTTTCTTAATTGCTTTACAAAAGTAAAGTCCTGGAGGAAAGTCTGGGTCAAAGGGATGTGTGCTTTGACACATGATACCAAATTACACTCCAGAAACATTGTGCAAACAGCCTATGAGAGTTTTTTTTTCCCTTGCACCCTCACTCAGTGGTTCCTGGGAGAAAATTTTCCAGTGTCAGATAACAGGGAAAAATAACTTCCATGGACTTACATTACTATTCAATGCCTTTACCCTTTGTGACTGCTGTCCAAGTTCGAGCCCTTTCAAATCCAATACCGTGTATTTATAAAGGTCAGTCTACCGTTTTCAGCCTCCACTGGTTTGTCTGACCTTGGTTACAGACTCACCATTTCCAGCTCCACTGGGGAGGGGAAGACTAACAAGTCAAGAGAGTTCCAAAAAAATGTAAGTGGTCCCAGCTCCTTCTTAGAAAGATAAGGACCTCAGAAACACAATGTCTGGTTACGTAGCATCACCCTGTTTCTTCCTGCTTGTGAAAAGGAAAAGAAATGAAAACTTTTGTGATTCCTTTAAGGTCCAGAATTCTTTATGAGCTGAACCACCTAAAACAAAGGCTCTCAAAATAGAAAAGTGATCTCAGCTTTTAGCCTAGGCTCTTACATCATAATTCTGGTTTTATGGCAGTCCCCTGGGCATTTCTGCCTTCTGGCTGGTCATTACTAGATTGAGATCAAGAGAAGACAGATTTTGAAATGAAGTTAGTGATGAGGGAAAGGGCAAAGGTGCAGGTGTAGAGCTGAAGAGGGAAAATGCTACACAGGGAATCAAGAGAGGAAGAGGAGGAGGATGGGTGCAATGGGGAAGAAGGGAAGAGTTGGGTGCTGTTGCAAAGTCATCTGGACTTGCAGGTGTGATGCAGAGCAGCAAGGATGCAGGAGGGCTCAGAGCACAGAGATGTTTGAGAGTGACCTCAGTCTCATCCTATCTCCCCTCTCAAAGTGTGAGTTGCTCAGTCGTGTCCGACTCTTTGCGACCCCATGGACTGTAGCCCGTAAGGCTCCTCTGTCCATAGGATTCTCCAGGTAAGAATCCTGTAGTGGGTTGCCATTCTCTTCTCCAGGGGATCTTCCCAACCCAGGGATTGAAACTGGGTCTCCCTTACTGCAGGTGGATTCTTTACCATCTGAGCCACAAACCACCCCAAATAAACATTCAATCTCAGCTTTGTTCCCTAAACCTCTCCTTCAAGCCTAACTGTACCATAAGCACCCCCTACACAGAAATTCTGGAGCTGTCACCAGTGGTATCTAAAATCACCAACAAAATATGCAACCAATAAAAAATTCCTTTTAAATATTCTGGGCCTCTAGGTACCATTTAGTACATTAATTATGCAATTTACTGATTAAGCAAATTAATAAAGAACCACTACTCTCGAGATTTTTTGAGATTTTCTAAAGCTCTTGAAAATGACGTTTCTCTTTACTCCTGTCAAACATAGAACAGCTCAAGAAAGTCTAACAGCTGAATGCTGATGGGAAAGCCCCTGGTCTCCCAGGTTTGAATCCAGGGATGCACTTCTCAGCCACGCACCCCCTCCTGCAGTGGGAAGATGAACCATGAGCAGGGAGACAGGGCAGGAGGGAGACGAAAGGTCTCTGATGGGGAAGCCATAGGTACCTTTCAAGTGCCTTGAGGAAGTCAGGATCTCAGTGAGCAGAGTCAGATTCCTGCTCCTTCCCTTATTTACAGGCCTCCTTGAAATTCCTTTAATGATAATAACTGTACTTTTGCTACATGTGTGCTCAGTTGCTTTTGCTGTGTCTCTTTGTGACCCTATGGATCATAGCCTGCCAGGCTATTCTGTCCGTGGGATTTTCCTGGCAAGAATACTGGAGTGGGTTGCTGTGCCCTCCTCCACAGGCTCTTCCAGACCTAGGGATCCAACCCTTCTCTCCTGCATCTCCTACACTGGCAGGCAGGTTCTTTACCAGCTGAGCCACTGGGGAAGCTGTGCTTTTGCTAATCTTTGTCTAAATCAACAACTGGCTCTTTAGTTGGAAAGGTTTTTTGTGACTCTGGTCTAAAGAATGAGTATTTGGGGCACACGTGCCTCTGAAGTGACAGAGGAAAGCAGATGAGCCCAGTTCTTTCAGAAGGTTTTGCGGACCTTGGATGACATAGGCCTTAAAGAAAACCCTTTGCTGCAATACACAGATGTAAGAGAAACACTCTGCAGCCTGGTCAACACGTCAGAAAGGGTCCCTCTGCTCTTGATTATTAGAAAACAAGAGATCCTTTCCTGTGAGTAGGCAGGGCAGAGCTCTTGTGGACGATGCTGGAGACTTGGCTCCCCTTTCTCATACGTTCAGGCAACAAAGCATCCTCCTAGCAGAAGCCTTCATGTTGTTTCCAGCCAAAACCAAGCAATGAATTTGGCCCAATGAATTGGGCCAAAAGGGCTTATTATATATGTCAACACTGTACAGAGCTTTGTAAAGCTGCCCTCGTTTCACTGATGGATTCTCTCTTCATTGGGGACTGGGAGATCTCAAAATGGGGTCAGAGGAGGCTGACAAAGGGAGAAATTGACATGAAGCCCCTTTTATCATCAAGGTTAATAACTGGTATGTCTACAATACCCTTTGGTGAGCTACTTGGGGAGCCTTAGATAGATATTAGGTAAGGCCTGAAGTACTTACCCAAGGGTCCATTAATATATTAAGAGTTGGGGGGCCTTGGTTAGAAAGCAGTGCAAATGATTTTTGGGTCCCAAGAAATTTGGGGGCCAACTTGAAAATTTTTTAATCCCAGCTTATGTTCATCCATGCCTTTTAACTGGTTTTCCCCATTCCATCTTTCTTTTCCTGGTGTGGCCAGTCGAAAAAGAGCAAGTCCCTGTCCTGTGGTGAATTCTATGAAAACATATAAAGGAAGGGAAAGGGGAAGCCATGTTGGATGCATATGAGGCTCATGGCCAATGTCATAAGCTCTTACAAGGGAAATTCACAGACACCCAGGACAGCCCTTGGTGCTCTAACACAGCGCCTCGTTGGGCTGATGTCCTGTGGGGCAATGGGATCAATCATGTTCCCTGATTTGGCCTGTCCATTTGGTCAAACAATGAATTCTATCGACCTCTTTGTGGAACTTGGCCAGACATTTGATTGAATTAACCAACCTGAGTGGCTGTTTTTTTAGGAGACATAACCAACGCCTCAGGCTATCATTAGACATTTTACTTCTGGTGTTTAGGGCCTGGCAGAGAAAAAGCAATATTGACTCTTCACAGTAACAACTAAAAACCGGCAGATTCATACCACCGGCCAAATTCGTACAGCCCCCAACAGCCAGTGTACACCAAGAAGGATACTCCCCAGCCGCAGCACCCATTGAGTCCAGGTGGCTCTCCTTTGGCTGTACTATTCTGCAGCATCTTTTCTCTTCTTCTCTGCAGGATCCACCAGGGACTTGTATTTCTGCAAGAATACTTGGGTGTGTTGTGTGTTCTCTTCTGCTTAGTCATTCAGCCATAACCTTTCCATTTAGAATCCTGCCCTGCTGATGGTTCAACTCCCTAGTTCAATATTTTACATTTATCTCTATTGAATTCCAGTTGCCTTCTGTTACAAGAGGCACTTAAATTATCTGAGCCTCACTCCACAGGCTCAGGCTCCAAGTCCAGGACAAATCTGTTTAGCACCTAGGGTTCACTGGCTGTATGCGGGGCCTGGACATACAAATGTGTCTGAATGGGGCATGTTTTAATGATGGTGAAGGCAGTCATCTTGAGTGGGAGCCTGGGAGCCACTGAATTTATAAAATCTCCATCAGGCTTCCTCAGTACCAAGGGGAAATGGACTAGAGATATTATTTAGAGAAATAAAAATAACAATATAGCCTTCGAGTAAAAGAACAGCTAGCAAATTGCAAGTACCTACCGGATATGAGCACTGTTAGACACATACAAAATATAATGCTGCCTTTTCTTTATCTAAGAGATTTACAGTGTACTATGTCATTAGCTCTCTTGTTGCCCTCCCACTGTTGACGGCAGGAAGTCGTAAGAGTTTTCTCATATTTCAGGGTTTGAAGAGTGGTTCAGGAGAGCAAAAGAACTTTTAGTATGCTGGGCATAGCTTGTAACTCAGCTGGTCTATTCTCATTTTCTTGCCAATGGATCACTTGCGCAATGGATCACAGTCATTGAAAAACAGAAAAAACAGACACTTAGGATGAGGGTGTCCAGAGTGAGGTTACCCTAAATTGTGCCATTCCACATACCAAGCCATCATAAAAAAATCTCAGGTTTAACATGGGCAGAAATGAAAAACAGACAGTTTCAACCAGTCCCCCCCTACCCCCCGACCCCCAACACACACACACTTTGGAATTCAGATTTTGTCATCTCTCTAAGGTCTGAATGCAGCAGTTTGATGGCTTCTATGGTTTCCCCCTCTGGGATCCAGGGAGTAGCTTTAGTCCCATAAAACCCTGTGAATCATAGGACCGGAATGCTGAAGGAAGCTGGGAAGTCCTTTGCATCTGTGAATTCACAGCTTCCTTCTTTTCTCTGACATATCCTGCCTCCCCAAGGATGAAGGGAATAGAAGAGAAGAAGCAGAAACCAACCACAGGAAGTGGAGCTGGCATGGAAGGAGATTTTTGCTAAGGTGATGATTTCACTGCTTTCTGCTTGTCTGTGGACCTCATTCTTCCTCTCTGGAAGTGGACAAGTGATAGTATTGTTTCTGAGGAAAGAAGAGGAAAATGCAGTGGTACCCTGAAGTAGCAGTGAGGCTGCCCAGAAAGCTCTTCGATTAACTCATTTATTAAAAGATTATATATAAAAGATGAAAGGAGAAAAACAAGCCAAGGACAAATACAGAAGAATATCACAAACCTGTAGGAACAGTGCCAGGAAGACTAAAGCTCAGAATGAGCAGAGGCTTCAAAAAAATGCTGGAGACAACACAAAAGCTTTTAGTAGCTATGCTCAGAATTAAAAAGACAGGCTCACTGCTTGAGGAACTTTGTGCAAGGTTAAAGACGAGAAGAGAAAGAACCACTGAAGTATTTTGTTTCTTTACCAAAAAGACAAGATCTTTCAGCAGAAGAGAATAGAATCAATATTGTTAAAATGATCTTGAGACTCACACTGAACAAACAAAAAGTAAGCAGTCACTTGGAGGCTTTAAAAGTTTCCAAACCTGACATACTTCACACCAGGATTTTGAAGAAACTTTTAGAAATGTTCACAAAAACTACCATTTAAAAATGATTGAGGGGAGAAACCAGAAAATTAGAGATGAGAAAAATCTGGATTTTCATAGAAGAAAGTGGGTTCCGGTTAGTACAATCTGGTGAATTTGATACTGATTACCATAGAAATTCTAACATCATTTGCCATTCAAATCTTCCATGAGGTCTCAGAGGGGAGGTAGAAATTACTGGAAGCCAGCATGAGTTCTCTGAGAACAAAGCATATTAAGTAGAGCCCTGTTTCCAGATGATGGTTGTTGTTTAATTGTGAAGTTGTATCTGACTCTTTCTTGACCCCATGGACTGTAGCCTACCAGGCTCCTCTGTCCATGGGATTTTTCTGGCAAGAATACTGGAGTGGGTTGCCATTTCCTTCTTCAATTTCCAAATGGGGGTAACATTAGTTAGCTCAATACTGTAGATAGAGTAAGGTCCTAGACAATGTTTGCCTTGATACTCTTGTGGATTGAATGGGAAATTGAGGACTGCATAATATTTTTAGCTAGCATCCTGATGAGCTGGCCAACCATACCTAGGATTGGATTACATCAATATTGTGAAAACATCTTGTAGTATGTTGAAGGTTTTCATCTTTGGCTCTATTGTCTCTATTTTATCAAGACTTAGAGAAAGATGCAGAAAGCGTGCTTATCAGATTTATGGACAAAATAGCAGAACCAGGACTCAAACTATCTCTATACAGTCTAGGAATGGCTAAAACTAACTAATGGCTAAAACTAATTCAATAGGGATAAAATTAAAATCCTGTAACTAGGCTTAAAATAAACATTGGCTATGCAGTTACAAGCTGGGGACACTTGATTTAAAAGTAATTCTTATGGAAAAAAATATTTAGGGATTACTGTCAAACTATAAAATATCAATAGCAAGTTACAGCATATAAAGCTTCTGAAATGTTTCCTGCAGTCTCAGATCCCTGGTAGAGGTTTTCTGTCCAAGATGAAGGAGGCAAATGTCTCATTATTGGAGAAGTGTTCCTAATGAACCAGAGCATCTCCAGGAAGGGCACATGTAACGGTGAGGCATCTCAAAACCGTACTATGAGAGTCACTTGGTGATAGCTGGTGGAACCTAAGATATTCCTAGATATACCTAGAAATGTTCTTGCATCTGTACACAAAAAGACATATTCTGAGAACTTTCCTAACAGAATTGATCATGATGGCTAAAAATAGAAATAACCTAACTGTCCATCAACAGGAGAAGGGCTAAAGAAATAATGGTGCATTCATAAATCTCACGAACATAATCAGAATGGGAAAAGGAAGTTAAATAAGAATTCCCATAGAATAAGAGCATTTATTTACATTTTGAAATGTGCACGACAGTGCTATCTATTGTTCAGTGATACAGACTTATGAAATAAAACAATAAAGAAGTACATGGCAGTGATAACAACAAAATCCAGAACAGTGCTTACTTCTCAGTGAAAAGGGAGGGCAAGGAAGTAGTGGAAAAACAAGAGTGTTACTTCCATTCATACTATTTCATTTTTAAACTGGATATTGGTAATAAGGCTCTACATTAATTTTTTAAAGAATTTTTTTGATGTGGACTATTTTAAAAGTCTTTACTGAATTTTTTTACAATATTGCTTTTATTTAGTGATTTTTGTTTTTGGTTTTTTTTTTTTTTTTTTTGCTATGAGACATGTGAGATCTTAGCTCCCCAACCAAGGATCAAACCTGCACTCCCTGCATTGGAAGGCAACCAATGCAACCACTGGACCACCCACTGGACTGCCAGAAAAGTCCTGGGTCTATGATATTTTAATTTTTATCCCATTTCTATCATTAAAACATTCCAAGTGTATTTTATTTATTTTCAAAAATGTACATAGGTGAAATTCACATAACATAAAATTAACCATTTTAAAGTCAGCAAGTCAGGGAAATTTAGAACATTTACAATGTCATGCTATTGTTGCATTTGCACACCTGCCTGCTAAGTCGCTTAAGTCATGTCTGACTCTTTGCAGCCCTGTGGACTATAGCCCGCCAGGCTTCTCTGTCCATGGAATACTCCAGGCAAGAATACTGGAGTGGGCTGCCATGCCCTCCTCCATCCTTCTGACTCAGGGATTGAACCTGTGTCTCCTCATTGGCAGGCAGATTCCTTTCCACTAAGCAACTGGGGAAGCCCCACTGTTGCCTTTATTTATTTCCAAAATATTTCCATCCCTCCAAATAAAACTCCATGTCCATTAAGCAATGTCTGCCCATTTCCCACTGAAAGTTTTTTTCTGTTCTTTTATTTTTTTGGACAGGGAGAACTTAAAAAAAAAAGTCTCTGTGTTTCAGAGACGTTTTAGGTTCCCAACAAAATTAAAAGGAAGGAACAGAAATTTCCCATATACCCCTGTCCTCATGTATGCATTGTCTCTCTTATCATTATCCCTCATCAGAGGGATACTACTCATCAGAGTAGTGGATTTGTTACAATGATGAAAAAACATTGAAACATCACTATCATCATAGCTTACAGGAGGGTTCATTCATGGTTTTGTACATTCTAGGGGGCTCAACGGATGTATAATGACTTGTGTCCACCATGACAGTATCATATAGAGCAGTTTCACGGCCCTAAAATTTCTCTGTGCTCCACGTATTCATCCCTATTCATAATACATTTTAAAGAGTGTGCTTAAAAAAAAAAAAAATACAACTCCTAAGAAAGAAAAGGGATACATGATGACAATCTTTAACTATTTTAAATTTTTTCCTGGAGAAGAGAAATTCAATTTCTATCTTGTAAAGCTCCCAAGAGATCAGTGAAGTGGCTATCAGAAGAAGGAAGTGTTTGGCTTAGCATAAGTAAGAGATTTCTAAGAAGATTGTAGTACACCATAGTGGCTCAGAATATGGACTTTGAGTCAGGTAGACTTGGGTTAAAGTCTGTCTGATGCTTATGAGTCCTGAGAAAACCGCTTGATTTCTCTGGGTTTTCATTTCCTAATATTTATAAAGTAGATAATAATAGTATTGACAATAGAATCATTATAAGGAATAATTTAAGTAAAGTATACAGAAGAGAGTGTAGTAGAAAGCACAAAATTAGTGCTCCATATATTTTTTAAATGATGAAAAATAAAGTAAGAACTGTCCATAAATAGAATGATTCTTTTGTAAGACACTGAGCTTCCCTGGTGTATCAGAATTCAGGTTAGGGGGCTGGATGATGAACTGTCCAAGACACTGGAGACTTCCTTATCCAGGGAGGCTACAGGAAATGTTCCCTATTGTCCTCCTCATACACTGTTGTGTCTAAAAAGTCTCTGTTTCACAGGAGAGTCATATTGGTAGGTGCTTATAAGAGAAAACTGTCTTATATACATTTTTTATTCCTGTGAGTAGTACTCTAGCTTAGAACAACACATTTAACATCTAATAGTTTCTGTGGTTCATGATTAGCTGGGTCCCCTACCAAGGGTCTGATCTGAGAGGTGCAATCAAGATGCTGACCAAGGCTGTGGTCTCTTCTCAAGGCTTGATCTGTTCCCAATCTCACATACTTATTAGCAGAATTCAGTCCCTTCTGGACTTTGGATAGAAGGCCTCAGTTTCTCTACAGCATCTTGCCGAAAGTCATCCTCAGCTCCTGGTGATTATTGGGGACCCATCCTCAACTCCTCGTCACACAAGCCTACGCAACACAGCAGCTTGCTCCAACAAAACTAGTAAGAGAAGGAGTCTGTCAACAAGAAGACTTTGCAGTCTCACGTAACATCATCATGGAAGCGACAGCCCATCATTTCTGGCATGTTCTGTTAGAAATGCATCACATATCCTGCCCATGGCCAAGGTGAGGGGATTACACACAGGTGTGACTTTGTGGGGCAAGGATAACTGAGCTCCGTTTTGGAGTCTTTCTGCCGCAGGCAGGGAACTAACTGAGGAAACAGGAGTACCAGCGCCTCCCCCTGAAGGCAGACACCGTGTGAACACAGGAGATGATGAATGAGATCAAGAAAGAACAAGAGGGAGATAGTCAGGAACGCTGATGGGCCATACAACCAGCAAAGCAGAGCTCAGGACGTGAGTGTTTGTGAGGATCCCCTGGCTGATGTAGCTGGCATTTTGGCTAAGCAAGACAAATACTGTGGTGATGACAGGTTGTGCCTGGAAGTCCTGCCAGAAAATGCCTGGTTTCCACAGAACATAGACAGTTTTTGTGTTTAGATACAAGGTAGACTTAGGAAAAAAGAAAAGATGTGTGCTAAGATGCAGCTTGGTTCTCTACCAGGCAGTATGTCAGTTCTTTGTTTGCTGGTGTCCACTTCATCTTCCCTGGGAATTAGTTATTTTGTGCTTTGCTATCTGTGTCTAATAAGGCTGCCTGCCACCAATCTGGGGGTGTTCAGCTTTGTGCTATAGATCATTGGCCCTCTGAAGAGGAGGCAGAAAAGAAGCAAAGGGCAAGGAGCTGAGGATAAAGCCCCAGGATGGTGGCTACATTGGCCAGGGAACCTACCTGAAAGATGGCCCTGGATCTCATCACATGCCAGCAAGGGAAGTCTATTAGCAAAGGGATCCAGAGACTATAGAAACAGTCTTGATTAACTCAATATGCTAGCAAATTTGGAAAACTCAGCAGTGGCCACAGGACTAGAAAAGGTCAGTTTTCATTCCAATCCCTAAGAAAGGCAATGCCAAAGAATGCTCAAACTACTGCACAATTGCACTCATCTCACACGCTAGTAAAGTAATGCTTAAAATTCTCCAAGCCAGGCTTCAGCAATACGTGAACCATGAATTCCAGATGTTCAAGCTGGTTTTAGAAAAGGCAGTGGAACCAGAGATCAAATTGCCAACATCCGCTGGATCATCGAAAAAGCAAGAGAGTTCCAGAAAAAATCTATTTCTGCTTTATTGACTATGCCAAAGCCTTTGACTGTGTGGATCACAATAAACTCTGGAAAATTCTGAAAGAGATGGGCATACCAGACCACTTGACCTGCCTCTTGAGAAACCTGTATGCAGGTCAAGAAGCAACAGTTAGAACTGGACGTGTAACAACAGACTGGTTCCAAATAGGAAAAGGAGTATGTCAAGGCTGTATATTGTCACCCTGCTTATTTAACTTAAATGCAGAGAACATCATGAGAAACACTGGGCTGGAAGAAGCACAAGCTGGAATCAAGATTGCCGGGAGAAATATCAATAACCTCAGATATGCAGATGACACCACCCTTATGGCAGAAAGTGAAGAAGAAATAAAAAGCCTCTTGATGAAAGTGAAGGAGGAGAGTGAAAAAGTTGGTTGAAAGCTCAACATTCAGAAAACTAAGATCGTGGCATCTAGTCCCATCACTTCATGGCAAATAGATGGGAAAACAGTGGAAACAGTGGCTGACTTTATTTTGGGGGGCTCCAAAATCACTGCAGATGGTGATTGCAGCCATGAAATTAAAAGACGTTTACTCCTTGGAAGGAAAGCTATGACCAACCTAGACAGCATATTAAAAAGCAAAGACATTACTTTGCCAACAAAGGTCCATCTAGTCAAGGCTATGGTTTTTCCAGTAGTCATGGATGGATGTGAGAGTTGGACTATAAAGAAAGCTGAGTGCCGAAGAATGGATACTTTTGAACTGTGGTGTTGGAGAAGACTTGAGAGTCCCTTGGACTGCAAGGAGATCCAACCAGTCCATCCTAAAGGAGATCAGTCCTGAGTGTTCATTGGAAGGACTGATGCTGAAGCTGAAACTCCAATACCTTGGCCACCTGATGTGAAGAACTGACTTATTTGAAAAGACCCTGATGCTGGGAAAGATTGAAGGCAGGAGGAGAAGGGGATGACAGAGGATGAGATGGTTGGATGGCATCACCGACTCAATGGACGTGGGTTTGGGTCCACTCCAGGAGTTTGTGATGGACAGGGAGACCTGGCGTGCTGCGGTTCATGGGTTTGCGAAGAGTCAGACATGACTGAGCAACTGAACTCAATTGATAATGTGGTATGTGGTGGTCTTAGATACAATGCTAGGGTTGGAAGGAACCTCGAATCTTCCCATTCAAGGCTTGAAACAGAGATGACTTGGCTCAGCTATTACAGACTTTTCATAGTTTTATGCCTCTGGTTTTCTGGGTAAGTGTATAGCAAGGGGACTTTTAATCTCTGGCATGTGAGAGTCTGTTATGAGTTCAGGAAACAGAGTAACTTGGGTTCCAGGCCAAACGACTTTGACAATATTTTTCCCAGGCAACCAGCCCATAGTGTCCTTCAGTGATCCTTCCCTGAGATGAGCTGATTCTGCATCTTGTGAAGGTCTCCATCTCCAGTCAAAACCTGAGGAGATGGCTTTTCCTGCTCTGTAGGTGTCAGTGAGTCAGCACGAATGTATCTATGAGTCAGACCGGCGTAGGTGGCCATGTGTTCACCCAACACCTTGGAATAGAGGGGCATCGGGAGGCACCAAAGCCTTTATAACACACCTACAGAGTTCTTCCAGGCATGGGCCTGGTCTAGGAGGCTTCATCATAGAACAAGAAAATGTGCTTTTGAAGGGGTAATAGGAGTTGCTCATCAGCTCCTTAGTCAAAACCTGTGAGAATTTGACAAATTCAAATACCTGAGATTTCCCCCTTTCTAGGTGCATTGTTAGGGAAAAGAAGGGGAAAGGGAAAGGAAGTGGGGACCTTGAATACCTCCTCTGAGCCAGGCACTGTGTGAGCTTCCCTCTGTATGTTGTCACATTTGACATCTGTTGTGTCCTCTGTTTTGTGGCTCTTTTGAACTTGTAGCACCTAGTGTGAATTCCTACTAGGAATTCAATAATAGTTGCTTAATTAAAGAAATTAAATCACTATAAGGAGGTGGATGGAGCACTAGCTTCAGAGTAAGGGGACCTGTGTTCTAGCCCTGGCTGTGCCCAGCTGCTGTGTGACCTTGGGATAACCTTTCACTCTGAGCCTCAAATTCTTCACTTACAAAATGAGAAGTTTGAAAAAGGTATCCATGAGGCCCAACCAATGCCAAGTCCCTGTGGCTTTATGATTTGACAGACACGGAATGGGAGGATATTGGATTTCACAATGAAGGGAAAAAACCAATACAAAGAGAGGCATCCTGATCATTAGTTCCGCTTCCCCAGATATGAACTTGCTCACGGTGGGGGCTGGAGACATCTGGATCCAGGAGACTGTCCTCAACAGGGCCTGCATCCACCATGGGCCATGCCCACAGCCTTAGCTATCCCAACAGCGCACAGCGCCAGCTCTGGGCAAGCACAGCTCAGCCTGAAAAAACAAAGTAACTAGCTATGGGAAAAATAATTATGAAATTGTCTGAAATAATTACAATTTCCAAACAAAGCCCTGTGGTATGTGTCATTGCCTTGAAACACACTTACACACATACAGACACCTATGAACGCTCTTTGCCTGAACTCTGATGATCTCCAGCCTCAAAATATGCCTTGGTTTTAAAAAGCCATAAATGCAGAGAGGATAGTTTTCTTTAGTTTTTGAGATGCAAGTCTTTTTGTTAACCCCTTAGGAGTACATAGAAGCACGTGTTTGTGTACACACATACACACTCAGAATTTAGACCCATTTTAAGAACACCATCTCTAAAATGGAAATTACAGCACTGTTAGATCTCTGGGCTCATACAACAAAACTAGATTTTGTCTGGCAATGCAATTTCAACCCACCCTCTCTACTAAGCAAGAGCAAAAGCTAGCACAGGGCAAACATATGCAACGGGCATTTGAAGAGTCTTGAAAATGCCAAGTTCCTGGGTGTTTGACCAGAGAGGAAATGTGCCTATCTCCAGCCATCCAGCATTCCGTCCATTGAGATCCCTCATTTTGTGTGATGCCCAGGGTTTAAGATGAGGCATTTTTTCCTGCCCACAGAATGACAATATTTCCATTAGTGCATTTGGATTCTGTTTCTTTCTCTTCTATTTTTTTTAAAAAAACTTATCTATTTTATTTTTGTCTGTGCTGGGTCTTCACTGCTACACATAGTCTATCTCCAGTTGTAGCGAGTGGGGGCTACTCTCGAGTTGTGGTGCATGGGCTTCACATTGCAGTGACTTCTCTTGTTGCAGAGCACAGGCTCTAGGGTGCTTGGGCTTCAGTAGTTGCAGCTCGCAGGCTCAGTAGTTGTGGCTCAGGGGCTTAGCTGCTCCGGCCCATGTGGAATCTTCCCGGACCAGGAATTGAACTTGTGTCCTCTGACTTGGTGGGCAGATTCTCATCCACTGTGCCATCAGGGAAGTCCAGATTCTGTTTCTTTTTGAAATGGGTTAATGTTCCTGTTTGTGTATGAGTGTGTGTGTGTGTGTGTGTACATGCTAGCAAGTATGTATAGATGTGTGCATACCATGTACTGTGCATGTGTTTATAGACATGTATGTATATGTGTGTGTGTGTGTGTGCACATGCATGCACCGAGGTGCTGAAATTATTTAAAATAGTCAAGTCAGCTAATGGAGTCAGTCTTAGACCCACTTTGTGTTATTGTTGTATTTTTCTTTCTCTCTGAATCGAAAATGCTGCAGAAGTGAGGAATTGCTCTTGTCTTAATTACCACAGAAATCTTGCTAATTAGAAACAAGGGAAGAAGTGTTAAGGATTTGCCTCAGAATCAAAGACAGCATTATTTTCTGATGGATATTAAAAGACTTGCAAAAGGGGCTAAGATGATGTGGTAGATAGAGTTGTGAAGTACGTCTGGGGCCCCAGTGGTAAAACGGCTGGAAGGGGAAATTAAATATCTGGGAGGAAAATGCTCTCAGATGTTGGAATTATGCCTGCAGCCATAACACTGGATGCTGTGATCCTATCTGCCTCAAACACAAAACGGGATCAAGAGATCTCCAAGGAACCTGAGGGTGGAAAAGTATTGGTGGCTTAAACAGGCACCTCTTCAACTACCTTAGCTGACATTGATAGTGGGCACAGATATGCAAATCTTTTGAACTTAAGATCTTTCTTCTACCCCTGCCACTTTCTCTCTCTCATTTTTTTCACCATTTCTTTAGCCTCGAACTGCGTGTATGCTTGAAAAATAAATCAAAAGACTAAAAGACCATCTTTTGGGGTCTATTCCACATGCCAAGACCACTGTGTTCGTGGAAACCTGAGCCTGTTGATGAGCAGAGTGTGGAGGAGAGAACATGTGATGAGCTGGGTGCCTTGTGGTTTAGATCAAATGAACTCCAGGTCTAATTCAGATTCCAAGGCTGGGACAGGCTCTCCTGGCTACCTTTAACCATGAAGGTAGTACGATGATGATCATGATGTATCTAGTCACTCTCAATGTTTCAAATGTTTAAATTCCCAAAGCCAAGAATTAAATCTGGAGGCAAAAAGAAAGGGTCAGGGTAAGATCCAAGCAACTGAATAAGAGCAACTCAGGGGGATTCCCTGGTAGTCTAGTGGGCCAGTGCAGGGGACATGGGTTTAATCCTTGGTCTGGGAAGATCCCACAAGCCCTGAAGCAACTAACCCTGTTCACAGCAACTACTGATCCTGTGCTCCAGAGCCTTAGAGCCACAACTACTGAAGTCTGCACACCTAGAGCCTGTGCTCTGCAACAAGAGAAGCCACAACAATGAGAAGCCTACACACTGCAATGAAGAGTAGCCCCCGTTCGCTGCAACTCGAGAAAGCCCACATGCAGCAATGGAGACCCAACACAGCCAAAAATAAATAAAAAATAAATCTTTAAAAAAGAAAAGCAAACCAAAAAAAATGAGCAACTCGGGAATGAGAAGGAAAAAATTAGGAACTGACATGGTGGAAAGACAGGGAAAATAAAGAATAGAATGACTCAAAGTCCCTAAATTAGGAGTCTGAAGATAGACAATGGACCAGAGATAGATAATAACTTATTCCAAAATTATGCTATATTTCTCCTTGCTTTAGATCAATGGCTCAGCAGGGCTGCAGAGAAAGCTGCTTTCGAATTTAGGCTGTGTGACCATGGAAAGTCACCCAACCTTTCTGAATTTCAGTTCCCTTGTCTGTGTACTGTTTGTTCCCTGCCTTGACTACCTCACAAGTTTGCTACTAGCATCAAGCAAAGTTATAGGTGTGCCGTGGCTTTGTAGATTCAACACTGTGTTGTTAATAGGCATGGTTATATTTGGATCTCAACACTGGGCAGATAGACTTTGCCATTCAAAATTCAGGTTAGTACAGCACTCTATCCTCATATACAAAAACCTGGCTTTCCAACCAGGTTAAAGTTATCAGAAATAATCCTTTTCCACCTCTCACCCCAATCATGGCATAAAAGAATATTTATATTGCCCAGGTACTATGTAAACTAAAATAGGTTTTCTATGGGTTTTTACTTGCTGACACAGAGCTTAAAAACTCAAACAATACTATGAGACTTATCACAAAAAAAGCAATTTCTTGGCTACTTCCTCCCAACACTGGGCTTTTCTTCAGAGGGAGCTACTTTTAGCCATTTATTTTTGTATTTACCTAAATAAATTTAGACCACACATTTAGAGTACTATTTCTTGGGACTATTTTTTATTTGAAATTTTAGAAATCATATATTGATTTACTCTCATGGAAGTTAAGGATTTAGCTCTTGTATAGCCCTGGCCCCGTTCCACCTACTACACATACACACAGACATTTCCTCAACCCATCCTTCCAATACAGTTTATCACAATTGTTGTTTAGTATTTACATTATTTTGCATATGCAGTCACATATCACAATCACTAAAACCACAATATTTAGTATTTACATTATTTTGCCTTTGTATATATTATTCACAACACAACTGGTGTAGGTATAGGATTATCACAGTTAATCTCTTGCATACCTCTAGTTGTCCCTTGAGTTCAACTTTTCATCTTTGTGACTAATTACAATTCTTAGCAAGCTCTTTGACAGATCCATAAGACATAAAACAGATAGGCACATCAAATGTAGTGTCATTTCTGTGTTTTCCTGGAAGATACTCCTAGAGGCTTCAGTCTTCTTGCCCTGTTGACTGGTGGCCTCCAGCTCTCTAACAGACTTGTCCTCATGGATCTTCCTTCACTTGGATCTTAGGAACTCCTTTTCACTCACTTCTCTGTAAGATCCTCTGTTTCCTGCACCCAATGCAGTATCTTCTGCTTTTTTTACTTACTCTTTTGTTTTGTGACATACACCCTTTACTACTTTCCTAAGAAACAGTGCATCAGAGATAAATTGAGACTGAAAATTTAGATATATGAAAATGCATTTATTCTTCCCTCATACTTGATTGGCAATTTGACTCGGTATAAAACTTTGGATTGAGAATGACTTTTACCCTGAAATGTTGAAGAAACAACTCCACTATCTTTTAGAACCTAGTTTTGCTCTTAGAAAGCTGATACCATTCTGATTTCTGATATCTTGCATGTCATTTGCCTTTTTATCTCTAAACTCTTTTAAAAGAGATATTAAGATCTCTTTCTCTCTGGTGTGAAATTTTATGACAGCATGCCTTGAGGTGGTCCTTATTTTCCCTTGTTGTACTAAGCACTTAATAAGTCCTTTTAATCTGTAAAGTCATGTCTTTCAAAAGAAGAAATTTTTCTTATATATTTCCATAATGATTTTCATTCCTCTATTTTCTTTTTTCTCTCTTTGCCTGACTCCTATTAGAAGTTGGACCTCCAGGAATGAATCACCTAATTTTTTTATCTTTTCTTTCCTAGTTTCTATCAGTTCAGTTCAGTCGCTCAGTCGTGTGTGACTCTTTGTGACCCCATGAACCACAGCACGCCAGGCCTCCCTGTCCGTCACCAACTCTCAGAGTCTATCCAAACTCATGTCCGTTGAGTCGGTGATGCCATCCAACCATCTCATCCTCTGTCATCCCCTTCTCCTCCTGCCCTCAATCTTTCTCAGCATCAGGGTCTTTTCAAATGAGTCAGTTCTTTACATCAGGTGGCCAAAGTATTGGAGTTTCAGCTTCAGCATCAGCCCTTCCAATGAACACCCAGGACTGATCTCCTTTAGGATGGACTGGTTGGATCTCTTCACAGTCCAAGGGACTCTCAAGAGTCTTCTCTAACAACACAGTTCAAAAGCATCAATTCTTCGGTGCTCAGCCTTCCTTATAGTCCAACTCACATCCATCCATGACTACTGGAAAAACCATAGCCTTAACTAGACGGATCTTTGTTGGCAAAGCAATGTCTCTGCTTTTTAATATGCTGTCTAGGTTGGTCATAGCTTTTCTTCCAAGGAGTAAGCGTCTTTTAATTTCATGGCTGCAATCACCATCTGCAGTGATTTTGGAGCCCCCCAAAATAAAGTTTGACACTGTTTTCACTGTTTCCCCATCGATTTGCCATGACGTGATGGGACCAGATGCCATGATCTTAGTTTTCTGAATGTTGAGCTTTAAGCCAACTTTTTGGGTACTATTGTCTGAGAGATTGCCTCACTTTTTAATCTTTTATATATTCTTTTGATTTTTAAATTATTTTCTGTTACTTAATCTTTAATATGCAAGAGCATTTTTTCTTATTTTCTGAATGTCCCTTTGTAAATAGAATCTTATCTTGTTGTTTCATGTTGAAATATTGTTTCATCAGGTTTTTTTGATGTTGTTGTTGTTCCTTGCATTTTCTGTTCCATTTGAATCTCTATTTCTTGTTTTTATCTTTTCTATACTAGAGTCTCTCCTCAAATGTCCGCTAATTCTTTTTTGTCTATTCATATCTGAAATACAAATGAGCCACTAGAAACCTAATTAGATGTTATAAGCATACACATATGTATGTGCACATACACTGTGGGAGGGGGGTGCTATATGACTATAGAGTAATTAGAGCAATCAGTCTGAGTCACTTAATTAAGAGATATTTCACTCCTCCAGGAACATGTTTCCTGTGTCCTTTTCAGTGGTTGAGAGTAATACATGCTTAAGTGAGAGAGGGAAAGAACTAGGGAGTGGGGACAGCCTTACGGTTCAGTATATGAATCTTAATACCTTCACTTTCATCTGCTATCAGTTGTGACTAGTGTCAAGTTCACAGCCTACACGGTTCCGTATCTCCAGAAATTAAACCTCTTGCCTCCTATAGAGTTGAATGTAGGAAAGCTGTCTGACTTGGTTGGGGAGGACAGAGAATCTGGGGGTGTCGATCAGCTCCTTACATGGACCTTCACCCAGTCTTCATGACTGCTGTGCTACTTGTACTTCAGTCTCCAGAGGCACCTGTATATCTAGTTCCAGAGTCCTTCCTGAGTTCCAAATCAGGTTACGACTTTTTTGGCTTCCTCTTCTGCAGGTATTAATACTTTCTCTGCTCTTCTAAATTGGTGACCTAAGTCCACCTGCTTCTGACCTTTCACAATTTGCTTGCCACTTCTCTGCTGTAAGTGCCCCCTAAGTGAGTGAAGTCACTCAGTCGTGTCCAACTCTTTGTGACCCCGTGGACTGTAGCCTACCAGGCTCCTCCCTCCATGGGATTCTCCAGGCAAGAATACTGGAGTGGGTTGCCATTTCCTTCTCCAGGGGATCTTCCCAACCCAGGGATCGAACCCAGGTCTCCCGCATTGAGGATAGATGCTTTAACCTCTGAGCCACCAGGGAAGCCCCTAAATGCCCCCTTGATGGGTTTAAATCTTTATTCCTTTAAGAGAGTGTATTAGCTTTGCATTGCTACATAACGAACTACCACAAATGTAGCTGCTAAAAACAACACAAATTTATTATCTTACAGTTTTTGTGGCTCAGGTATTCAACATATTTTGGCTGAGTCTTTGGTCCAGGATCCCATAATGCTGAAATAGCGATGTTGGCCAGCTTCATCCTCATCCAGAAGCTTGCCCATGAAAAGACCCACTTCCAAGTTGTATGAGGTTATTGGCAGAATTTATCTTCTTGCAATTACAGGTCTGAGGTCCTCATTGTTTTGTTGGCTGTTGACGAGTCTCAGATCCTTGCCATGGGACCTCCTCCAATGCAGCAATAGGGAATCTCACTTGCACTGAATTCCTCTTGTGTTTCAAATCTCTCTGCCTTCCCTTTTTGTAATGAGCCCCACCCACCCACCCACTCCCACCCTCAAAGCCTTTAAATGGCTCATGTGCTTAGGACAGGCTCACCCAGATAATTTCCATATCATAAGTTCAACTGTTCCACATAACATACCTGGTAACAGGAGTAAAACCTCATGTACACAGTCCCAGAAATCAGGCAGGGCATATACACCAGGGGTTGGCAATCTTGGGAGCCATCTGAGAATTCTGCCTACTGTGGTGAGAGTTTTAGGAGGGAACAGAAATAATTATGTTCATTTTTTATTTTAATTAGAAGTCTCGTATATCTCCATTAACACATTGTTACTGTATAAAGGCTAACTAATATCCGTACTCTAGACCTAACAGCAGACCTGACCCCTAACTTTTCATATGTGAGTGGTGCCCTCTTGAGTTATGGCTCAGCAAGAATGAGCCTTTCTCCTTTCATCCAAACGAGCGAGTCTCATGTGCCTAGGAACCCAAAGCTGACTCTGAGTGGACTCCCGTCCTCCATTCCAAATCGAAGCTAATTAGGACCCTGGAAGACAGCCTGAGCCCTGCGGTTCTGATCTATCCTAAGTGGTCCAGATACGCACACTTGGGTGAGGGTGCTGTTCTGACACGTGCTTCGCTGTGTCCCAGGAGTACCCTAGGACTGCATGAAGATATTACCAATGAGAGACAGCACCTTGGCACAGGGGCGAGGTGATTTTTCCTGGCCTGGTAGATCCCATGGTAGTTGTATTCAGTGATGAATCACTGATTTCTAGAAACCTTGACTAGAAGTTGAAGGGGGAGATAAATGTGAGTGGGGGTGTTGCTGTGAACATTTCAGCAGATAAATGACCAGTCATGACTGAAAGATGGTTTTACATTTTCTGAGTGTAATCAAGTGAGATGTAGCCAATATTCTGTAGTTCATTAGCCTCATGTCTCCTAACCTTCACTGTCAGGCACTCCCTCGTGAAGAGGCTCGCTGTTCATCTCACGTTTTCTTTCTTTTTCCCTTAATTTTAGCTTAGAGTGAAATTGGTGGGAGAGCCCCTGGCAGGTAACCAGCAGGGAGAAGGGGCCCAAAAAGGATGAAAAGGTCACACACAATTTGATCTTAGACTAAAGGGAAAGAAGAGAGAAAGCGGGGAGGCAGAAATAGATAGAGCGATTGACAAGGTGGAAAAGAGTCTGATTTCAGTATCTTCCTGATGTGCTGCATTTCTCATGATAGCCAACTGGGCATCAGCAAGCCAGGAAAATGTGTGCAATGTTTGGAGGAAATTTACAGAGATGGCTTCTTTTGCTGCTACTAAATGGAGTGACAGCAAGACAGACTTTGCTCTCTACCCGTTCAGCCAGGCTTCATTCCCAGCAAGGGTCTCTGGGCTTCCCTTTCAGAAAATCTACAGTCTCTACCTTCATGTGGAAAGGAGGGGTGGAGAGACATGGCTCTGAGACTATAACCCACAGAGGATATGAGATGGCACCCTGCAAAAAGGCCAAGTCCCTGCCTTGGTTGTGCCTGGTCTACCATGGAGATCAATGCTGAGAAGCTGGCTGTGGTACTGGGGTGGTACCCCTGGGGTGGTGGAGGTTCAGTGGCTTCAGATGGGAAAGTCTCTCTGTCTCAAGTATTTGCCCCTCAAATCGACCTTTCATGTAGCTACTCTCAGATTTCTGAAACCCCAGTCTAATCATGGTGAATTCCCTACTTAAAAATCCATTGTTGCTATTTAAGTCTTTGTGACCCTATGGACTGTAGCCTTCCCAGGCTCTTCTGTCCTTGGGATTACCCAGGCAAGAATACTGGAGTGGGTTGTCATTTCCTTCTCCAGGGGATCTTCCCAACCCAGGGATCAAATATGCTAAAAAACAACTCTTGTGAAGTTGCTAAGTGAAGTTGCTCAGTCGTGTCCTACTCTTTGTGACCCCGTGGACTATAGTCTACCAGGCTCCTCCATCCATGGGATTTTCCAGGCAAGATTATTGGTGTGGGTTGCCATTTCCTTCTCTAGGAGATCTTCCCGACCCAGGGATTGAACCCAGGTCTCCCACATTGTAGGCAGATGCTTTACCGTCTGAGCCACCAGAAAAGTCATGTGGACTTCAATTATCTACAGAGCCAAGCCCAAAGCCAGATTGTTTAGTGGTACAGTCAATGCTTTTTGCATGTTTCAATAGTGTCATTTGTAGCTGCCACACTCCACACATATGTATACACTTTAACCCCACTGAACTGCCCGTTTCCCTGAGCTCACGCTGTCCTGTCACACTCTGGGGCTTCTGCATACCCTCTGCTCTTTCAACCCAGAGCACACTCCCCTTCTTTGTCTATTTGTCCAAAAAGGCTGCTAGTCGTCCTTAAAGCACCAGCCCCAATTTCACTTTCTCTGAAGTTCTTACCACTGATTTGTACTTTGTCTTTTCCACTTCAAGGGACACAAGGATCAGGAGAGTTAATTAAGAAGCTAACCATTTAATTCAGTTCAGTTCAGTTCAGTCGTTCAGTCGTGTCCGACTTTTTGCAACCCCATGAATCGCAGCACGCCAGGCCTCCCTATCCATCACCAACTCCCGGAGTTTACTCAAACCCATGTCCACCGAGTCGGTGATGCCATCCAACCAACCCTCATGGCCTGTTGGTGGAAGTGTAAATTGATACAGCCACTTTAGAAAACAGTATGGAGGTTCTTTAAAAAACTAAAACTAGACCTACCATCTGACCCAGTAATCCCATTTCTGGACATATACCCAGAGAAAACCATAATTCAAAAAGATGCCTGCACCCCATGTTCACTGCAACACTATTTACCTTAGCCAAGACATGGAAGCAATGTAAATGTCCATCAACAGAGGAATGTATAAAGATGTGGTACATAGATACAATGGAATTTTACTCAGCCATAAAAAGGAATGGAATGAGTCATTTTTAGAAACATGGATGGACCTAGGAAGTCTCAAGCAGAGTGAAGTAAGTCAGAAAGAGAAAAACAAACATTGTGTATTAATGCATATATGTGGAATCTAGAAAAATGGTATGCATGCGTACTAAGTCGCTTCAGTCATGTTTGACTCTTTGTGACCCCATGGACTGTAGCCCGCCAGTCTCTTCTGTCCATGGGAATTCTCCAAGCAAGAATACTGGAGTGAGTTGCTGTTCTGTTCTCCAGGGGATCTTCTGAAACCAGGGATTGAACCTTGGTCTCTTGCATTGCAGGCAGCTTCTTTACTGTGAGTCACCAGGGAAGCCCAAAAATATGATATAGATGATCTTATTTGCAAAGCAGAAATAGAGATGTAGATATAGAGAACAAATATATGGATACCAAGGGGGAAACAGGTAGGTGGAAGGAATTGGGAGATTGGAATTGGCAGATGTACACTATTGATACTATATATAAAACATAACTAATGAGCATATACTGCATAGCCCAAGGAGCTCTTCTTAATGCACTGGGGTGACCTGCAAGGAAAGGAAGTCCAAAAGGAGAGGATGTGTGTATATGGAGGGCTGATTCATTTTGCTCTATGGCAGAGACTAGCACAGCATTGTAAAGAAACTATACTCCAATTAAAATTAATTAAAATGTAATAAAAAAAAACTTTAAAGGAGAAGTAAAGATTATGTAGGCTCAAAGTTTCAAGTGAGGGGTTGGCAGAATTGTGGACTCCCTCAGAGAGGATGTCCAGGGACAGGTAACTTTAACATGACTCAGGTGGGAAGTGTCAGTCTGTTGGGGAGGATGCTGGGTAGAAGGCCCTGGTATCAGAGGTGCTCAGACGGGCTGGATGTGGTGCTCCAGGGTCAGGAGATTTGTAGAAGGCAGGCTGACTTACCTGGGAGACAGAAGTCTCCTGGCACACATAAGACAGCTAATATTTGTGGTGTGTCTGTTTGGACAGTAGTTGCTTTTAAAACGAGAGTCAGGGATGAGCTAGGAAGACAAAGTACAGTGCAATGGAAGGAAGGCAGAGAAGGGCAAACTGTTTGCAGAGCAGAGCCAGTTTCCCAGGTCACTGCAGCTCAATTTCGCTGATTTGGGAAACACACCGCCGACTTGAAATGAACCCCTGCCCATTTGCCCACACCGCCATCTTGGGAAATTCATTTGCTTCCCTGTGCGCACTTACCAAGGGAAGTCTCTAGACTTCCCAAGAGTCCAAAGGAATCCTCTCCAGTTCAGAGCATCCGCCACACACTGAGGTGACACAGGGTGACCTGACAACTTACAACACACCCTGCCGACTCCACAGTGATGAAAGGCCACTCGCACTTTGAAATGCCTCCTAAAAGGCCCGCTGAGCTGGGGTACTTAGATGTGGGCTACCGTTTTAGATTTCTCCAACTTTGAACTCTGAAAGCAACTCTGCCCTTGTGGCCTTTCTGCCTTTAGTCCAGGTTGGAGGGGAGTTCCACATTCCATTAGCCAGCCATGCCCTGATCTTCACAAAGAGCCAGCGAAAGGAGGGGGTGTCCTTAGGATGAGAGATGACTGGCAATTCTGCTTCCTGCTCGACGGAATCTGTGCCCAGGGATTCTGTCCCTCCGTAGCCTGCTCTTCTTTAGCTTTTTGCACACATCACGCTAAGCCTCACCCCAGAGTCAGAAGAACCTCTTATGTTTGTCCTCCCATAATCTGGGGGAGCTCCTTGGAGAAAGGACTAGGTCTTCCTTTTGGAACCCCCAGCCCAACACAGAGTCTGACACATAGTGAGTACTGAGTGCACCACAAAAGTGAACTTGGCTTCCTCTCTTTCTCTTGACTCTTCTTTCCTCCTTTTACCTAATTTTCCCTCTTCTTTTTTGTCTTTTCTCACAACCCAATCACAGTCAGGCTGGCAGAGCCTATAAAAAGACCAGGCTGGTACCCCCAATCAACTGATGCCCATAACTTTCCAATTCTACTCTCTGAGAAACCAGAGCTTTCTCCTTTTCAGGCCGCCTCCTGTATACGTCTCTGCCGTATCCCTCATTCATGATGTATATGGCCCTCTCTGGCACATCATCTTCCCAGGCAGAGCTTACAGCTTAAAATCCTTCTGCTCCTCCATGAGAGACAATACGACATGGTTGTGAAGGACTCCCCCACCTGGAGATGGATGGCCTTAGTTTGAACCCTAGTTCTGCCACTTTATTAGCTATGCTAACTTCAGTGAGTTAATCAAAATCTTCACACCTCAGTTTACTCATCCATATAATGGGAATGATAATAACTCTACCTCCCTCATAGAGTTGCCTTGAAGATTAATACATGCAAGACATTCAAAACTGTGCTGAGCACTTGGTGAGCACCATCTAAGTGTTTGTTATTATCCTTTTTAATACTATGGGGTAGTCACAAACACATATATTTTCAGACATATAGCCTCAATACAGTTGCCCATCAGTATCCATGGCAGAGGGGAAGGGGGTTTGTTCCAGGACCTCAAGTCCTTTATATAAAATGGCATGGTGTTTGAATATGTCCTAAGTATACCCTCCTCCCACATACTTTAAATCATCTCTAGATTACTTATTTAATACAATGTAAATGCTTTGTACGTAGTTGCTGATGAGCAGCAAATTCAATTTTTGCTTTGGGGAACATCTGGAATTTTTTTGCTAAATAATTTTGACCTGCAGTTGGTTGAATACTCAGATGCAGAACCTGTGGATCCAGAGGGCTGGCTATACTTACATCCTCAATCTCTCCATTTCCAGCAAATCTTCCTCCTCAGTCTGCAAACAGTTTCAAATCCCCTCTATCCTAAATAAAACTCTCCTCCCACTCTGTCTCTACCTTAAGCTGTTTCTCTCTCTCTTTCCTTCCCTTCGGTCAACATCATTAAGTGAGTAATCTACACTTACAATCTTCACCTCCTCACCTCCCGTTCAGGAATCAATCCACAGCCATCTGGCTTTAGCTCCTGCCACACCACGAACAGTGTTCTCACCAAGATCACCCATAACCTCCCTCTTGCTATTTCTAATTACCTCTCTGTCACTTTTGACCATCTTGACCGCTCACTTTTTCTTTAAATGTTTCTTTCATTTCTGAGACACTCTTCTTTTCTGGTTTTAACAGTCGGCTTTTGCTGTTACACTAAGGTAATAATCCCCAAATCTCAGTAGTTTACACTAATAAAGGTCTCCTTTCTGCTCACAGCCTGCAGCAGCTGAGGGTTGAATGTAGCTCTGCTCTTGTCTGTTCTCCTTTCGGGGATCCAGGTGGAGGGAACAAACAAACCACATAGTGACTCCTATATCTTCTGTGAATCACCTTTCCTCATGTGCCATTGGCCCAAGCAAGTCATGTGGTCCAAGCCTGATATCAAGAAATCAAAGGAGTCCACACTTCCCACTTGAAATGAGCAGGGCCAATGATCTTCTGGGCTTCCTAGGTGGTTCAGTGGCTAAAGAATCTGCCTGCAATGTGGAAGACCTGGGTTCCAGCCCTGAGTTGGGAAGATCCCCTGGAGTAGGAAATGGCAACCCACTCCAGCATTATTGCCTAGAGACTCCCCATGGACAGAGAAGCCTGGTAGGCTGCTGTCCATGGGGACTCAAGGAGTCAGACATGACTGAGTGACTAAACACAGCACAGTGATCTTTCAGGAAAGATAGCAAATAATAGGGAACAATAATACAATCTACCACAGGGATCCCCAAGCCCCAGGCCACAGACCAGTACCTGTCTGCAGCCTGTTAGGAACTGGGCCACACAGGAGGAGATGAACAGTGAGCAAGCAAGCAAAGCTTCAGCTATATTTACAGCTGCTCCCCATCACTCACGTTACTGCCTGAGCTCCACCTTCTGCTGAGTGAACTCAATAAATGTAACGCACCTCAATCACCCTGAAACCATTCTGCCCCTCTGCCCAGTCCATGGGAAAACTGTCTTCCATGAAGCTGGTTCCTGGTGCCATAAAGGCTGAGGACTGCTGATCTACCACACTGGTTCCCCCTCTACCTTTCTAATACTTGTTCTGGTTTAGCCTCTCTCACTGGATCACGTTGATCTACCCACTTCCTAAATGTTGATACTCTTCAGAGCTTCTTGCTGTCCAAATCCTCTATAGGTAATTCTATCCATGCTTTTAACTCCAGTAAGCATCCATATTCTTATGGCTTGCTTCCAAATTTGTAAGACAGACCATCACTGGAAGCAGTCCCTGGAATTGAACCTGTCCAAAATTCAACTCATTTTTTTACCTCCCTATCCCTTTATTCTCCAAAATGGTAAATGACAGTGCTGTTAATCCAAATCAGAAAACTGGGAAGGATGAATTATTCTCCCTTTTCATCCTATCCAGTGGATCAACTATAATCTGTTTCACCTTTAAGATAAATCTCCACTCTCTTCCTCCACTATTTATATTATTACCCGAGCTTGGGCCTTAACTGTTTCTTGCTTAAATGTTAGTGATTTTTTGACTGCCTGCCTGCTTCTGTCACTCTTCACTCAGACCCAGGCCTGCACTGTAAGCAAAAGCTATCCCCTCTATTCTAATCTCCTCCACTCCGATCTCCGGAGTGGGATCCATTCCACTCTGATCTTCTCTGCTTAAGAAACTTCAGAGGCTGTCCCCTTAACCTGCAGTAAAATTCGGGCTCCAGACAATGGCATTCAAGGCTCTTCACAGCCAGGATCCTACTGTTTTTTCATCACCCTGTCCTGTGACTCACCACCTCGCACCCTCTGCTTTGCTGTATTGGACTTATTGTCAAAACGCCTCCCACTGTTTCTCACTCCCAGGTGTTCACTCATGCCGTTCCCTCTGTCCAGATGCTCTTCTCAGCATCTTTCTTGGCTGAACTCCTACTGACCCTTCAAGATCTAGTCTTAACACCTTTCATAAGACCATCCCCCCAGACTTTGCCCATTCCCATGGCCCCTACCTCACAACAAGTAACAGCATTCTTTTTTATAACATGAATCATGTTATCTCACTCATGCCTTTCTCTTATATTTGATACATAGATTAGTGGTCTCCACAGCAGGGACTGAATTATTGTCATTTTTGAAATCGCTCAGGAAAAAAACACAGTATGTGCACGTTGGATACTCAGTAAATGTTTGTTAAGGGAATGAATAAATGAGGTAATGACAGTCCAGTCCATGACACATGAAAACAATGGGCAGATTTTCCCAGTTATTGGTTTTACTCTCTGGCTACTTGCTGACTCCAGGAGACATAGTCTCCTTCATTGTTGCCTTTGTGTTTAACATGGTCTCTCAGGCAGTTCCACTAATGTGAATCTGATTGTTCTAACCTCATAGAATTCTTTAGCAAACCTCCATTTCCCAGAGCCTGTCTCTCTAACTAACAAGGCTCCTCTGCAGGTGGACTCCCTGGTCTCCAGCTTTCCATGGAGAAACGCCCCCTCTGGCCGGTTTAGGCACTCCTGAGACTTTCCAGGAGCCCTCTAAACCTGGATTCCATTATCATTCTTGCTGTCTCCACTGTTTGCTCACTGTTGCCTGTGCATCTTCACCAAGACTAGCTAAGGACTTTGCAGGACCCTATGCAAAATGAAAGTGTGGGGTTCCTTGTCCCAACACGATTAAGGAATTCACAATGCAGTAAGTCAAGCACTGGTGCCTTCTGAGCATAGGGCCCTGTGTAATCACATGGTTCTCATGTTCAGGAAGCTGGACATGAGCAATACATCCCAGTCCAAGCAGAAGTCACACGTCAGAGGTCAAGATAGGAACATACCAATTCTTTAGGAAAATGAATTAGCAAGGGTGAAGAGAGAATGCATTTTTGCCTGCATGAGGACAAAAGCATTAGACATAATCTGGTAAGATAAATTAATTCTGAATAAGGTCTTTAATTAATGCAGTTGGAAAAGGGAGTTTTAAAAACCGTGTGTGTGTGTGTGTGTGTGATTAATATATATGATTATTTGGTTAAGTAAAGGGTTTGGCCCAATGCCATGTAGAAGTTATTTTAAAAGTAAGAATAAGCTATCTCATTAGAAGCACTTTGTAATTATGAAGAAATTGCTTGACATTGTTTGCATCAGTTTAGGAGATGTAGAGTGATGTTAATTCCTTGGCTTCAGGGTGTGAGCACTGAGTGCCTTTATCTTGGTCGACAAAAAATTAATCAGTTGATCTAAGAAAGAAATGGGAATATTTGAGCCAAATTTGAAGATTACAACCCTGAAAGAAACAGCATCTCAGAAAGCTCTGAGAACTGCTATTCTCATTAGAAGTCAAAGCACAGTTATATAAGTCTTTTTTGAGACAGAGAACTGTACATCAAATGACGTATTACTGACAGTTTACATGATCCAGATTTAAGGGTCATCATGGTAGGTCACATGTCCCCATACAAGATCAAGAAGGAATGTTATCTTGAAGGAGTTGTCTTCTTGATGCTAGGAGAATGCTGCTCTTTATGACTGAGCAGGTATTCCCACTGATGGGGCGGCTGGATCAATGCATCCTGCAGATAAACAATGCACAGTGCTGGGAGAGAGCAGGCCAAAGGGCAGAGAAGGTTTTCTTGTCTCACCATAAAATATGAATTTTATTTCACACCTTCTTCTAGGGCTCTGCCAGAGATGACAGGACAGGCAATAGGCCTGGTGGGCTTTGAGAACTCATTCATTTGTTTGACTGTTTACTTAACTAAACATATATTAGGACCCTTTTCTTGTCCATGACCTAGGAGCAGAGGTTTCCCCAATACAAGGACACGCATATTAAGTTGCTTCAGTCATGTCTGACTCTTTGCAACCCTATGGACTGTATCCCGCCAGACTTTTCTGTCCATGGGATTCTCCAGGGAAGAATACTGGAGTGGGTTGCTGTGCCTTCCTCCAGGTGATCTTCATGACCCAGGGACCAAATCCACATCTCCTTTGTCTCCTACATTAGTAGGCAGGTTCTTTACTGCTAGCGCCACCTGGGAAACAGGGGATTAACTTTGGAGACTGAGAGCTAGCCGCATCAGATATCACACAACAGCCTTCTCTGCACTCACTGTAAACTTACAGTGAAATAAAGCTTATACTTACAAATGAAATAATAGCAGGGACGGGGCATAGTGTCCTTGTGGGAGGAAGGGAGGGCCTGGGTTGGGAGTTGGAGGAGTTTTTTCATCTCTTTTAGTCTTTCTCTTCCCTCTTTCTCCAACCTAATGCTATTAATGCAAACGAGGAGGCTCACTGTTTCTGGGATTTGCCCCAGGTGAACATCACGCTGTTGCCAGTTGTCACAGTCCTGCACTAGTGCTGGGAGATACTTCCAGCAAACCTCGCATGTGTGGAGCATCTTCCTGTTTATTTCATTTTGATCCTCACAAAAATAATAGGTTGAACCATATGAAATTGCCATTTCCGTAGGTTAAATACAGTCAACTGTTGGCAATTTCACATGGTTCAGTTTCACACCACATGATATGATCTAATCATCTCCATTTTCTCAGTAGCCAAACCAGAAGTTCAGAGAGGTTTTATCGACCTCACAGAGCCGGCGTGGGGTTTGTGAACTCACACTCAAGAGTCCTGCTCTTTCTCCAGATTTGGTGCCACTTTGGCGTAAATAGCAAATCAGCCTCGGGCAGCAACACACAGGTTGGAAGTCTTGAGTTAATGTGCTTTAACTGTCTTTTTTTTTTTTTTTCAGATTCAGTAATGGTTCGTTGTACAAACTCATTCATTTTTAATCAGTTGACTGTAATGATTTGTTACAAATGATCTTTAATTCTCAGCTGCGGTTAATCAGTACTGAAAAGCACTTTTCCTGTTATTTTATTTGGATAGGACTCTTAGTGAAATACTTGCCTGCCATTACTTAATGACTTGTTTGTTTTCCCCCTGCATGCAGTTGCTAGCGGCATACCGCAGTGTTCCACAGGGGCATTTCCCCTTTACTTAGTGAATCGCGTTCTCCAAGCTGTAGGTGCAGGGAGCTGTAGGGACCTCTGAGGGTTCCTGCTGCGGCTTGTCGCTAACTGACCCTCCTCTGCACACCAAGCACAAAGCCAGGTGCTGAGACCATGCCGACTTCTATGTAAAGGTTATTATGAGCGTTCACAGTGTACGGGAAAGGAGATGGACGGAACGTTACCTAAACCATCCCTGGAGTGTCAGGAGGTCTTCCTGGAGGAGATGATCCAAGAAGATAACTATTAACCAGGCAGGTGGGCCAGTAGATGCAAAGGCCCAGAGAGTGAGAGCTTAGAAATTGGGAAAGTACAAGTAGTTGAGCTTGGTTGGAGGACAGGGAGCAGGCAGGGGAGGGTAGCAACAGGAGTAGAGGTCAGGGCAGAATCGGATCATGAACACCTTGATGGCACACCTTAGACCTTGAAAGGTTTAACAAGGGAAATAACCTGAATAGTTTTACTTTAGAAACATCCTGGGGCTTCCCAGGTGGCTCCAGTGGTAAAGAACCCACCTGCCAGTGCAGGAGATCTAAGAGAAGTGGGTTCGATCCCTGGGTTGAGAAGATCCCCTGGAGGAGGGCATGACAACCCACTCCAGTATTCTTGCCTGGAGAATTCTGTGGACAGAGGAGGCTGGTGGGCTATAGTCCACGGGGTCACAAAGAGTCGGATATGACTGAAGGGACTTAGCATGCATGCAGAAATGTCCTAAGAGCAGAATGAAGACTGGACTGGAAGCAGGCTGAGAGCGGAGGCAGGAAAACAAATGATGATGAAGAAAGCGGGAAGGGGAGCGGAGAAAGTGTTGGAGGGAGAGGATGGAGAAGGGGGAGAGGGAGGAAAAGAGGAAGGAGGGAATAAAGCATACACATGATGCTAGGACCCTGGACAAAGTGAGTAGCTATGGGGACGGGGAGAAACAGCGGATTGAAGTGATTGCTGGACCAGAACAAACATGTGGTGAAGAAAGGTAAAGAAGATAAATTTCCAGTTTTGCATTTGCAGGGCTAGGCTGAGGCACTTGCTTGCCATCCAAAAAGGCTAAACACTGTGGCTCCAGGCTGGGGTCATTGGCAGGCAGGATCAGCTGTCCCAGCAGACAGTGCTAAGAGCTAGGCTCTGTTCTGAGCCATCAGCTCTCTTGAGGCCTGTACAACCTGCTTTGGGTAACTTGACAGTGATCCTGACCAATGTAAGAAACTGAACAGCTTTTACCCCTAGATTCTGGTATTTCTGGCATCGCCATTCAAAGATTTCAGTCAACCCCTGGAGCTGAATGATTCTAGAAGGTTACCTTTCGCACTCATTTTATCCTAGTGTTAGAGAACTGTTGGTGGAAAAAAACCACCCACTTGGCCAGGCATGATAATTGCTTGTCTGAGTTGTCTCACAACAGGAGGAAAGTACCAATAAAGAATGTGGTACTTTCACCAAAAACAAACTGGGAGAATTTGGGAGGGTACAAAAGGAGTGAGGACATGCTAGTCCATTGTATGACTAAAACTAACCCAGCAGAATCTGGAAGGGGCCAAAAGGAGGAAGGAGGAGAGACGATATGTCCTGCCAAACCTCCCAGAAACCCTTGCGCTGGACTCCATCTTGGCTGAAAGATGCACATGCCAACAGGAAGGACTCTGAGTCAGAATAATTGGGTAGAGACAACCCGGAAAATAACCCCATCACCAAAAAATGTGAGACTGTGAGCGATGTGGCAAAGCAGTCCTCTGGTTTCCAATAACCTACTGCTCTCCACCCCTTCCTAATAAAAGCTCTTGTTTTGTCACCACGTGTGTCTCCTCAGACAATACATTTCCGAGGGCCCACTCTCGGACCCTGGAAGGGGTCCTCCTTCCTGCAATACAGGGGTGTGATCAGTGACACCTCAGGAGGGCAACCCCTGTGCAGAGAGAGGTGAAGGCCACCTGAGGTTTCTTCCACAGATGGTCTGGAATAGCCCACACCTTCTGAATGAGGAAGGTCACGTGGAGCCTCTGTTATCAAGGTGGCCCTGCTCAGTGTGATGAGGAGGAGGACTAGATGAAGAGGAAATTGCCATGGCAATAATGTGGTCTGACTACAAAAGCAAAAAACAAAAACCAAACAGTTCCAGCTCCCTCCCCACTCTATATAAGAGATCCATTCACCAGATGGTGCCTCCTTTGCTGTCTTTTTTATCAAAACACAGAAAGTGTAAAGTAGATTTCATTTCTCTCCTTTGTCTCTGCTTTTGATGGCCTTACCATACTCCTGTTATACTTTTGATGTCTTCTATGGCAATCTTTGGGCTTCCCTGGTGACTCAGATGGTAAAGAATCTGCCTGCAGTGTGGGAAAACTGGGTTCGATCCCTGGGTTGGGAAGATCCCCTGGAGGAGGGCATGGCAACCCATTCCAATATTCTTGCCTGGAGAATCCCCATTGTCAGAGGAGCCTGGCAGGCTACAGTCCATGGAGTCGCAAAGAGTTGGACATGACCGAGCAACTAAGTACACAGCACACATGGCAATCTTTAAGTCTCTCTTCTGTAGGTGTCCTGGACCAACCGCTGATGAGATTAATTCATACTATAATGTGAGTGACTTATGCTCTCATTTAAAATGCTGATATCTCTGAGGAAGGGCAAATAGTAACACAATGGTGTCAATCCAGTGGTGGAAATATGAGTTTGGGAAATAAGGAGAGTTTCGTGAAGACCTCCCAATCATATTTAATAAACAACTGCCCAGCCTAAGGATGGGCCTTCTTGGCTCTGACACATTCTGAAAGAACTGTGAGGTTTCTATAAGACTTCAGTGGTGTGAGTTTGAGAGGACCTGTGTTTCTCCTCAGCCTCACTCTGAGGAAATGGATCTCAGGTAAAGATTTAGGAGGCACCAGGTCTCCACACGACTGGTTCTCCATTTCCAGGAAGGGGTGCTCTTTCCCATTTCTGAGGCTTGGTGCTCCCATCTTCATCTGATTCCTCTTGGCTGTGAGCCTTCTCTGACTCCATGCTTGGGGTACCTGGGTGCTTTGCTCAGGTACACACCTCCTTTAGACTCCAGACTCAGAAGCCCTGTGGGAATATCTCTTTATATGCATGAGTGTCTCCCCCATGGACTGTGAGCCCTTTTCTGGAAAGCAGGAACCATTTTTTATTCAGTTATTTTTAATTCTGGCAGATAATAAATGATCAGTAATTCTTTTTTTTCTTTTCGCAAGGCAGGGTGCAAGCAGATGAGTACAATGTGGAAAGCTGAGTGGGATTTTGTTTGGGAGCATCTCCCTGGCTTTCTTAAAGCTAGACCGTCATATTCCTCAGGCCCTCCCTGGGGAGACGAGATGAAAAAGTCACTCTTTGTGCCTTCAAGGATTTCAATGTCAGTCCGAACGTAGATGTTAATGGGTGACAATGATGAAACCATTCTTTCCTCTTGGCCCATGAAAATGGCCTTGCCTTGAAAAACACAACTTAGGATGGGCCAACCCTGATGAAATTGAAATCTGAGGGTTTGAGGAGGCTCCCAAGACTTTGCCTCAGGCTTCTGAGTATAAGTCCAACATCTCTGAGATTGGTAACCTCCCTGCTGGCACAGAGAAGCTGGGTTAACCAGAAGCGGCCCTACCTCCCCTTTCCTGCCTCCCCTCCTCCCTCCTACCTCAGGGATTTTTGGAACTGTGTGTCTGATGGTCACAGTGCTGGGTGGAGGGCATGCCATCTTAGGGTGCATGGAGGCTGGCAGTGCAGGGAGGCTGGGGGTGCATGGAGGCTGAAGTACCATGGACAGTCTCTACCAAAGAAGAATCCACTAATCCAAAATGGTAGCAGTGTGCTCTAACTAGACAATGACCTTTGGTTGTACCAGGATAAAAGTTTATGTTTTGAAGACTCAGATGCCAATGAGAGAAAAGAAACCTTCATTTTCCAGGGCTTCCCTTATAGCTCAGTCGGTAAAGAGTCTGCCTGCAGTGCAGGAGATCCGGGTTCAATCCCTGGGTTAGGAAGATCCCCTGGAGAAGGGAATGGCAATACACTCTAGAATTCTTGCCTGGAGAATCCCATGGACAGAGGAGCCTGGCAGGCTACAGTCCATGGGGTTGCAAAGAGTTGGACACAACTTAGTGACTAAACCACCACCGCCTCATGTTAACCTACCATCAAGATTCCTCCACGCTGGTTTAAACCGCATTACCTCTACAGGTCATGCTAAAGTGGAGATTCTACTCAAGCTACAAGGGACAGTGGCCTAGTCATCACACACAGGGCCACTCTCTCTGCTCCAATTCTATAGCCCTCTTTCCAGTTCCCACAGGACCAGCATCTGAGCACAGCAAGATTGGACACTCCTGACCCATGTGGCCCCATGGGCCCCATTTGCATTGTTCTGGCCTTGTACCCAACCTCCTGGGTTGTTCCTGCATGCATTAAGCTCTTGACCTCTGGCTTTGCCTCCACTGTTTTGCTCTGGCACAGATTTCTTAAATATTCTGCTTCTCCAGATTGTGACCTTGGACAGTTTCACCCCTTGCCCCAGCCAAAACGATTATCCCATCCCCAAATGACAATGGTGTCTTTACCGGATTTACACTAACCCTTGGTTTTAATCCACTTCCTGTCTGACTGGGTGATTCCCCAGCTGCTCCCCTGCCCAGTACACAGGCTGGAGCAGCTGGCCAACTGAGATGCCTGACTGAGTCCCTGCCCTGGGAGAGGGACTTGGGTACAAGCTGTGTCTTCTACTCAGAGTCTGAATCTGTGCCCTCCTCACTCGAGTTGGCTGATGAGGAAGCCTCTGGGGTTTGGCTTGCAGCCCAACTAGACCTAGAGGAGAGCCCTTCATCAAATGCCTGGGAAATTGATCTTTTATCGCTCTAGCAACCAATCCCCCTTAACTGCAGATGCAAGGGAGATGATGGTACTGACCAAATTAAAACTAAACACGTACAGAGAAGACAGGGATTCCTGGGCTGGTTGTGAAGATGTGTCCCTGGGGTCAGGTCCTTTGAGAGGAAACTGGTGGTCTTTGAGGATGACCTGAGAGCCGCCTGCCATCAGAAAAATTACATTCAGCCTCTGGCCCTGAGTGTTTGGCCTTTGCCTGCCAAGAACCAGCATAGCCAATTACCTGTCCCACAGGAGCCATTTAGAGGAGAGAAGAAATATTCACCTCTGTTCATACCCAGGCTAGGCTGTGCTATCTATCAGGTGAAGAAAGGGCCAGGGCTGCCCTTAGATATAAAGCTTTCTCTTTCCTTTTTTGACCCCATTTTTGGTTTCTTTTGTGGAGGAGAGCACGTGTCTTAAGACAGGAAATTACCCTGGTGATTGATGTCTAGCAAATGCAATTAGATCCCAGTTAAGCATTCTCCAAGGGGCGCCCTTCCAGCGTGGCATTCCAAGTTTGGTGATCACTTAATAACCATGCATTTTGGTCCTCCGGGTAATAAAGCATTTGTCTCTGTCAGGCTTTGAGCACCAGAACTTCCAGTGCCCTTATGAGGCAGAAGAGGTGGGGATGGAATGTAGAGCAGGGAAGAGGCAGAGCACATGCTGGAGAGGACACCTCAGAACAAGAACAGTCAGCTTGGCCAAGGACACGCCATGGTTATGGGCTTCCCTGATGGTTCCATGGTAGAGAGTCCGCCTGCCAAGGTAGAAGATGTGAGTTTTATCCCTGGGTCAGGAAGATCCCCTGGAGAAGGAAATGGCAACCCACTCCAGTATTCTTGCCTGGGAAATCCCATGGACAGAGGAACCTGGTTGGTTACAGTCCATGGGGTCACAAAAGAGTCAGACAGAACTTAGCAACTAAACAGCAACAACCGAGTGAGGTTGCAACGTGAATTGAGGGGCATGGATGGCCTGCAATGGCTGAAATTCTACAATATTTGCTAATCAATTCACTGCTTGGGATTTTTTTTTTTTTTTTTTTCAATTTTTCGACCAGGATGGCCCCCTACAGTGGAAGTACAGAGTCTTAATCACTGGACCACCAGGAAAGTCCCTGGAATATTATTTTTTAATTCCACTACCCTGGGGACTTTGGAGGGATAAATAAAGGGACCCTGCCCCTGCCCTTGAGGTATTTGCACTGTAATTGGGAAGGTCAAACACACCTTATCAATCTTCCAGGCAACAAATTTCCATTTGGCTTGGGTTGGGGGTAGGGCACACAAACACATAAGGTAGTGCATTCAATAAGGACCCATTGGGGCACTTGGGCAAGGTAAAGGCGGTCAGAGGCATCCTGCCTGTCTGAACTCAAATCGGCTCTGCCACTTAAAGCTGAGTGACCTCAAGCAAGTCAGTTACCTCTTAATTTGGCAATTTCCTGTCTGTAAAATGGGTATAACAGCAGTGCTTCCCTCATAGGCTTTTAGGGACAATTCAGCAGGCAATGCACAGAAAGCTCTAGGCCTGGACCACAGTGATCTCAATGCAAGCCAGTTTCCCAGTTCTGCTTCTAAGCCTGGGCCAATTAACATCTTTTATCTTTCCTATTTTTTGGTCATAGACCTCCTTGGCAGTCTGGTGATGCATATGAACTCCTTCTCAGAATTATGGTCTAACTGTAGAAAATAAAATACACAGGATTACAGAGGAAACTAAACTAACTACAGAATACTAAAAAAAACAAATTTGCTGTATGGTAATATATGTGTGTCTTTATTAACATAGTAAATAACAAGATCTGCTGGCAAGTCAAATAACTATTGTAATTTTGAAGTAGTAATAAGCTTAAACAATATTTCAACATATCTGCAACAACTGTAATGAGATACAAAAAAATCTGTGATTTCTATCGGTGACAAAACTACAGCTACTGTTAATACTGCTAATACTGCTATGACTGGTTGCCTACATTCAAAGTTAGAGGAATTGCTATATTTTTGTTAGCAGTTGGTAGAAATAAAGAGGTAATTTCTTTCCATCTAAGTTACATGGACTCTCTGTGGACCCCAGGCTAAGAACCATTGTTGTAACCCTTGATCAAGTAAGTTATAAGGATACTTTCTAAAATTTTAGAATAAGATTGATTTTCTCATTACCGAAGAAAAATGTACACATAGTCAAAAAGTTAAGAAATATAGATTAAATAGGAGAAGACAGAGGACATTTAAAAATATGACCCAGAAATCAAAATATGCTAACACTTGGTATAGTAGTTTGACTTTTTTGTGTTTTTTTTTTCAAATTAATGAATTATTTTATTTTTGGCTGCAGTGGGTCTTAGTTGTGGTGCACAGAATCTTCATCGAAGAGCGTGGGCTTCTCTCTCTAGTTTTGGTGTGTGGGCTCAGTGATTGAGATGCCCAGGCTTAGTTGCCCCAAGACATGTGGAATCTCAGCTCCCCAATCAGGGATCAAACCCACATCCCCTACATTGAAAGGTGGATTCTTAACCACCGGACCACCAGGAAAGTCCCAGTAATTTGATTTTCAAGACAGTGGAACTCATTGCTAATCCATGTTTCATGCACTGAATCTGCCCCACCTAGAGTTATTAGACTGCTATTTCACTCAGTCTAATAACTGAATGGTCAGTAAAGAAACAACCCAAAGCATCACAGTTGCAGTCCAGAAATTATATGAAGCCCAATGATGGCAAAGGAGCCCTTGGTCTTTGCAGCACAATCACCCAAAGATAGAGCGAAGTATCAAGAAACAGAGTGGGGGGCCCTGGAAGCTAAGGGGACATGCCAAAACCTTCCAGCCCCACTCAGAGGAGCTGTCCCACTGATCTCAGATCTCTCCTTAGACCTGATGAATTATCTCACGTCAGAACCGTGAATTGTAATGGAAATTACCCACTTGATGAAGGATACCAACCGACTCTACTCAAAACCTGCCAGATGTTCAGATCAGATCCCTGACACATGCAGGCAGAGCTCGAGGGCTCATCCAAACAGCCTATTGAGAAATAATGATGAGGCGGTGCTGAATCTAGGAGATATTATACAATCCATAGAAACACACACATGTGGCCAGAGAAGGATGTTCTGTCGCCCCAGATGCTGTCCCGTGGCAACACCACCCAGCTCTCTCTGGGGTGAAAGAGTAGTCTGACACACGTCCAGCTGTCCCAGGTTAACTCTAGAAGACTGAAGCCTTGGAATGGCTTGCCTAGACTTGGGGAAAACAGCGCCCGTGGAGAATCCACTATTCCTGGGGTCAGAACACAGAGGAAGCCAGGCCTTAGCTTACTTTTTCCAAGATCTCCCAGAGAACTCAGCCCCACGAGCCCTCCAAGCAGTGACCAGTTTCTGGTCCCCCACTTGCCAGCCCTCCTATGTGACCATGAGGTTGTGACAGCATCACCAAGTTAGGGTCTTGCAGTCCCTCTTAGGTGGAGCCTTTGCGACCCTGGGGTCAATATCTCTAGAGGTTCTCTTAGAAAAGCATCTCTCTTCTCTTCGCCAGCTCAGTCCTTAGACCAGTGTCCTTTTCTGACTTTCAAACAGAGACTTTCCATAGGGGAGGAGAGGAGGGTCTTAACGAAATGCTACCTGCATAGTCTTCAGAATGCGATTGTGGGCTTCACTGCAGGGACCCTGCAACCTTGAGGGCACACACCCTCCTTCCTCTAAGCCTGGTTAAAGATCACAGCCCAAGATAACAGGCCAGGAAAGCTCCTGAGTGCAAGGCACTGCCAAATTTCAAAATGTTTTTAATAAAACAATGTGGAAAGGGCAGCTTGTTCATTTCGATTCTCCACTGGGTCATTCAATTAAACCTGAAATTCTGGGGAAACTTGAACCACCCTGACCATATTTTCCATTAGTAATAATGATAAAAGATAATTATGGAGCCTGTCTGTCAGATATTCCAGACACCCGCACCTCAACTTAATTAATTGCTAATTAAGATATGAAAGAACTGCAGTGTCTCTCATACATCCTGACTTTATGAAACCTCAGCAAATCTTCCTCGGGGAAGAAGAAACCTCCAGCCTCTGCTTTGGTTTGGAAACCATTGATGCAAGGGGGTTGGGGGCGAGAGGGCTGACTCTGAGATGGAGTCATTTAATCACATTTTTTAGGTGGTACAGGAGAGCCCTGGGAGAGAGGATAAGGGGGAAAGGGAGAACGAGAATGAACATGTTTTGAATTCCTACCTTTTTTCATACACCATGCTCAGCCCTTGACACATATTATCTATGTTAATCCTCACAGCGGGGGAATATCATTATTCCCATTTTACAGATCAGAAAAAGTGTGCTTAGAGGGATTATATACATATCTTTTCCAAAAGTGTGGAGCAGGTGAGAGCTAGAATTTAAGCTGAATTTCATGCCCTTTCATTTGTTGTTCTGTGGAGATACAAGACACACACACAAAAAATTGTAATGCTTTTAAAAAATTTTGATGTATTTATTTTTGGCTGTGCTGGGTCTTTGTTGCTGTGAGCAGACTTTCTCTAGTCGCAGAGAGCAGGGCCTACTCTTTGTTGCAGTGAGCTGACTTCTCACTGACATGGCTTCTCTTGCTGCAGAACACGGTTTCAAGGGCTTCAGTAGAGTTGTGGCAGGTGGACCCAGTAGTTGTGGCAAATGGGTTTAGTTGCCCCAAGGCATGTGCCGTCTTCCCAGACCAGGGACCAAACCCATGACTTCTGCATCAGCAGGCAGATTCCTAACCACTGTACCACCAGGGAAGTCCCAAGAAACAGAATTGTTTGCTTCCAGGTCTTTACCATAATGAAGGCAAAAGGCATTTGTGGTTGCTAATCTTCAGGATAGCCCTCAATTAATCCTTGCTTTCTAGCATTCATAACCCATATGTTGTCTCTTCCCACATCAAATAGGGCTGATCCATGTAACCAGTAGAGTGTTGCAGAAATGCTAATAAGGCAGGTCATCAAAGACCCTGCTCCTCCCACTTGGCTTTCTCTTGGGTAGCTTGATCTGGGGGAAGCCAGCCACCATGTTGTGAGGATACTCAAGCAACCCAGCAGAGGTTTAAGTGGGGAGGCCTTCTGCAACAACCAGATCACATACATGAATCATCTTAGAATCCAGTTCTCCAGCCCTAGCAAGTCTTCAGATGACTATTGCCCTGGTCAACATCCTAAAGGGAGCTTCATGAAAGATTCTGGGCCAGAACCAGCCAGATAAATCACTTCTGAGTTCCTGATCCACAGAAACCAAAAGATGGTAAATGTTTATTGTTTTTTAGCCACTGAATTTGGGGGTAATTTGTTATGCAGTAATAGCCTATGAATTGAGCATGCATGAACTTTTCACAGCTCACTGAATTTGCCATTAACAGTGGGCCAGAAAAATCCTTCTAAGAAAGATTCACATTTGTATGCCTGAATATAAGAGCCCCAAATAAGTGAGTTTAAGAGTTAAATATAGTTTAGATTGCCAGTGGGCTTCTTGGTGGCTCAGCAGTAAAGGGTCTACCTTCAATACTAGAGATGTGGGTTCAATCCTTGGGTTTGGAGGATCCCCTGCAGGAGGGCATGGCAACCCACTCCAGTATTCTTGCCTGGAGAATCCCATGGACAGAGGAGCCTGGCAGTCTATGGTCAGTGAAGTTGCAAAGAGTTGGACTCAACTGAAGCAACTTAGCACCCACATGGATCACCATTAGTTGCCCAAATTTCCCATTTTCTCATTAAAATGACTAAGAACAGTTTGTTGGATCATAATCTGATCCATTTTCAGCAACTGACTGCTGTGAGAATTGAGAAAAGACATGAACTAACAATACTTTAGCATGTTGGATAGTCTGTCTAGAGCTGATCAGCATCCTTGCAATCTCGTGGCTATTCCTGGAACATCTCTAGCCATCTGCAGTAAACCAACCAAAACCATTCAAGTAAGAGAGTTTATGCTGAATACCAAAATGGACTTTTGGGGGCTTCCCTGGTGGTCCAGTGGTTAAGACTCGGTGCTCCCAGTGCAGGGGGTCCTGGTTCAATCCCTGGTCAGGGAACTAGATCCCACATGCTTCAACTAAGACCTGGCACAGTCAAACAAATAAATAAATAAAACAAAATGGACTTTTGCTGTGACGTCTGAAACCTCTACAGGTTTTGGAACTCTGTCTCGCCTGGCCTGATGGTATCTTCCTTCTGCTCGTGATTCATCTCTCCCAAAAGGGGAAAAACACAGGGCTTTGGGAAAAGTCTGTGATTGGGGTCAACAGAGTCTCCTAGCTGCAGTCTCTGGAATGTCTGGCCCATGGGTCCTGACTGTACCATCAGGGGCTGGAGCCCACGAGATTAAAGTCAAAGCCTAGCCTCTTGGATTCTTGGACTCATATCAAGTGTCAGAGGGGTCAGAATTTGAGGAGGAAAAATCTATATAATGCATATCTCTTGGACATATTTTGTAGGAAAAATGGTTGTTGTTGTTTTTTCAAAGATGAGCTGTTACAAGTTGACTTCAGAGAATGGCTGTGGGAGAATGCTGGGTGCTAAGAGGGTAAGTGCAGGTAAATGATGGGCAGAGAGAATGGGCAGGAAGAACACATCAATTTGCTGAAGTGGCTGTCCCCATGGCCACTGTGCTCCCAGTGCAGTGCTCCCAGCATGGGGCCAGGTCATCGTGCTCTTTAGTCTTCCATGCATCTCCAGTGGTTCCACCGCCTCTGCCCTCAGGCCTTCCTGGAAGTGTGTAGACTAAACGGAACTGGGACCATGAACCCTGTGCTGGATATTTGTCTCTGCTCACAGCTTTGTCTCTGCAACCTGTGAGCACAGGAATGATGGTCCACGTGGCGACACGCCAGCACATATTTCTGTTATAAGAATCCTTTTTCTTATCACCAGTTATATGAAAATCTACCCTAAGATAAGATCTTTGTGTGATCTCTTCAGGGCTGTACCACTTGTCAATCAAATTAAATGGATCTATTCGTGAAGTCATATATAATTCTATCAAAGGGGCCAATATGTTAGGCTCACTAGAACTTCTCCAACAGAGCAGGTTTCGATAAGGAAGATCAGCACACCCTGGCTGGAATTCAATGTGGCCATTGCTCAGCCCACAGTTTAAAACCTTTTTTTTTTTTAAGTGCCATTTTTTAAAAGGAAAAGAACATGGGACAAGAACATGGGAGCCCCACCTTCTAGTTCTAATTCTCCAAATAACTCTGTGTCTCCATAAGTGAACTCCCCTCTGTTGGAACTGACAGTTCTGGGTTTCTGTCCCCGATGGGCAGGACCTCTTTGAGGGCAGAGGCTCTGTCCCCTTGTATATACAGTGCCTGGTGCAGGCCCAGGCATTCAGAAGGCTCCTTTTTTTTGTTTTTGTTTTTGATTTATTTTTGGCTGTGCTGGGTCTTAGTTGCTGCTCTTCATTGCAGTGCAAAGGCTTCTCATTGCAGTGGCTTCTCTTGTTTTGGAGCATGGGCTGTAGGTGCGTGGGCTTCAGTAGTCATGGCACATGAACTTACTAACCCTGAGGCATGTGGGATCTTCCCAGACTAGGGATCAAACCCATGTCCCCTGCGCTGGCAGGCAGATTCCTAACCACTGGACCACCAGGGAAATCCCCAGAAGGCTCTTAATAAATAGTTGCTGCCAATGACCAAAACACCATATCAGGATGTCTGTCCCTATTCACATATGTATACATGTGGTTACACACATGAAGGAAAGCATGAAAGTCTACATTCCATGCTGTCAGCCTATGGGGGTGAGGTAGTACGGACAGTGGGGGAAGAAAAAGAGGTAGAGAGAGGTAAAGAACTGAGGAAAAAAATAAGGGGACTGCACTAAAAAAGCCTAGATGTAGACTAAGATCTTTTTGTAAAAGTACATACATGTGTGCATAAAGAAATTTGGGGGGAAATGATGATCTGCTTAAGTCAAAACAAGTTGCAGAGTATTTCAGTAAAAACTATAAACAAAAGCATCCCATCTGTCCGTATGAATATGCATAATTGGGTTTAAATAAGCACAAGGAGGACGTATACTGTGGGCGCTGCGAGGCATCACCCAGCTGAGACACTCAGCCCCGCAGCTGACGGGAGCCTTGGCTGCTGACGGCTCACAGCCGAGTTCCTCTCCGTTGTTGACCTCCGCCAAAGGAGCTGCTTTGCCTACGGCTGTGCCTGCCCTCTCCCTGGGGGCAGTCCACCCCCAAAGACCGGTGGGGCCCAAAGGCCTGTCCCTTCTCAATGCAGGACAGCTCCAGAGGTCCTTCTGGCCAATTCAACTTCCTGTACTCCCCATAAGAGTTGCCCCGATAAACCTGCAGAGTGTTTATCCTGTCTCACCCTGTTTCCTGGAAACGGGACTGACAACAGTATGGAAGGATACGTGCTAGTCTATTAAGATATTACACCAAGAAGTGATGCCATTTGTAGCAACATGGGGGGACTTAGAGATGATCATACTAAGTGAAGTCAGACAAAGATAAATATCATATGGTATCATTTATACATGGAATCTAAAACTATGATACAAATGCACTTATTTACAAAACAGAAACTGACTCACAGACATAGAAAACAAACTTATGGTTTTCAAAGGGGGAAAATGGGGGGGGGGATAGACTGGGAATTTGGGATTAATAGATACATGCTACTATATATAAAGTAGATAAGAAACAAGGACCTACTTTATAGCACAGGGAACTTTATTTAATATCATATAATAACCTATAATGAAAAATAATCTGAAAGATATATATCTAAATATATACACACACATATATGTATAATTGAATCACTTTGCTATACACCTGAAACATGGTAAATCAAATGTAATTTAATAGAAGATGGGAATTTGCTGTCTGGCTCAGGAAACTCAAACATGGGCTCTGTGTCAACCTAGAGGCATGGGATGGGGAGGGAGATGGGAGGGAGGTTCAAAAGGGAGGGGATATATGTATACCTATGGCTGATTCATGTTGACATTTGACAGAAAACAACAAAATTCTGTAAAGCAATTATCTTTCAATTAAAAAATAAATAAATTTTTTAAAAAAGAAAAAACTTAAAAAAAATAAAATAATATGTTACATCAAGGGGCTAAGGCTAGGGGTAAATTATTAACTTCCTCTGTATACATCTTCGTATGGACTCACTTATTACAATGAGCAATTATCACTTTCATGTTTTCAAAATTATCAAATAAAGACATTTAAAATACAATAAACAAATATATGTGAGTTGTGTTAATGAATGACTCTGCCTATATCTAGTCGAGAAATAATAATATTGATAAAATAGAAGCTGAATTGAAGGTATCAAAGTGAATGAACTAAACTGAAGAGGATTTCGCCAACACTTATCATGACTTTTGACTTAGTTGATTCAAAAGAGATTGTATTCCTTCTAAGAGTGACATCACCACCTCACAGATAGGATGGGAAATAGAGTCAAAGGGTAGAAGTAAAAAGGAGAGGGAGTTTAATTCCATGGAAGCAGAGATTTTCCTAACATCAGAGCTATCTGCCAATAAAATAGCCTGCAAATTTGGGACAGTTCAGTTGCTCAGTGTGTCTGATTCTTTGCCATCCCATGAACCACAGCACGCCAGGCCTCCCTATCCATCACCAACTCCCAGAGTTTACCCAAACTCATGTCCATTGAATCAGTGATGCCATCCAACCATCTCATCCTCTGTCATCCCCTTCTCCTCCTGCCCTCAATCTTTCCCAGCATCAGGGCCTTTTCCAATGAGTCAGCTCTTTGCATCAGGTGGCCAAAGTATTGGAGTTTCAACTTCAGCATCAGTCCTTCCAATGAACATCCAGGACTGATCTCCTTTAGAATTTGGGACAGCCACTATCCAAACTACCCTGTCCTAAGGATCTGCAATGCTTCTATTTGGTGAGAAGCTAATTTGAATCAGAGGAAGAAAAGTACCTGGTATTCAAGTCACCTCCAACAGTTCCCCACCCTGGGCACTGGTGATCTCTTGATGACCACTATTTTTCCCAGTGATGCAGCTCAGAATCCATCCCAGCTCCACTCTCCAGGCAAACACTGCCCTGCTGATATTCTGGAGGACTCTCCAGAGATGAAACCTTTCTGGCCTTCCAGAGCTAAATGATCTTTCCTCTGACTCTAAAGTTCCATGGAGTCATCCAGAGAAGGTTCATTCTTTCAGGAGCAACTTGGATGATCAAGCCTACACCTTAGTCAAAGGTCTGCTCCTTCCTCCCCCGGTGCTACTTGATTTTTAAGTAGTCTATTTAGGTGCCTGTAAATGAAATCCTGGAAGCTCAGTGTCCACTTTGGAGAAGGCTCAGAGGGTTTTGTTGGAAGCATGTCCTTGAAGGCATAATCATCCGGCTATGGATTGTGGTTACAAGACCTTCTAGAACTAACACCCCAAAAAGATGTCCTTTTCATTATGGAGGACTGGAATGCATAAGTAGGAAGTCAAGAAATACCTGGAGTAACAGGCAAGTTTGGCCTTGGAGTACAGAATGAAGCAGGACTAAGGCTAATAGAGTTTTGCCAAGAGAATGCACTGGTCATAGCAAACACCCACTTCCACAACACAAGAGAAGACTCTACACATGGACATCACTAGATTGTCAATACTGAAATCAGATTGATTATATTCTTTGCAGCCAAAGATGGAGAAGCTGTATACAGTCAACAAAAATAAGACTAGGAGCTGACTGTGGCTCAGATCATGAACTCCTTAATGCCAAATTCAGATTTAAATTGAAGAAAGTTGGGAAAACCACTAGAACTTTCAGATATGACCTAAATCTAATTCCTTATGATTATACAGTGGAAGTGAGAAATAGACTCAAGGGATTAGATCTGATAGACAGAGTGCCTGAAGAGCTATAGACAGAGGTTCGTAACATTGTACAGGAGGCAGGGATCAAGACCATCCCCAAGAAAAAGAAACGCAAAAACACAAAATGGCTGTCTGAGGAGGCCTTACAAATAGCTGTGAGGAGAAGCGAAAAGCAAAGGAGAAAAGGAAAGATATACCCATTTGAATGCAGAGTTCCAAAGAATAGCAGGGAGAGATAAGAAAGCCTTCCTCAGTGATCAATGCAAAGAAATAGAGGAAAACAATAGAATGGGAAAGTCTAGAGATCTCTTCAAGAAAATTAGAGATACCAAGGGAACATTTCATGCAAGGATGGGCTCAATAAACGGCAGAGATGGTATGGACCTAACAGAAGCAGAAGATATTAGGAGGAGGTGGCAAGAATACACCGAGGAACTATACAAAAGGGATCTTCATGATCTGGATGATCACGATGGTGTGATCACTCACCTGGTGCCAGACATCCTGAAATGTGAAGTCAAGTGGGCCTTAGAAAGCATCACTGTGAACAAAGCTAGTGGAGGTGAAGAATTCCAGCTGAGCTATTTCAAATCCTGAAAGGTGATGCTGTGAAAGTGCTGCACTCAATATACCAGCAAATCTGGAAAACTCAGCAGTGGCCACAGGACTGGAAAAGGCTAGTTTTCATTCCAATCCCAAAGAAAGGCAATGCCAAAGAATGCTCAAACTACCACACAATTACACTCATGTCACACACTAGCAAAGTAATGCTCAAAATTCTGCAAGCCAGGCTTCAACAGTACATGAACCGTGAACTTCCAGATATTCAATCTGGATTTAGAAAAGGCAGAGGAACCAGAGATCAAATTGCCAACATCTGCTGAATCATCAAAAAAGCAAGAGAATTCCAGAAAAGCATCTAATTCTGCTTTATTGACTATGTCAAAGCGTTTGACTGTGTGGATCACAACAAACTGTGAAAAATTCTTAAAGAGATGGTAGTACCAGACCTGCCTCTTGAGAAATCTGTATGCAGGTTAGGAAGCAACAGTTAGAACTATACATGGAACAACAAACTGGTTCCAAATTGGGAAAGGAGTATGTCAAGGCTGTATATTGTTACCCTGCTTATTTAACTTATATGCAGAGTACATCATGAGAAACTCTGGGCTGGATGAAGCCAGAGCTGGAATCAAGATTGTCCGGAGAAACATCAGTAACCTCAGATATGCAGATGACATCACCCTTATGGCAGAAAGCGAAGAAGAACTAAAGAGCCTCTTGATTATAGTGAAAGAGGAGAGTGAAAAAAATTGGCTTTAAATTCAACATTCAGAAAAATAAGATCATGGCATCCAGTCCCATCACTTCATGGCAAATAGATGGGGAAACAATGGGAACAGTGACAGACTTTAATTTTGGGGCTCCAAAATCACTGCAGATGGTGATTGCAGCCATGATATTAAAAGACTCTTACTCCTTGGAAGAAAAGCTATGACCAACCTAGACAGCATATTAAAAAGCAGAGACATTACTTTGCCAACAAAGGTTTGTCTAGTCAAGGCTATGGTTTTTCCAGTAGTCACGTGTGGATGTTAGAGTTGGACTATAAAGAAAACTGAGTGCTGAAGAATTGACGCTTTTGAACTGTGGTGTTGGAGGAGACTCTTGAGTGTCCCTTGGACTGCAAGATCCAACCAGTCCATCCTAAAGGAAATCAGTCCTGAATATTCATTGGAAGGACTGATGCTGAAGCTGAGACTCCAATACCTTGGTCACCTGATGCGAAGAACTGACTCACTGAAAAAGACCCTGATACTAGGAAAGATTGAGGGCAGGAGGAGAAGGGGAAGACAGATGATGAGATGGCTGGATGGCATCACTGACTCAATGGACATGAATTTGAGTAAACTCCGGAAGTTGGTGAGGGACAGGGAAGCCTGGCATGCTGCAGTCCATAGGGTCACAAAGAGTCGGACATGACTGAGCAACTGAACTGAACTGATGGACTGTGGGATGATGCATGGGGACTGTGTAGGGGGCAGGGAGTGACTGGTCTAAATTTTGCAGAGGGTATCTCTTTATTTTTTTAATTAAATTAAAAAATAATTTTTGACTGTGCAGCACAACTTGTGGTACTTTAATTCCCCAACCAAGAATTGAACCCAGGCCCCTGGCAGTGAGAGCACTGTCTTAACCACTGGACCACTAGGGAATTCACCCTGATGAAAGAAATTGAGAAGTTGCTGACACAGAAGCTTCCCACTTGCAAGAAGTGTTCCTGCTCTATTGGTTGTGGTTCGAACCTGAGAAAATGGCTGTTATTCATTCATTTCCTTAAAGAGCACTTACTTATTGAAAGTTTCTGTGCTAGCTTTGTGATAGGGACAGAGAATTTGCCCTTGAGGATTTGAGAGTTCAGAGTGAGAACAACACAAATGAAGAAACTTATGATGAGAGGTGACTTCTGTGCCTAGCAAGGCGCTGAGTGTCCCGGACATGAAGAACATGGGAGGGGCTCAGGTTTAGGGGGGATGATTTAGGGGGGGTGAGAGATTTTCTAGAGGAAGTGTCAAGCATTTGTCATAATCAGATCATCTAAGCCTGTAACCACAGCCACCTTTAAACATCTCGGAAGGGATTTGCTACATAAAACACATAGCTGGATATATAACCCTTCTGTAGAATTTTGACCTTAAATATTTGCTACTTCCTTGCAAAGCTATGAGAATGAATGAAAGAAAACTAATGAAGTAAAGAGAACTCTCTGAAGAGGAAAAAAATAACAATAAATAACAGTTTTCTTTAGAAACCCACATTATACCTCCAAGTTTTTTGAAATGGAGATGTGGCAATTGAGATGGAAAGGGAAACACAAGTTCCTTATTTTAAAGCCATAAATGTATTTCTTCTCTCCCCTGTTTCTGTTTCAGGTGGCCGTATCATCATTACTGCACAGAGCAGGTCTCTTTGGGCATTAGGATTAAAGACTGTGTGGAAAACAGAAAACGCCGAGGACACCATCACTTAAGGTACCGTTTTCTGTAAACCTTTAACCATCCATCATTGCAATGGCCAGTCTGAGGCTTTCAGTTGGGACTGCATATTCCCAGGATTGGAGACTTCTTGTCACTGCAATAACAGCCTGAGAGACAGACTTCCTGCCATGAGGTGGTCAAGAGCACCAGCTCCCCGGGGCTGTATGCTACCTCAGAAAAAGCTGGAGAAACTGGGCACCAAGGTTTTGACATCTTATAAAATATTTCAGAAATGCATTTCAAAACATAGTTGGTCATAAGTGTGTGACTGCGCTCAGCCCCTCCAAGAGGCTAGACTTGCTCCCCAACCCAGCCATGCATGCTCTGAGCCTGCAGGAACCAGTGCTAAATTATTCACCAGCCTGACTCTAACATTTCTGGAGTTCCAAAACCACTAATAAAGTATTATGAAAGAATATCCATCTCTTTATCTCTATCCATAACTATTTATATAGCTAGAGGAAAAATCTGTCATTTTATTTCTTTTAATTTAAAAGCTTTCCTAATTCCTTTTTCATACCACATATATATGTCTAAAGAATTTTCAGGTTGAAATAATAACCTCTAAAAAATGGTCCATGGGAGAAGGCTCTCAGGATTCACAGAGTTGACAGGCACGATGAATATTTCGCTCCTTTAATAACTTTTCTTGGCACTCAGACTTGGTACACCGAACTGGGAACTTTCCAAAGAGGGATGGCTCTTTTTTTTATTATACAAAACAGTGACAATATACCCACCCACCTTCTCTTCTCTATTCGTTCACAAAACTGCTAAGGTTTGTTCAGGAAAAACTCAGAGCCATAAACATGCAGGGTTAAACTCAGTTTTTCCTGGGTCCAGGGAGAGTCAAGCCGTAGCTGGGTGTGAGGTCCAGCTAAGTGTCATGGTTCCAGGCAGAGGAGTTGGATCCTGCTGGACCCTGAGGGTGGGACTTCTCAGAAGTCTATGGGAAGCAGTATCCAGAGGTAGTTCTCAGAAGCACCGGCTGCTCTGTTGATTAAATCTGAAAGCCATCTCCTGACACAGAGGCCAGTCTGTCTCTGCCAAGACTTGTCACATGCATATGATTTTAAAAATATTTATTTATTCATTTATTTGGCTGCATTGGGTCTTGTTGCAGCACGCAGGATTTTCATTGCAGCACCCAGGCTTCTCCCTAGTTGTGGTGTGTGGGCTCAGTGGTACCCGGGGGCTTAGTTGTCCCATGGCATGTGGGCATGTGGGATGTTAAGTCCCTGAACAGGGATTGAATCTGAGTCCCCTGCATTGGAAGGCAGATTTCTTAAATCACTGGACCACCAGGGAAGTCCCCCATTTATATGACTGACCTCACAGGAGAGCATGGATTGTCCAGATTAGCCCCCTCCCCCATGTACTTCCAAATTGCTGCTCACCAGCACGGTTTGGTATTGGAATTGCAGAAGTTACCAAACAGGAAGGTCAGTTGGAACAGAGGTGCCTTCACCAGGCTGGTGTGAACTGTCTTACTCAGCCTGCAGCCGCCCCACCTTCATTCCCCATGCATTTGAAAGCAGCTTATTTTAAAAGCTGATTAGATGAGCCCTTAATAACATTAGAATTTAAATGGCCCCAGATAGGCTTTCAGCTTCTTGCCAAATTGAGATAAATGTGATATTTGGGGAGCTGAGCTCCCAGCTTCATGACAGCTCCCGACCACAGTCAGGATTTGAAGAACCACATTCTCCCACATTTTCCTGTAACCTGATCCTGGCATTGTATGCATCTATGAGGACTCTTTCATCTCTAAAGGTCTAGGATTCTGTGTGCAGATGCATGTCCATGATAATGCATTTTCAAGGAAAATGTTTAGGGACTTGTTAGGGATTTGTGCTGTGATTAGTCACTCAGTTGTGTCTGACTGTGTGACCCTATGGACTGGAGCCCGCCAGGCTCCTCTCTCCATGGGGATTCTCCAGGCCAGAAGAATACTGGAGTGAGTTGCCCTGCCCTCTTCCATGGGATCTTCCCAACCCAGGGATTGAACCCAGGTCTCCCACATTGCAGGTGGATTCTTTACCGTCTGAGCCACCAGGAAAGCCCAAGAATACTAGAATAGGCAGCCTATCCCTTCTCCAGGGGATCTTTCTGACCCGGGAATTGAACCAGGGTCTCCTGCATTGCAGGCAGATTAATTACCAGCTGAGTTACCAGGGAAGCCCCAAGTTAGGGACTAGGCACTGAATTATAAGGATGGGATTATAATCTATGTGCGATGATTTATGGGAAAACTCTCTGTACTCCCACACTTTGATAGCTTCCAATTCCAGGTAACAAAGTTTTATTGAGCAACTACTATTTGGCCATTTAATTCAATATTGATGTTAATACCTGACTTTCTGCTGAGACTAATATAAAATGGTCAGAGGTATAAATGTTTCTTCTTGGTTCACATGTTCGGCCCCCCCATAACTCTCTTAGGTGGGTTTAGCGTTGGGAAGGATATGATTGCCATCCAATTTAACACTCCTCTGTAAGTTTTAGAAAAGGTTAAAAACAGAATGGGAGCGGGTGGAGTGGGAATCCAACCCAAGGTGAACTGGAACAGATGGCTCTGTGTTGAGATAATTGTATTCTTCTTTTTTTAAAAAAAAAAAATTATTTATTTAGGTGGCTGTGCAGGGTCTTAATTGTGGCAGTTGGGATCTTTTTTTTCTTTCTTTCTTTTTAGTTGCGGCATGCAGGATCTTTAGTTGCGACATGTGAGCTCTTAGTTCCCTGAGCAGGGATCAAACCCTGAGCTCCCTGCACTGGGAGCATGGAGTCCCTGCCACTGGACCACTAGGGAAGTCCTGAGATAAATGTATTCTTACAGACAGATAAACAGCAACTGAGTTGTCTTCTCCCAGTCATCTTTCCCCAACCAAACCAGGCCCATGGGTGGCCTTAGGATGAAAGTTGAAGGCTCTTAAAATCACAGCTTGCACTTTTGATGGAGGGAGTCAACCCAGAAGTGCCCTGAATGTAAGCTCCCTTCTGCTCTTATGTCCTTTCTGAAGAAGCTAAACCTTGAGCTTAAACCTTGCCTTTGCATTCCAGTGGGAAAAAACCTTCTTCCATGTTTCCCTGAGGGCGTCCCTGGTGGTGCTGGTGGTAAAAAAGCCACCTGCCAATGCAGGACACATAAGAGTTGTGGGTTTGATCCCTGAGTTGGGAAGATCCCCTGGAGGAAGGCATGGCAACCCACTCTAGTATTCTTGCCTGGAGAATCCCTTGGACAGATGAGCCTGGTGGGCTATAGTCCATGGGGTTGCAAAGAGTTGGACATGACTGAAGTGACTTAGCAGGCACACATGTGTGTTTCCAAAGTGAAGCTAAGAATTTCAAAGTGGGTGAACCCTTCTCCAGCTCAGGTCCTAAGAATCCCAAACTCGCCCAGCCTTTAGGGGCCACGAGGGAGTTTCAGGAGGAAAAGACCTGTAATCCATGTAAACTGTGGCTTAAGTAGATTCAAACAGAAACTACAATTTGAACACAAATGGCTGCTCTAGCTGCCTTGTCAAAATGGAGATGAAGAGGAGCAGCTAAGCAGGGCTCCAGGCATGTATTTCTCTCCTAAACCTTGGATAAGCCTCGGGCAGGACAGAGCTCACCTGGGCTTCCATGCTGCTCTGCACAGGGGAGGGCGGAGTGTTGTGTCAGAGGTGTCTCTGCTGAGCCTCCAACTTCAGTCCTGCTCCAGAGCAAACTAAGCACCCTATCCGACGGTGATAAACTTTCATAAAGAACATAGTATCTAAGAGGCCACTGCTCATTAATATACTTTGAATATTTGTGTTTTCTCTCAAAGTTTTGCAGTTTACGTGGGCAAAATGTACTGATGTTGGGTGTGTCCACTTGCCATTTACCCTCCAGCTCACCTCTCCTTTTGCTAAGGCTGCTGTTGTTCCGTTGTTAAGTCATGTCCAGCTCTTTGCGACCCCGTGGACTGCAGCACACCAGGCTTCCCTGTCCTTCATCATCTCCCAGAGTCTGCCCAAACTCATGTCCACCGTGTCAGTGATGCCATGAATCATCTCATCCTCTGCCGCCCCTTCTCTTCTTGCCCTCAATCTTTCCCAGCATCAAGGTCTTTTCCAATGAGTCAGCTCTTCCCATCACATGGCCAAAATATTGGAGCACCAGCCTCAGCATCAGTCCTCCCAATGAATATTCAGGGTTGATATCCTTTAGGACTGACTGGTTTGATCTCCTTAGTGTCCAGGGGACTCTCAAGAGTCTTCTCCAGCACCACAGTTCAAAAGCATCAATTCTTCAGCACTTAGTCTTCTTTATGGTCCAACTCTCGCATCCATACATGTGGACCCATGTTAATCCTGGGGCCACATAAAAAGAGCATCGCTTGCTTTTGCTCCTCTCCTTCCTAGAAGGCCTCTACAAGTCATCCTCCCTGACTTGCTTTGTCCTGTGTCTCTGGACAGAGTGTCCTTGCTCCTTGCCAAGACTAACTCTTCCATAGAACCCTTAGTCCCCTTCCACCACCTCCTTCAGAGCCTTCATCCAGTCATTGCCTCAATCACATTTCCTCTCGCTTTCTGCAAGTTTTTCCCATTCTGCTTATAAACCAGACTTGGTCTGCAGTCACACCAGCAAACAAAGACAGCTTTTCCTTGATTTCATGATTATCTTTTTCTTTTATCCCAGACTCTGTGAAAAAAATGTTCTACTTTCATGTCTCACCATACTGTCACTCTTTAATCTCATGGAAACTGGTGCATCCTACCCCCCTCCCCATGCAACAGATTCAAGAGAATTCAGTAAATGATCTTGGAGCACATACTATGTGTCACTCCCAGTCCGGATCCTGACCACAAGGAGGACACACTCTTACGAGGCAGGCAAACAGGCCATCCCTCCCTGCCAAATTACAAAGTGTGTAGGAGTGCTGGGTACCACAGTCAGGCGGGATGGGAATGATCAGCCGTGTCTTGGGGGCAGGCAGTAGCAAAGAACATGCCATAGCAGCTCTCTAGACAGATGAGGAACCCAGGCAGGGAGAAGAGAAAATGAGAAAACTGGGGGACCATCCGGATAGAAGGAGTACCATGGGCAAGGTGACTGAAGCCATTGAGGCAGCACGACAAGTAGACAGCAGCCAGACATGCTCTGTGTTGAGGCTACAGAGCGTGACAGACACTTAGTCTTAGATGCAAGATCCTGAGAAACTGTAACTCTTTCTTGTGGACCATGCTGGGGTGGAAGCCAGGGAGTGAGGTAGTACTCAGACTGCCTTTCAGGAAGATCACTGGAAGCAGCAATTAGAAGGGGAAAATCAGACATGAAGGTGCTCTCATCATCCAGAGAAGCAGGAGAGAGACCTGAACTTAAAGAGTGGCCCTGGGGACGGAGGAGAGATGCTAGCACAAAGTCCTCCATCCTCCACGAATCCTGTTTTGGATCCGCCCAAACAGATGGTCGCCCTTCCTGCTTGAAACCCTCAGGGCACCTACTTGCTTTTCTTATTGTCCACACTCAACTTGTGCTATAGTCATCTGTGTATTTCTCTGCTTTCCTTACCAAATTGTGCCTTTGTCTCCCCTTCCTCAAATTACGCTACCTTGCCCAGAATAAGTGCTGAAGAAAAGGTTATTTAGTTTAATTGAATTTTCAAGAGCTTCAAACCATGAATAATTGAGGAATCAGCCATGTATAAGTGCTCATCATTTACATAATTGTATAAACAAGCTGATAATTTTTTTCCTCATTATTTTTATTATCCCAGAATGCCCACTGTCTTCTTAGTTCTCTGGATTTTTAGGGATATAGTAAACAAGTGTTCTCTAACACACATGTGGCAGAGGTGCCACCCGGCCCTCACCTCCCCGGGCAAGGGAAGCAGTTGAAAGGAGGGAACAGATGATTGCACTGATTGGGTATCAAAGCCATGTACAAATATTGTGAAATATGCTATCTGAAGAGACAGAGAATTGCAGAGCACACTGCATGAAGGGACTTGCACAGAATCCCGAAGGTCAATGAGCAGATACGAATTGATTAAGCAAAGTACTTACTGAAATTGCTTTCCAACATACTGATGAGAATTGATCCTAAGCAGGACCCATATTTATAGTGAAAAACACTTATGTAAAGTTACCCTTTGGTATGTCATCAAAGACACATTTAAATGGTTCAGATTTCTCCCCAAATGAAAGCATCAACAGTACTGTTAACAGCTATGTTGTTGGAAGTTAACCAGCACTTATGATTTTGTGATTGAATTTTTTATGTTATGGATCCGATTGGCCCCATAACAGCTTTTGCTGTTATAACCCAGAGATTAGCTCCTCTTTCTTGCCATCTCACATCAAACCAAAGGATTCAGACTGGCCCAGAGTTAGTCCTATCAGGTGTGGTATCCAGGTGGTCACTCAGTAAATTCCTGGTTCCTAGGAGGACTTCCCTGGTGACTCAGCAGTAAAGAATCTGCCTGCAGTGCAGGAGACATGGGTTCGATTCCTGGGTCAGGAAGATCCCCTAGAGGAGGGCATGGCAACCTACTCCAGTATTCTTGCTTGGAGAATCCCATGGACAGAGGAGCCTGGTGGGCTACGGTCCAGGAGGGTCACAAAGAGTTGGACACAACTGGAGTGACTGAGCACAGAGCACACAGAGCTCCTAGAAAACTAGGAATCAGAAATCTCCTAAACCTGGGTGCATCCAACATCCTTACACAGCGGTGCAGGCGTCACCAGCCTGGGGCACCTAGGCAGCTGGGAAAAACAGAAGTGGAATGCTGTGGCTAAAAGGACAAGCCAGGAAGATAAGCATAAAAGAGAAAGGGTCAGAAGACCCAGTTAGTGATTTTTTACTGAGAAATCTGTGTATGTCAAGTATAAAAATATGCACAAGGGCCACACAAAAGCACCTATATGGAATCCTGCCCTCAAGCTCTTTGGGATTGAGTCAGGAAGATAGCTCTAAACTCAGAAAACCAGTGAAACATCAAGGCACAACAATATAAGCCAGTACTAAATAGAACACCCTGGCATCGACTGTGTTAGTTACTGAGAACCAAGACAGAATGAGTGTCACAGGGCTCAGGGAAGTGGAGATGGCCAAAGAAGACGTCATAGAAGAGGTAGTGGGCTTTGGACTGTCTTTTTAAGCAAATTTTACCCTTTTTTTTTTTTTTGGCTGTACTGGGTTTTCTTTGCTGTGTGTGGGCTCATACATCTCACTATCAGAAAAAACAAACAGTCCAATCAAAAAATGAGCAGAAGACCTAAACAGACATTTCTCCAAAGAAGACATACAGATGGCCAATAAACACATGAAAAACTGCTCAACATCACTCATTGTTAGAGAAATCCAAATTAAAACTACAATGAGGTATCACCTCACAGCAGTCCCAATGGCCATCACCAAAAAATCTACCAACAATAAATGCAGGAGAGGGTGTGGAGAAAAGAGAACCCTCTTGCACTGTTGGTGGGAATGTAAACTGGGCTTTTCTCTAATTGCAGTGAATGTAAGCTGCTCTCTAGTTGTGGTGCTTGGCCTTCTCATTCTGGTGCTTCTCCAGCTCAGAGCACAGGCTCTGGGGCACAGGCTCAGTAGTTGTGGCTCATAGGATTAGTTGTCCCAAGTCATGTGGAATCTTCTTGGACCAGGGATTGAACCAACGTCCCCTGCATTGGCAGGTAGATTCTATCCACTGTACCACCAGGGAGGTCCTTAAGTTTAGTCTTAAGTAAAGGTGGTTCAAAGCCAGGAGTCAAAATGAACGTGACTCCTTGGACTATGGGAAAAAGTCAGATCAAGAGAAGAGGGAAAAATAGAACAGGAGAAGGAAATATTGCTGCTGCTGGTGACGGCAGAGCTATCACGGTTGCCTCACATCTCTCTGGGTACCTGTGCCAACCTTTGGATTGCCTTGGCCAAAGACCAACAATTTAGAGGCAGAACACGTTTCTGTAATCCCAGACGTCTCTATAGAATTGGATGAGATCCAGCCAATTTTTGTTGTCTCTGTAATCACAAAGTGAAGCATCTTTTTCCCTGTGTTTGCTTGAGAGGACTGTTGTTTACACGGAAAGCCTCGCACACTTCAGACTGATCCTTGACAACTGAATTCTCGCATTACTAACAATAGGGTGTAAAGAACCCACCGAAACTTCATGAGAGACAAGATGGCTTCATTAGCTGAAGGTTCCAGTAGGCTCTGAGAAATAGAGAGCTTGGTAAATTAAGTATAATTTATTGGATGCATTTCAAGTGGGTTTGAGAGAGAGAGCAGAAATTGCCCACAACATATATTTTAACTGGCACTGTGAAATCTTCTTGCCCTGAAAATCACTCCCCAACCCTACCTTCACCCCATCTCAGATTTTAAGAACATAAAATGAAATATAAAATCCTCAATTCTGCCATGTGTCTGAAATTCTACCATCTAAGATAGAGTCTTATTAAGGCACTACATTTCTCAAATGTCCCTTCTGAAAGGCATGTGTCCCAAGGCATGTGTTCTATCTAAAAGTCACTAGAGGAGGAAAGTACAGAGCAGAGAAGGAGAAATGATGGCGGGAGAAGATGAAAAAATAATTTTAGAACACAGGGCCCTGCTAGGAAAGGCGGGATTGAGGACGGTATCCCGTGCAAGCAGCAGATGGTCTGGCTAGCTGATGAGCAGAGGAGGGGTAGAGAATTGAGCCAGAAGGAGAGAGACAGAGGGAAAATCATGATGGAACAAAGCTAGAATCAAACTTTGTCTCCTTCATGGTGTGGCCTGGAGAAGCCCATGCTGATTAGAGAGTTCCCACGCAAAAGATGGGCACATCCAGGTGCCATCTATGAACCCTCAGCATTGCTTAGGAAATCAAAGAGGAGGGAGACAGACAGGAGCACAAGACTAGCAGTCAGGGCAGCTTGGGAGGCCATGTCGCTGAACCTATGTGTGTGCAGCTAAGTCTAGTTGAGCCACAGCAAAACCGCAACAAGTCTTTCATTAAGCACAGAGAAGAAAATGTCTAGAGATCACTCCGCTTGTAGAACAACTGTGGCCGTGGGCCAAGGGAGTGCCACCCTCCCTAGCTGAGTCAGCAGACAACAGCAAAGCTGGGAAATGATTAAAGAACCATGATGCTGAAACTCTGCAAGGACTCTGATGATCTGGTACCAGAAACACAGACCCATCAAATGTTCAGTCTAGGACTTTAGAGATTATTCTAATCTAAGCCTCCTCTTCTGGTGAGGAGAAAATGGAGCCCTGAAAAGAGTTAAAATTTGTGGAGTGTTTTCTATCTGCTAAGTGCTGTTTTGATTACTTTCTAGACATTAACTCATTTACTCCTAATAAATAGGTATTGTTACTAACAGCCAGTAATAATAGGCATTGTTGTTGTTATTTATGCTGAGTTGCTCAGTTGTGTCCAACTCTTGGTGACACCATGGACAGCATGCCAGGCTTCCCTGTCCTTCATCATCTCCTGGAGTTTGCTCAGACTCATGTCCAGTGAGCTGATGATACCATCCAACCATCTCATCCTCTGTCACCCGCTTCTCCTCCTGCCCTCAATCTTTCCCAGCATTGAGGACTTTTCCAGTGAGCCAGCTCTTGGCATCATGCAGTCAAAGGATTGGAGCTTCAGTTTCAGCATCAGTCCTTCCAATGAGTATTCAGGGTTGATTTCCTTTAACATTGACTGGTTTGATCTACTTGCTGTCCAAGGGACTCTCAAGAGTCTTCTCTAGCACCACAGTTCTTGAAGTATTGTTGTTAACTCCATTCTACAAATAAGGAAATTGAGGTACAGAAAAGCTATATTGAGTTGCCCAGGGTCAAACAATAAGGCTTCCTTGGTAGCTAGGATGGTAAAGAATCTGCCTGCAGTGCGGGAGACCTGTGTTTGATCTCTGGGTTGGAAAGATCCCCTAGAAAAAGAAGTGGCAACCCACTCCAGTATTTCTGCCTGGAGAATTTCATGGACAGCCAGGCTATAGTCCATGGGGTCACAGAGTTGGACAGGACTGAGAGATTAACACACACACAAGGTCAAACAACTTAGTAAGTGGCAGACTAAGGGTTTGAACCCAGGGAGTCTGAATCCAGAGTTCCTCCACATAAGCACTACCCTGAAAGATGTGTCTGAAATCACACAGCAAGACACCAGGAAGGAAAAGCCACCTTTTGTCATTCAAACCTTGGCACATTCAGGCAAGACTGTAAGCATCACTTGTGCAGTGATGGATGACTACCAGAGAGAGGCTACACAGACTCGGTAATTTCTTGAGGGGCTGAGGGCTGTTCTGGAAGGGGCGCAGGGCATTGTGGTGGAGTGACCTATCTCTCCACGATCAAGCGGAGGTAACAGAGTTGTAATGGAGCTACTGCCACTGAAGCCATGATGATTACTGAGATAATGGCCAGATCTGGAAGAGCAAATGTAGCTGTTCTCAAAGAGGGGGAGCTTGAGGTAATGAAACCATAAGGAGTGTATTGATGAGGTTTTGATAGTGATCAATGCGACAGCAATAGACTCTGGGTATAAAGATAAAAGAAGAGCCCTTCGATCAACTACGCTCTCTTGAATGCTAACTCTGCCCAGCTGCTGTGTGCTCTGGAAAGGAAATGAGGCCTAGTCCACTGTGAGCTTCCCATTGAATGGATAAAACAAAAGTAAACAACTTGACTCCCCCCGAATACACACACTGGGATATCAGAAATGCAATATGCCTGGCTGCTCATGTTAATAGTGCCTTGAACTACTTTGAAGAAGAAATCGGTAGTTAGGATGCGTGGAGTCAGAGAGGCAACTGTAGTCTGTAGCTCTACCACCCTGAATGTGCCCGATCTCATCTGATCTCAGAAGCTAAGCAGGGTCGGGCCTGGTTAGTACTTGGATGGGAGAAAGCAATGTAACAGAGGGCTGAACAGATGAGATGTTGGTGTCTCTTTCAGAGGAGGATTATTATCATTTGGCAATTCCCGAAAGAGAAATGAGGATGGAGCTGTGATGTGAGCTGTAAATAAGAGGAACAAAGGCACTAGTGAGATCGCCATGGAAAAGGAGCAGATCTTTTGTGTTTAACATTATCACAGGTGATCTGATGGAGGAAAGGAAGGGGCTTCTAACATGTGTAGCAATGTTGGAGTGTCTAGTATGTAATAGCTTTTTCAAAGGTGGCCCAGGGTCTTGCATTGCAGAAGGGTGGAGAAAGACATAGAAATTGTTATGGGGACAATTATGGTTGTAACCGAGGTAATAATAAAGATAATGGACCTGTAATTGAAAAGCTGGTGGCTGTAAAGGAGAAGGTGAGGGCAACCGAAATGTGGAGGGGGTGATAAGGCAGGTAATGGTGGTGATGGGAAAGGTAATGCAGTTATAATGTAGATGATGCTAAAAGGTAATGGAGTTGTAATGAGGTGATGACTACAGAGTGGGGAGGGGGAGAAGATGATCATCTTAATGGAAGCAAGAGGGACAATGTGAGAATTGTATGCAGAGCATTCATCACGACAGCTGGAGGGAGCTGTGGGTGACCAGGGACGTAATGAACAGCTACACCCAAAGTTCTCATTATAGTAGGAGTTCTAATGGGCCCTGGAATAGGATAATGATGCTAATGGAAAAGATGATGATGGCCAGGAAAATCAGGAGCCTTGTGATGGTATTTAAAATGATCTATTTAGTGAGAGAGACCAGAGGAGGAAGCAGGGTGGGACTCAGGGTGGCCCGGGGTACACATATGTACCTATGAGTCCTAGACTGAGGTTACTGAGGGCTGTTCACTAGACATGTCCCTGTGGATTATTTGGCTTTAGGGCAGCTGCTCCTGCTTGTACAAGGCATTTGTCGTGTGTGAAGCAAGTTCAGGATGAACAGATATAGCTGCAGCAACAATTCCAGCTTGCAGTCTAAATTTTGTTCTTAAATTAGGCATGCCAGGACCCTAGCTCGGGTATAGTATTTCTGTGAGCAGATGTGTAAACAAAATGTCTGGGAAGTGCATGAGTTTGCAGCAGAAGTGAATGTATACAGAAGATTACTTATTTCTTTTTTTACATTTGTAGCCATAGATGCTGCTTCCAAGTGGGGAAGTGGGAAATTAATCCTCTGGGCTCACTGTTTAACTTTAGGGACCTTTAGTTGGGAGGAGAGTCTAAAGTCACTTGTACTGATATTCTGACCAGGAAGGTCCTGACATGGGCTCTGTGAAGGAACCTGGGAACTGGCATTCACAAAGGCCTCCCAATGCTGCTATTATTTCTGCATCAAGCTGCCTAGAGATGTACGCAGAATGCAGACAGTGTACCTGAAAACAAGCAGATGGTCCCAGACCCATTAGGGATTAAGGCACCTGGCCAAGACGTGGAGCCCCCGAGCAGAGCAGAGACAGCCACGTGGACACCTCGTCTGTACAAGGAGACCCACAGACACGGGTTCTTCTGCTCCGCCTCTGGTACCCACTCGACTCAGCCTGGGATCTCACCAGAAGTAGAAGTCCCACAGGTCCCTAGATAGACCTCTGCTTTCTAGAATATTCTCTGTTCATGAAATGGGTCCTCTTATGACATCCCTGCCCTCACCAGTCAGCTTAGCAAAGTGACTCCAAGGGTCCCAAGGTGGAGGCCAGCAGGGCAGGTCTCTGAAGGGCTTCGGATGGAAGCTGAAGCCCCTTCCCAGGCCTTGCCCAGTTCTCTGCTTTGACCCAGGGCCTGCATGCGCAGAACTGCAGTGGGGTTCCCTCCAAGGAACCGTGGGTGTGGAGGGTGCAAGTCTGGGCTCTAGTGGCCAGGGCTGCGGGGCCAGGGCACGAAGTGCTCACGGCAGAGGGCATTCGGCTTCCCATTCAACCCCCCAGCCTCCAACTTCCTTCAGCCTGGAAGGTCAGAAGGGAGGGGGCGGGGGAGGGCGGGGAGAGGGGAGGGACCACCTCTCTGACCAACTGCATCCAAACCACTGGGAATCTCCTGCCACCTCATGAGGAATCACTTCTGTTCGTGAGGGTGGAGCCTGAGAGTCTGTACTGTAAAAACTCGCCCAGGAAGTCTCCCATGTGTCTGGTGTAGGCACCCTTATGTCAGCCAGCAGACCTTATATTGAGAAGGTTAGGTAAGAGGTGGGGAAAGCCTATTTCATGGGTGGAGGCCAAACCATTCTTATCAGTACACTTGTCCTAACAGTGGGATTTGAGTAGCACTTAGTAGCCTTTTCTTCTCAATAGAAAATTATCCTCCACCTGCCCGCCCCTCTACCTGCACATGTACCTGTCCCTCAATGAACAGTCACATAAATGACTTATGCAGTGTCCCAGCGAAGGACTCCTAGAATGGCACTGTGGTGAGGGGCAGCACTGAGCCACCGAGACCCAATTTCCTCTAGAATAGAAGGAATAAAGCGGGGCTTCCCTGGTAAACGGCTTCCCTGGGGCTTCCCAGGTAAACGATCTGCCCGCGATGCAGATGTGGGTTCAATCCCTGGGTTGGGAAGATTCCCTTGGAGAAGGGAATAGCCACCCACTCCAGTATTCTTGCCTGGAGAATTCCACAGACAGAGGAGCCTGGTGGATTACCTTCTGAAGAGTCATACACAACTGAGAGATTAACACTTTCACTTCAGAAGGAATAAAGCAGCACAGAAACTGAAGTATCTGTGAGGGGAGCAGAAGGAAAGAGAAAGGAAAATGTCTGGAAAACATGTTTCCAGTACCTCTAGTTATGGGAATAAATGTGGATCTAGGGATGAGGGTTGGCACCACCATGCTGTCTTTTGAAGGTCTGCCCTGACCAACCCTCGGTGGACCATTTCATTCTTCAGGATTCTCTGGGATTAAAAAGCATCAATACCATGGAAATATTCAATTTATATTTGGAGAAGGACAAATTATTTCTGTCCTTAAATGGCATGTAAATTGTGTGTGTATACTTATGTCTACACTAAACCTACATTAGAAAGTGGGTATAATGAGTAAACAACGAGTGATAAAGAACATGCGTTTTTTCCCAATTACTGAACAAAACGAAATGGTATTTCACAGTAGTCCATCTCCTCATTCTTCCTGTTCCCTTTGGTTCTTAAAGAGACAAGTAACTCTTAAAGTTACTGAAATATCCTAGTACAAAGGCCACAGTTCACTTCAGAAGAGAAACTCAGGTCCTGTTAGCACCACCTTGCCTGACTCTGTCTCAGAAACCCAGAGCATCATCCCAACTCCCCTTAGGGGAATTAGTGGAATTTCACTTCTGCTAGGGCTTCCCTGGTAGCTCAGCTGATAAAGAATTCACCTGCAATGCAAGAGACCCTGGTTCAATTTCTGGGTTGGAAGATCCACTGGAGAAGGGATAGGCTACCCACTCCAGTATTCTTGGGCTTCCCTTGTGGCTCAGCTGGTAAAGAATCCACCTGCAATGCAGGAGACCTGGGTTCGATCCTTGGGTTGGGAAGATCATCTGGTGAAGGGAAATGCTACCCACTCCAGTATTCTGGCCTGGAGAATTCCATGGACTGTATAGTCCGTGGGGTCTCAAAGAGTTGGACACAACTGAGCGACTTTCACTTTCACCACTACTAGATCCACTTGGGAATAACCCAAGCGGTAGGATTGAGGCTGAGTTGGAATATGAGTTCCTGAGCCCCACGTGGCTCTTCTCCACACTTCTCTCTCTCTCTGGTCCACTTTCCTAGGGCTGCTGATCTACCACCTGAGGAATGCCTCCATCCTCCTCAAGCCCCACCTCCATCCCCCCACCATGTTGCCACTTGTCAGCTGCTAATCGTTCATTAACCTCCCAAAAGCCAGGACCTCGCCTTCGTTTGCGAAGGTGGTTCACTGGGTTCCCCTTTAATAAAATTACAACTTCAGGAAACAAATCATTTATATCAAATACAACCCCACGACTTCCTCTTATGTTAATCATTTCAGGCAGGTGCGATTAGGTAATTCAATCACTGGGCTACAGAAAATTGCCCCTGAATTAACGAGGAATGAACTCAAATTCTGAATAAGAGATTTTCTGAATAAGTGGCTCTGAATGAAAAACCAGGAGCCAAGCCTATAATCACAGCAGATGACAACAATACAAAACTGCATATTAAACGCAGTCCTAGCTTCCATCTATTCTCAGTCCACAAACTCTTTTGGAGCCAAGAGAACATATTGTGACCACCACCAACAGCCTTCCACGTTTACTGCTTTCCTAATATTTCCTTAACACTTTTTTTCAGGTGAACTGAATAAATTCTGAATTTATGAAATGCTCTCTCCCCAACTTAAAATAAACCTTAATTTTTCCCCAGAGCTAGTCTGTGCTTCAAAAGAGCATCTTTCATAGACAACAAACCAGTGGTTGCCAGTGGGGAGAGAGGAGCGGGGAAAGGCAATATAGAGGTAGGGGATTAAGAGGTATAAACTACTAGGTAGAAAGTAAGGTTCAAGGTTATATTGTGCAACACGGGGAATATAGCCCATATTTTATAATGATAAATAGAGTATAAACTTTAAAATTGTGTACCAATATATTGTCCCCCTGTAACACAAAATATCATACAGCAACTATTGTTGTTGTTTAGTCACTAAGTTGTGTCCTACTCTTTTGCAAACCCATGGACTATAGCCCACCGGGCTCCTCTCTCCATGGGATTTTCCAGGCAAGAATGCTGGAGTGGGTTGCTATTTCCTTCTCCAGAGGATCTTCCTGACTGAGGGATTGAACGTGCGTCTTCTGCACTGCCCGCGGATTCTTTACCGCTGAGCCACCAGGGGACCCCACAGCAGCTACACTTCGATTTAAAAAACGAAAAGAAAAAGAGCATCATTGTCCATAGCCCATTCAGGCGTAAGGTCATCTTCTCTGGCTTCCTCCCCGCCCCATCTGCATCCAGCCTCCCTCCCCTCCAGGACCCTCTCCTCAGAGCTACAAGGTGCTCTTCCCTAAACACAAATCTGACTACATCCTATTCCTGCATCTCATCCTCCACTCATTTTTCACCATCCTCCTCTTCTTAGCACATTACATGAGACTTGGTTATCTTTCCAGCTGCTTCTCCTATTGTTCCCTATAGGAACACATCCTGAATTCCAGCACCCAAGTTCTCATCATTTCTATGCTCTTTCATAGCACCATACTGTTTCTCCCATCAGAGTACCTCCTCCAACCTAATCCTCACCTTTTACAATTTATCTTGAATAGTGCTACCTCCTCAATCCTTCTCTGATCCAGTCCCAGACTAAGTTAAGTGCCCTTCCCCCATGCTTCCTTAGCACCCGGGAGCACAGCTCAATGAACATGGCATCACAATAATAGTTGAAAACACAAGTCTGTCTCTCCAATTAGACCTACATCTTGACTCCATAGTGTTTAACCTTGCATTTTCAAGGCAGGGCATATGGTAGATATATAATAAATATTTGGTGAATGAATAAACCAGTGATAAAATAAATGACTTCATGGCCGAACAAATGAATAAACCCAATGACACAATTTATACAAGTTCTAGAAGCCACACTTCCATTTACCAGCTCTGGGCAGAAGTGTTTGAAAAGTTTATTTTTGTAATCTGAAATTCAGTCAGTGAAGACTTGGCCCAGAACAAGTGAGTTTCCCTATGGCAAGTGATACCATCACAACTTCATCCTCCCACTTTTCAATAAATACCTGAAAAAAAGAGACTCCATGGTGTGGACAGGACGCCTCCCCGTGGCAGGACACCACTCTCAGAATAAACCACGTGGAGACCCACGTCACCTTCTTTGGGCCCAGGCTTCCAGCCCCCACAGGAAATCTCCTGGCTCTGCACTGTGCATTTGCTTTCACAGAGCTGTGGTCGCCTGGCATTTATCAAGCTGTGCTTCATCAGAGATTTAATCAGGTTTGAGTTTTTAACAACGTGCTCGTCATGCTCACTTAACTTAAAATCAAGCCTGTTCAGAGCATTAGTCAGTCCTATTCACTCAGTCTGGTAGTTCTGGCATTTAAAACTTTAGAATTTTTCATCAAGGGACACTGTATGTTTTTTTTCACCAAGCATCTCTTATAAACCTCTCAGGCTGGTTCCCTGGTTGGAATACCCCAACCTTAGGGATGAGACTGCCATGAAGGAACTATCTGTGCTTTCATTTCCTATGGATGCCTTGATGAATGACAACAGACTTGGAAGCTTAAAACAGTACATGTTTATTATCTTACGGTTCTGTTGGTCAGAAGTCTGACATGCGTTTTATTGGGCTAAAATCAAAGAGGCAGCAGAGTTGTATTCCTTTCAGAGGTTTGAGGAGAGAATCTGTTTCCTTGTCTTTTCCACCTCCTAGAGGCTGCCCACTCCCCTTGGTTCATGTTCCCTCCCTCCATCTTCTAAGGCAGCCATAGCTGGTAGAGTACTTCTCATACCATATCCCTCTGGCCTCTTCTTCAGCTTTCCTCTTCCAGTTTTACAGACCCTCATGATAATACTAGGCTCATGTTGCAAGTCCAGGATAATTTCCCTATTTTAAGGACAGTTCATCAGCAACCTTCCCTTCATCTGTAACCTTAATTTCCCTTTGCTATATGAAGTACCATATACACAGGTTCCAAGGATTCAGGCATGATATCTTTGAGGGGTGGGCTGGGGAGGGCTGTCATACTGCCTGCTACACTTATATGGCTCTGGACCTCCGGAAATTATCCTTTATATAATTGTCTGGATCCAGTGTGAACTTCCCACCAAGAGCATTGGTGTCACCTGAAAGCTTGTTAGAAATGCAGACTCACAAGCCCTATCCTAAGACCATCAGAATAATAATCTACATTTTTCACCAACTCCCAGGGGAATATATAGCTTATCTATACTGAGAGGCATCACTCCAGAAGTTCCCCATGGGGCTGAAAGAGGCACTTGGACTTGGTGTTGGACAGACAATTGGTTTTATCTGGAACCATGTATGTAATTATAGAGGAATCTTGAGGATCCCATTAAGAACTCCCCTTCCCTGTTAGAGCTCTGAACGAACAGACATAAGACATAAAAGTCGGGCCAGATGGGAGCCAAAACAGCACATTGGTAAGCCAGAATCTGGTCATAGAATTTTACCCACAGATAGAGCATTGAATCTCATAATGATGAGGAGACTTTCCCACCCCATCACAGCTACATTAGACTGGGGAGGGTCTCCCTCACCACAGCCCCTGTTGCAGGGGCAGAGCCTATGTAGGAGGATCTGCAGCAAGGAGCAGGCATCTGAGAGCATATGCTCTCTGCAGGCAGGCCAGCACCCTGAAAAAAGGAAAAGCAAGAAGCTGGTCTACACATGTCTGTTCTCTCCTTCTAAACACTCAGCATCCAGCTAGGTCACCAGTGAGTAAGGGGCTAGGGATCAGACAGAAGTGTTCCAGCCAGTAGAGCTGCCCCCACATGGAAGGAAGCATTAGAAGAGGGACTCAGTATTCCCCATAATAAATAATGCCTATGTCACAGGGTAATTGTGAGGAAAGTGCTATAGCATATGCGGTACCACATGGTACTTCACAGTTAGGTTACAAGGAGCATCATGTTATCCCAGTTTCACAACCTGATACCCCATCAGAATGGCCTAATGATCTGTTACAAAAGGTAGATTCCTGGATCTCACCCTAGAGGACCAGATTCAACAGGTATAATGTGGGGCTTGGGAGTCACAAACCTGGAATCCTGACAGCACATAAGTAAGAAAAGCTTGCAGTCACTTAGGCAGGGCTCTACCTAAACCAGAGAGAATAAGTACAGGCAAGACCCCTTTGGTTATGGGTTGCAGAAACCAACTTGAGCTGGCTTACCCAGAAGAGGGAATGTGTCTCAGGACCATGGTGTCTTATTGAACTCAAGAGAAAAAGGCCCCAGGGACTAGACACCTTCAGGCACCTGTTAGCGCTCTCTCTTCCTCGCTCATTTCTGCTTCTCTCTATGGCAAACGCCATCTTCTCTCTGTGTTTGCAAGAATATATGAGGTGAGCAGAAGACAGACTCTCCACAACTCTTGAAAGTCCTTTGTCCCTGGACACTGCAGACCAATTGGCTCTCTTTTAGTCCCAGTGCTAAATCCCTAGAAGAGAGAATCTGACTGACTCAAGTCAGGTCAGCTACCCCCACTGGGTGCAGCAGCTTGAAGTCATAGGGCCCATCTCTCCATTTTTGTAGGGATACTTTGGAGGGAGGGCAATTCTCAGACAGAAGAAGTCATTACAAGCTTGGTAGATACCCAATAGAATCTATAGAAAGCTGCTATCCCATGTCTTTTTTTTTTTTTTTTGTAGTCCCTCAGTAATCCCTCCCTCCAAATACTGGGTTAGCCAAAAGGTTTGTTCACTTTTTCCATAAGATCTTACAGGAAAAGCCTGAACAAACCTTTTGGTCAACCCAATAAAAAAATAGAAAACCTTTTTACTTTGGGTGTCTGATAATTTTTTTTATAATATTTTGAATTTATATTTAGAGTCAACCTCATTGAAATATAATATTTTGAATTTATATTTAGAGTCAACCTCACTGAAATATCAGTACTAGTGAAATTCACCAGGGCTTCCTTGTGGCTCAGATGGTAAAGAATCTCTGCCTGCAATGCAAGAGATCCAGGTTTGATCCCTGGGTTGAGAAGATCCTCTAGAGAAGGGAATGACTACCCACTCCAGTATTCTTGCCTGGAGAATTCATGGACAGAAGAGCCTGGTAGGCTACAGTCTATAGGATTACAAAGAGTCAGACACGACTGAGTGACTAACACCTTCACTTTCAACGAAATCCTCAGGATGATGACTCCCCTCTTACTGAAAATGGTTAGAGGTCTTAACTCCTTTGGAGAGGATGCTTCTCATTCTAAGTGAGTCCACTTCCCCAGATAGTTCAGAGCTCTTCCTCAAGGTCCCTTCTGGTGAAGAGGGTTCTTCTCCCAGAAGACCTTTTCTAGGAGTGACTGCCAGATCCACTTATGTTGCAATTATTGCCTATGAACATGTCTACCTACCAGACCACAAAATCTTCAGTGTCGTGATTTCATCTTCTTTATCCTCTATCTGTAGAGTCTATTACAGCGCCTGGCTCAGAGTGACTACTCAATATGTCTTTATTGACTTTAGGAATGAATGAGAGTCATCATTCTTCAAAGAGTGATATAAAATATCATGCTTAAAGAGATATCAACATATGCCAGGAAATGATGCCAGGAGACAGCTACAAAAGTCAGGTTCGCTGTGCTCTTCTGGGAGGAGAGTTCATGATCACATCAATGGGGGTTTTGAGGAAGGAAAGGGAAACCGTCAGAGAACTGTGTGAGAAGCAGGCCCAGGAGGCAGGCTGATGGCCCCACAGCTCACAAAGTAAGTTCTCGCCCAGGCCTCCTTTCCCTTAGGAGAAAGGCACCTTCTTTTCCTTCGAAGGACATGGCCTTTCTGCTCTGTGTCAGTCTGTTCAAATCCATACCCTTCACTCCAAGATGTGCTTGAGTCATGAAAACAAGAAGTGCTACTTCTCAGAAGCGCCACCTGGCAGTTGTTGTAGGGTCATCACAGGGAGGAGGGCGTAGGTACCCCTCATGAATGTTTACTTTAATTGCAGTTTAAAAAATTCTTAGACTTCAGATCCATCATTCTGCTCTGAAATCAATATTACAAGCATCAAATATCTATATCATGACAGTGTAGTTTATTCAAAAAAATGTGTTTTCCTACATGTTCTAACTTCTAAATTAATTTAAAAAAATAGCTTTGGCATGACATACATGGAAACGCGATGTAATGAAGTGGCATTTTATGAATTTAAATTGAAGCAAATATTTGTCATGCTTTATTTAAATTAATTTTCTCTGCGTGCTCTGTTTTGATAGCAGGCGAGCTTTGCCACATCATATGTCTACTGTACTGGGCTCTGAGACTTGCTGGTGAAGAAACAGAAGTTGTGGGATCCAAGGGGACCCAATTCTAAGGGTCCCACAGTCCCACACTCTGGTTCCACTGGCACTAAAAATTGGCTGGGTTTGGGTAGGAAACTGTTTTAACAACACTCTCATATTCACTCTTCTATTTTTTTTTAAAGACTTACTTATTTGATTTATTTTATATTTCGCTGTTCTTTGCTGCTGTGTGCTGGCTTTCTCTGGTTGTGGCGAGCTGGGGTTACTCTTTGCTACAGGCTTCTCACTGTGGCGGCTTCTCTTGTTGTAGAGTAGGGGCTCTAGGCACACAGGCTTCAGGAGTTGTGGCACTTGGGCTTAGTTGCTCAGCAGCATGTGAGATCTTCCCAGGGAGACCAGGGATCTAACCAGCATCCCCCGCATTGCAAGACAGATTCTTAACCACTGGACCATCGCGGAAGCCCACACATTTGCTCTTGCAAAGCAAGGGTGAGATATTCACCTCCACCCTGATGATATTTTTTGCCATAGAAAGTTACTTTTAGTAATCCTAAATCAGTCTCAATATTCATTCTATATAAATTCTAAGCTGAGCAATTTTTTGAGTGCATTGTAAACACCATCCCTTCCTAAACTTTCTAGAGAAACAGTCTTCTAGTTCTCAGATGCTAATACCAACAGTTCAGGGGGGAAACTAAGTCATAGATGTGTTTATTAAGTTACTATCTGGCCATTGATGAAAAAGCATGCCAAAACCTAGATTTATAGAATAAATGATTTGGAATGACCAAATAATATTGGTTTTAATTTGGAGTCCTAGATATTAAACCAATTTCCTCTTTTTACAGCTTCCTGGATCAGTAATTTGTAGCTCCAATTAAGAGTTTCCCATCAGTTTATAGTTATAGGAACTGTATGTGACTACAGTTATTGTTTGCTTTCTATGACCAGTAACCTGGCACAATGACCTCTATGCCAGAATGGGGATCTGGTGATGTGGATGACCACCATGGGCAGGTCACAGTCATCACAGGACAGATGTTGTGAACTGGTTATGGATCATGACCAAAAATAATAATATCTGACTTGCATTTATGGATGGTAGCTTGTGTCTTTTTAGTTTTGTGACAAAGGTCTTCAGAGTTGTTAGGGTCAAGTGCATTTGGGAGATGAGGATACAATTTATAAATAAAATAAAGAAAGTGGACTTAGGGGAGAAAAACTAAACACATCTTTGAAAGAAATTTCACATACACGCACACACACATCATAGAGTGTATGTCCCCTATTTGGAAAGCTTTAATTCCATTCACAGGAAAAATTAGAAAATTTTAAAATGCAGTATAAGATGGGCCCTGATCCAGGTATTTCTACATTGAACAGAGCATCCATTCTTTGTTGGTCAGAATTTTTTCAAGCCAACATTAGACAGGGTGAATTATTTGTTCTTTCAGGTTACTGTTGTGCCAAGTCATTGAGTCAACTGGAAAAGATCCCTTTCTAAAAGCTTGTCCTCTGTGCCCACCATTTTACTCCCAGAGTCAGTCAGCAGAGGTGAGGCAGTGTGGAGGTACCATGAGCAGGCTCTTGAAAATGGGAGTGATGAGGGGAGAAGTTTAAGTGCCCAGGAAACTGTGAAATAACAAAAAGGAGATAAGAGCCAACAAAATCAAGAGGTAGGAGAAAAACTGAAAGCAAAAGAATACAGTGGATTACATTTTTCTCAAAGATAACCTGAGAACAGGCTTTATCGTTCAAAGTCCATTTCCTCTTCCATCCAGGAATTTAAAAAGTGAAGAGGATAAGTTCTACAGCAAAGCTCAGATTAAGTAAACTTACTAGGTAATTGAAAAAATCTTTCAGATGTTTGGTTAACTTTTTTTTTTTACTGTTGTCAAATAAAACCTGTACTAGTAGAAAGAAAAATCATAGTTCTTATGCAGGGTCAAAGAAAACTAGATGTCAGGGAACAGAAAAAACTGCTCCAACGAGTAATGGCTCCTGCCTTTCCAACAGAAAACAAGAAAAACTCTATGAAGTTAGTTCAATAAATACTCTGTGAAAAATGTCTATTTACTTTAAAAGATACAGTCCCTATCTTTAAAGAATCTGTAATCTACTTCTGGACTGACTCATGTCATTCAGAAACAATATAAGATGATTTCTCCTCAAGGACTCACCAAAATGGTGCTGTAGGAATTAGAAGGGAGAGATACGAGGGAGCAGTTTGGAACACATAAACAGTGGTAATTATCTATTGCTGAGAACAGGTTACCCCAAATGTAGGGACTGAACATAAGAATCATTTTTTTGTCTCATAGTTGCTGAGGGTCTGGAATGTGGAATCAGCTTAGTTCCTTGGTTTACATTAAGGGTCTCTTGTGAGGTCGCAATCGAGCTTTCAGCTTTGGCGGCAGTCAGCTCAAGGTCTCACCGGAGGCAGATGTGATTCCACGTTTACCATGTGGTCATCAGAAGTCATGTGGGCCTCTCCACGGGGTGCTTTTCAACATGGCAGCTGGCTTCTGCCAGATCTAGCAACATGAGAGAGAGAGAGAGAGAGAAAGCCCCAAGACAAAAGCCAGACTTTTTATGACCTAACCTTGGAGGTGACAGACCATCACTACTGCCATATTCTATTTGTTACAAGTGAGTCAAGAAATCCAACGCATATTCCAGAGGAAGGAATTACCCAAGGGTGTGAACACCAGGAGGTGGCATCACAGGGGGCCACCCAAAGGCTTTCCACTACAGTAAGCAAAGGTGTTGAACTCCAGAAGGGATTCAGTAAACTACAACTAGAGGGCCTGCCACAAACTTCTGTAAATAAAGTTTTATTGGCCCACAGCACACCCATTTGTTTACCTATGGTCTCTGGCTGCATTTGTGCCAACAATTGCAGAGTTGAGTCATTGGGACAAAGACCCTATAGTCTGCAGCCTTAAAAATATTCACTGTCTGAACCTTTACAGAAAAGTTCTGCTGAGCCCTACTCTAGATGAGTACTTCTCAAAATGTATGTGCCTATGAATCATCACAGGGCTTACCTAGTGGTTCAGGTGGTAAAGAATCTTCCTGCAATGCAGGAGACCTAGGTTCGATCCCTGGGTTGGGAAGATGCCCTGGAGAAGGGCATGGCAACCCATTCTAGTATTCTTGCCTGGAGAACTCCATGGACAGAGGAGCCTGGCAGGCTACAGTCTATGGGGTCACAAAGAGTCGGACATGACTGAGTGACTAACACACACATGAATCATCGGGAGGTCTTGTTAAAATGTGGTTTCTGATTCAAAACGTGGTTTCCGAGTGGGGCTTGGGGTTCTGCATTTCTAACAAGCTCCCAGGTGATGCTGATGCTAACCACAGGGCACACTTTGAATAGCAAAGCTTATGAAACTTGAGAGATGAGAAGGTTTTGGGTAGGTGTGTAGGACCTTCCAACTAGGGGGAAATGGCATGAGAAAAGATGAAAAAGGAAAAAGCCATGGCTTTGGGGATAAGAATAACATCGGGCTATCTGGAACAGAGCCATATATTCCCTGTGAAGAGAATGTATAGAGAGCAACACTTAGCCTTGAGGCAATGGAGAAAACAGTATAGTTTTAGCTCATCTTATTTCAAGATACAGAATCTTTTATTTAAAATAAAGGATCAGACTATAATCATTTATCCAACAAAAACACCAGAATTGAAAAAGAAAAAGAAATCTACATGGACATTTGTTCAGCACCCACTTTGTGTCACTGATATGCTAAGTGCTAGGGATACAAAATGAATAGATGGTCCCTCCTTATCACTTAGGCTGATGATGGAGAGACAGGCAGACACATTAGAGGCGACATACTGTGATATGTATTTTAATAGAGGTACGGACCTAGTACTACAGGAAAACAAAGACAAGGAATTGGGTCTTGAAGGATGTGTAGGAGTTCATTATGCTGGATAGATGGAGAAAACATTTGAGACTAAGGAACAGTATAGAGACAAGAAAGGGCGTGGACTAGGTAGAAGTTGTACAGGCCTGAGGCATGGGATGTGTATAAGTGAGGGGACAGAAGGGGTCCAAAAGGGGAAAAGGTAAGAGCCAGACATGAGGCTGGACAGACAGGCAGAGAAAGATTGTCAATGACCTCAGATACTGTAAGAAGAGTCTATTAGATTCCATTAGGTGCTGCTACACGATAACTCACCTAGCCTTCCTGGCACATAGCAGTGCTCAGATACCACCAAGTGTGGTTCTGTTTTAGAAAGTCTGGTGGCAATGTGGAGGGCTTCATATCTGAGAAAACAGAAAGAGTGAGGATCACCACTCATCTGGCCTGCAGGTGAGTTAATTTTCAGAATCCTTGAAAGCAGGATTCCCAGGCAACCCACTGAAGCTCCTGTGACACTTGGACACATGGACATCAGCCTAGCATGTCCATCCTCACTGGCTTGTGTTCCCACACACCAGCCCTACACTCTCTCAATAGGGCACCCCTGCCACTGCAGAGGAGGCCACTGCTCAGCTAATATGGCTGTCCTCGTCCACAAAGCCCTGGTGAGGTCTTTGCAGGCACAGAGTAGTGGATCTACATGGAGACTTTACATTTATCCCATTCAGACTTGTCTCCAACCCCATTAGTACCATGAGGGTCCTATGGGCTACACATACCCCATCGTGGGACACATACACCCCTGATGTGCTGTGATGATTTGCTGACTTGTCTGTCTCCTTTTCAGACAGCTCCACCTGTCCTTAAGCTTCCCAAGGTCAGAGACTGTGTCTCATTCACTCCTGCACCTTTGGCACCTAACCCAGTCCTGGGCAGAGTGGGCAATTGGAAGATCTGCATCAAATGAGCAAGTGAATGACAATGAGGCTGATGATATTTCCTAGCTCATTAATTGTCGTGAGGATTGCATTGGTTTGCCAGGGCTGCCATAACAAGTGACCGCACCTTGGGTGACTTGAACAATAGAACTCTATTTTCTCACACTTTCGAAAGCTGGAGGTCCAAGATCAAGGTGTTGGCAGGGCTGGTGTCCTCAGAGGCCTCTCTCCTTGGCTTGCAGATGGCCACATTCTCACTGTCTCTTGTGGTCTTCTCTATGTCCACATGCACTCCTGGTGTCTCTGTGTGCATCCTTATCTCCTTTCCTTATAAGGACACCAGTCAGATTGGATTAGACTCCAATGGCCACCCCAGTGGCCTCATTTTAACTTAGTTAACTCTTTCATGGCCAATTCTCCAGATACAGTCACATTCTGAGGTTCTGGGGCTTAGGGCTTCAACCTACAAATTTGAAGGTGAGGACACGATTCAGTCCATACCAGGATTAAATGAGCTAATATGAGTATTTAGAATGTTTCCTAGAATAGAATGCCACCAAAGTGCTCAGGGTCACCATCTATGGTTTGGAAGGAACATGGAGAAAACAAAGTGTTGATTTCTGAACCAATCTTACAGATGGACACTCTAGACTCAGTTCCTTTTTAAAAGTTTTCAGAGTTTTGAGGCTTGTTCAGAAAGTCAGAAGGAGAGTTCTATCACTCAGTATTCCTATGTAGGACCATCCTTCCAGGGAAGCCTGGCCGCAGTAAGCGCGGCCTCAATCCCATCTCACCAGGAGCTGGTTATCTCACCCATCATTTACAGAATACATTCCGCCTGTTGTTTCCTAACATGCTCTCCACAACAATCCTATTAGGCAGAAACAGGAATTTTTACAGATGGGAAAAACTGGGTCCAGAGAAGTTAAGTAACTCACCTGAACTCACACAGCCCAGTAATGGCAGAGCCCGATTCAAACCTAGGCATTTTCACCACAGCACACTGCCCACCCTGGTGTGGGTGTCACCTTTACTGTATCTAAATTTCTGTGGTAGCCCAAGAGTGACCTGACACCTCTTTGCATTTGGGACCATTCAGCTGCCTCTCAGTCAGCCCCTCCACCTGCCTGGAGACACCGGAGGTAACATAGCAAGCAAGAGTTCTCCTCTGTGACAGGGAGCAAGGATCCATCCCGTCAGTCAGAGGCGCACCGACCGCCAAGCTGAGGCAGTGAGAGAACGTGAGTTGTGGTGGGGATGGCAGAACAGTGGGGGCGGGTTGGCGGTGACACTGGTGTTAGTCAGCTGGGGCCTCTGAAACAGAACACCATGCTCTGCGCGGCTTCAACACAGAGATTCATCTTCTCACTGTCCTACAGGCTGGAGCTCCAAGATCAAGATGTCAGCAGGGTCGGTTCTTTCTGAGGAGTCTGAGGAAAGGGTCTGCTCCAGGCCTCTCTCCTCAGCTTACGGACGGCCATTTTCTCCCTGGGTCTTCATACTGTCTTCCTTTGTACACGTCTGTGTCCTAATCTCTTCTTCTTCTAAGGACACCAGCCATATTGGATTAGGGCCCAGCCCCTGACCTCATTTTCATTTCCTCATTTGATTTCTCCAGTGGCTCAGCAGTAAAGAATCTGCCTACAATGCAGGAGATGCAGGTTTGATCCCTGAGTTGGGAAGATCCCCTGGAGAAGGGCATGGCAACCCACTCCAGTATTCTTGCCTGAAGAATTCCGTGGACAGAGGAGCCTGGCTGGAAGTGGTCCATGGGGTTGCAAAGAGTTGGACCTGACTGAAGTGACTGAGCATGCACCCTGACCTCATTTGAATTTAGTCATTTCTTTGAAGATCTTATCTCCAATGACAGTCACATTCTGAGGCACTGGGCTGTGAACCTCAATGCACTCCCTCCATATGAAATCCTGGAAGGACACATGTCAGTCCCCACAACCCTGACAGCTTCAGAGAAGCTTGAAAACTCCCCTGACGGAAACTTCTCCTTTCTGAGGGGTGGGAGTCTCCAGGTCTGGCTTACTTGACCTGGTTGGGGGGAGTAGGGCCTGACCCCACAGGACCTGGGGGTCCACTGTCTGGGTCCACATTGCACTTTCTAGATCCTGAACAGACTTGCAGACCAGCAGCCAAGGCCAGAGCCAGTGCTCAAATTCAGAGTGAGGGGTGAGTGAGTACTGGAGTCACAGCAGAGGGGCCAGCAGGTAGGATCAGGGGCTGCAAGACGGTGGCAGCTGTATGCAGTGTTGATTCTGGTGAGCTATGTTCACTGCAGACCTGAGCTGTGTCCACTTGGTTGGACGAGTTATCCACTCCCTTGAAGCCTCAGTGCCTGCATCTATAAAACAGGTATCAGCAGCACCTATTTTAGTGATGGAAGAGATAAAGAGGTGATGCATGTACAGTATCTAGCACAGGGCCTGTTAAAGGGCCAGTTATGCAACACTGGTCAAATTAAAAGTGACAGCCATAATCACAATAATAATATGAGATGTTAAAGACACCTGTTGAATCATCAACCCAAGGGAGATTTTTCACCCCAGCAAGTGAGACCCCCTTCAAACCTCAAAGTCTTCCAGGACCATCCTCATCCTGGGCAAAGCAAGCATGAATGTTTAAAGAGTTGCTGGGAGTCAGCCCTCTAAGTACATCCTACCTCTGGCCCGTCACACCGTCAGCCATTAGGGCTACACCTTAGGATAAGGCTCTTTCGAAACTAGAAGCCCCTTGTCAACTTGGCACTCTGACACACCACCCAGAAGGACACTCCGCGTGGGCCCAATTCTACCTGGTTCCGATTTCCAGTATGCCTTTCATCATGCATGAACTATAGCAAACGGCAGGCATCACTAAAAATTTCTGCCTCCTCCTTCCTGCTCGTCTCCTCCCTCCTCCTAGGATCTGTTACAGGAATTTTATTCCCCTTAATTTACTTTCTGCAAATTGCTCGGCTTGAAGACTGTTATTCCAGGGCTCTGTGAACAGAGCGTGTTGAGACCTCGGCCCACTCGCTCTGCACGCTGGCGGGCGTTCCGCTGGGGGAGAGCTGCCCTCGCAGGAGGGAAGCCAGGGCACGCCTGCCCCGGGCCCACGCATACCCCGTGAGACACACGGCATGCTCCTTGTCTGTACAGGGATTTACAGTTTCCAGAACAGTCATCCCTGTCAGCTCATTTCCATAAATACCACGGAAGAAGACAGAACACCTTTCATCTGTATAGCTCTTTTCCCATTTACCAAGTGCTCTCATATATATTACCTAATTTATAGATAATGTATGATAATATAACACTCTAGGAATATATTGACTCCTTCCGTACGAACAGAGCTATTACGATCCATTACAGAGAAAGAGCATGGGTGGGCCAGTTCCTTACACTCTGAGTGCTGTAGGCGTAGGCCCTGTGCTTGGTTGGAATCCATCCTTGTGGCCCATACTGTTGGGAGGCAGCCTGCTGATGCCCCTTGGGCTGTCTCTTCTTCTCTTGGAGAGCCATCCACTTCTTCAGCCATGGGCCCAGTGTCTCTGTCCGGGGCCCTGGTCTCCCAGTCATCCTGAGCAAAATGACTGAGCCTGCACATAAGGGCCCCGTGTTCACTCGTGCACAGCTGTGGGGGGGCACCCGGCTCTCTCTAACCCTCTCAGATGTTCATTCTACCCCATGGATCTGAAGTGGGATGACTCAGCCAGCAAGTAGGTCCAGTAGGTCCAATGCACCCTGTAGCCTCAGTAATCTTCATCAAGGGCATCTTTGATCAGGTCTTCCATTCCCTCTTTTGCCCTTTGCCACCCTCAATTCTTCCAAGTCTTTGCCAGCACTTCTTATCCCCTGTCTTTTGGTAATAGCCATCCTAAGAGATGTGAGGCAATCATGATATTATTTTGATTTGTGTTTCGCTGATGATTGGTGATGCAGAGCACCTGTTGTGCTAACTCTCATCTGTAGCTTTGGGCTTCCTCGGTAGCTCAGCTGGTAAAGAATCTGCCTGCAATGCAGGAGACCCTGGTTCAACTCCTGGGTCGGGAAGATTCCCTGGAGAAGAGATAGGCTACCCACTCCAGTATTCTTGGGTTTCCCTGGTGGCTCCGATGGTAAAGAATCCACCTGCAATGTGAGAGACCTAGGTTTGATCCCTGGATCAGGAAGATCCCTTGGAGAAGGGCATAGCAACCCACTCCAGGATTCTTGCCTGGGGAATCCCCCTGAACAGAGGCGCCTGGCAGGCTACAGTCCGTGGGGTTGCAAAGAGTCAGACACAACTGAGAGACAGCACAGCATAGCACATCCACAGCTTTAGATCAGTCTTCCCCAAAAGGTCTCTGAACCAGGGAGTGAAATGACTGGGAGTAAGGGCAGGGGAGTTGCATGGGGACGGTTCAGCAGGGAGAACTCTGGGGAAGTAGATCTATCAGGCGGTGAGGAAGGTAGGCTTGAGCAGTGGGAGCAGGTGACTGACAATGTGGCTCTAACTGAGACCTCAGTCAGCCCTCCTGGGAGCTCTGGAGCTGGGGTGACCCCTGAGAGTTGTCCCAAGTTGAGGCCAGGCCTTTCTCTCCCTGCAGAAGTCTAACAGGATCCCTCGGGTATGGAAGTTCCCTGGGGCCCAGGGCAATTCTTGGTGAGGGACACAGGTGTGAGCCTTCAGCAACCAATACGCCCAGTGTGGGAGTTCGATGTGTCTGCCCTGAAGAGGGATATCTGAACAGGGCATCCCAGAATTCCCAGTGTGCATTGCGCCAGAGGATGGGGACGTTGAAGGCCACTTTGGAACCCTGCCTAGTACACTGGAACACAAGCCATCTCCAGCCTGCCTGGCCCTGCTTTTCTTCCTTGCCCATCAGGACTGGACAACTATTTCTTTGCCAAGACCTCATTTAACTAGCAACACAACTGCTAAAAGGGGAAAGCCAGGCAAAGGGCTAGACAGCCTTCTGCCCCATGCCTCTTCTGCCCAACCCCTTTGAACAGGGCAACTCCCCTTCTGTGCCATGGTCTTAATCAGGCTTTTCTAGGCCATGCTGCCTTCCTTGCCCTGCTGTCTCCCCGCATGGAACCCTCTTTTCCTAATTTATTTTCAGCCCTGAAGCTGATCTCAGAGGCAGCATCTGGTTCTGGTTTTAAAACAAACTCTGGCAGAGAAGCATAGAAGTCAAATGCATGCTTGTCCCCAAGGTCACTCGGCAACAGCACAGCCTTGGTTCTCTCCTGCCTCCTCCCAGAATCCTTTGTTGTCAATACACAACTTATTCATCTGGGTCTATTACAGGTTCCCGGGCTTATGGAATCTACAGCTAGGTCAGGACCACTGGGCTTCGGAGGCCCTCTCAACCCCAGATCAACTCAGAAATTCTACATCCATCTCAAGAAAACAGAAACAGAAAAGGAGAATGTGACTTGTGAGGCTTGAGCTCTGCTTTTCAGCTTTCTCTCTGGCAAGTGAAGAACCTGCCTGCAATTCCTCAGGCTCAATATTCCATGTCCAGAAACCCAAGTGGCTGGTGTGTCTCAAAAACTAAACTGCACCCCCTCTCCAATCCTCCAGGAAGTATTGACTCCTTCACATAGCCCCAGTGTTGAGAACCCAGCCTTTGAGCTCTACCAGGGCTGTTGTTCTGACTTTGCTGTTGTTCCCATTTGGTTCAAGTCTCAGTAAGATTGAGGCTATCATGGAGCAAACATCATCACCACGTAGGGGGCAGGAGAGAAACGCGGTGAGTCATTTGTGCAGTCAAACCTCTCTGCAGATGGTAGAAAAGGCTCTGGTTGCCTCATGGTGACCATGACCATAGGTATTACGTATTTTCTGGGATGCTTTCACTTTCAACCATTCTTTTGTGTTGTACCATAATTTGTATTTGTCAAACCAATTCAATCTTAGTTCTAAAAATATGGTCACAGGGACTTCTCTGGTGGCCCAGTGGCTAAGACTCTGTGCTCCCAGGGCAGGGGGCCCAGGTTTGACCCCTGATCAGGGAACTAGATCCTACATGTCACAACTAAGAACTCACATGCCATAACTGAAAAAAAAAAAAAATTTCCTGCATGCTGCAACTAAGACCTGGTACAGCCAAAAATAAATACCTACTTTTAAAAAATAAAAAATAAATAAAAATATGGTCGCAGTAGCTTTGTAGTGGAAGTGGGAGGTGGGCAGTAAGATAGGCATGTTTACCAAAGAATGGGTTCCTCCTTCACTCTAACTCCATACCTGTAACCCCCCACTTCCAAAGGACTCTGAGGGCACATTAACCAGGACACTGAAGCCATCTGATGGAGGGAGAGAAAACACTTGGATTAACCAATTGTGGGGGAGAGGGATTAGTTGGCTAGCTCATTTCTCCCCAGAAGAGCCTGGCATGGAGGAAGCCCCTCGGAGCACGGGCCACAGGGATGTGAGGGAAGCCAACCACGCCAGCTGAGACAAGGGCTCTGGGCTTGAGGCTCCCAGAACGGAGGGTGTGAAGGGAGGCAAACTGGGGCATCGAATACAAAGCAGACAAGGTTTTAACATCAGCTAGGGGAACAGATGAAACACAGGAAACAGGCCAGAGATCAGGAAGACGATGGGTCAGCATCACCCCTTCAGCTTCCATGGTCCTGGCAGGCCTGCAGGCCTCCACCAACCTGCATTTGACAAGTATAGCTCTCAGAGCTATGCCAGGCCCCTATTGACCACTCCAAAGTGTCAGTTATTGTTACCGTAATTATTGTTACTACTCATGAGACATGCTTTTCTTTGTTATTTTTAATTGGAGAGGAGGACAGTGTCATTCCCCATTTATATTCCAGTGAAATATTTTTTCTGCCTCTACTGTATATATTTGGAAAGGAAAAATCAGCCCCCCAAAACGAAACAAAAATACAGAAATGAAAACTGTGCTTGGAGAGATCCTACACAGTTCAAACCTCCAAGGAGCCAGAGTCCGAGGCACGGGCCAGCGGAATGCTGGCTTTTTGTTTCTGGTTTGCCTTTCCTCTGCTGTTGTTTTCTTCTCAGTTATGATCAAATGACCTTGTTGTATAAAGTGTGGCTCAGATAGAGCAATGGAAGGTTGGGCAAACAGTTTAATGCTGTAATCAAATGCAACCTATGACCACGTTCTTACAGCCCATATTATTGATAGATGCTGCTGCTGAGAGTTACAGGTGCTGCATGGTCACTGGTTGCACCAGATAGGCAGTGAACTTAGGTTACTACTCAGAAGATGACTTGAATGTAGCTGGTATTTCAATCCCTTCCTCCCGCACTCTGCTGGCCACCAGCATCTATATACTCCCTCTCTGGGGAGTATATAGATGAGACCATCAGATGGTCTCTGAGACCATCTCCCTTCTCTGCCTAGATGCAAATGAGGACATGCAACTTCTCTGCCTTAATGAGGGAGAAAAACTTAAGAAGGACTGAATAGGATACATAAGTCAGGGTGACATGAGCTGCTGAAACAGACACCCCACAATAGAAGTCTATTTCATACTCTCTTAGCAGTCAGTTCCTCATCAGGGGAAAGTTTTCCTCCTCGGGTGACTGAGGATCCTTCATCTCACCGCTCCATCATCCCTTGGTCCTCAGGGTTCTCTGGACTCAGAGAGAGAAGACGGGGAAAAGACACACCTACATACTCTCTTAGGCCTGGAAGCGACACATGCGACTCAGGCTCGTATCCCATCATCGAGAACTCATCACAGATGAGGGAGGAGGAAAGGCAGCTGCTCCTCACAAGAGCTGTATACATTTTTGGTGGGTAGTTGGCATCTCTATTGGGCTTCCCAGGTGGTGCTAGTGGTAAAGAACCTCCTGCCAATGCAGAAGGCATAAGAGATGCGGGTTCGATCCCTGGGTCAGGAAGATCCCCCGGAGGAGGGCATGGCAACCCACTCTAGTATTCTTGCCTGGAGAATCCCCATGGACAGAGAAACCTGGGGATCCAGAGACTATAGGGTCACAAAGAGTCAGACGTGACTGAAGCGACTTAGGATGCATGCATGGCATCTCTGTTACGAAGCATTTGGCAGGACTCAAGCAGGACCTGTCTGGTTTAAGCACTAGTGATTATTCTCTAACACAAGCTCTGAAGATTCCGAAGGATGAGCTAATGGTACTGAGCAGGAACTCGGGCAGAGAACACACGTGAGCTCCAAAAGCATGTATTCTTACTCTTATATAAAGTGGAAGTCTATTCCTCCATAAGACACGCCCCCCTCCCCCCACTCCCCCATCAGAAGCAGCACCCTGAGGAAGCCAGATCCAGGTTCGGAAGCTCAGTACATGCCTATTTGATCGTCCTTTACAGCAAAACCTTGCTAAGGGTTTATCCACGAGAATGCACAATTGGAAGCAATTGTTCCCCAGCTAACTGGATACCCTGTCATGCTCTGGTAGAAACATCAGATTATCTGAACTAGTTAATTCAACATCCATTCTTCCTGGTCCCTTACCTTTCAAATTAATGTCATTCGCTGAAATTGATGGTGAGAGAGAGGGTGAGCTGGCAAGCGGAGGAGTCCATGGTTCTGGGAGTTAGTGACATCAGTCTCCACAGGCCTGAAATGAGGCGAGGCAGAGGGAGAGGAGCTGGAGGGCTGGCTGTCAAGTGTGTGGCCTGAAAATTTGATTTTAACCACTATTTTTTTCCCCTGAAGTTCTCTTGAAAGGAACCGAGGAGGAAAAGGAGAAAGCTTAGGCAACGTGTAATTAGGGTCACAATTAAGAAGTTGAGGGGAGGGAAGTCCTTCTGGTGGACTGGACTCTATTAGAGTTTCCCACCTAAAACCCTGAACTTGATCAAGCTTGACCTGAAGTCCAAAAACTCTGTGAGGCAGCAGGTGCTGTGGTTCCATTGCTTACCAGTGGGATAAATACAGGCACTTTACTTAGCCCCTCTGTGCCTCAGTTTCCTTACATTTTAATGTCAGATAGTAACTACCTGAAGGGACGTGGTAAGTATTAAATACATTACCCCTTATGAGATGTTTAGAGTGGCACCTAGAACACGGTAAGCCCTGTACAGATGTGAATAAAATTTAAAAGCACGGTGAAAACCTCTGTTCCCCTCTTAAATAGGAGACCTTGAGCCACTTCGTTTAAACCCTGAGCCTGTTTCTTGTTGGTAAAGTGAGGCTCGTTTCATGGCCTCACAGAAGCACCTCACAGGTGGTGAGATTAGTTGAGACGGTGCATGTGGACGTGCTCGACGGGCGCCTGGCGCAGAACTGGCAGTTAATAAATGCTAAGTGCTACCTCGGGCTGGGTGTTTCAAGTATTCCCAGATCCCAGCAAGACAGACAATGAGAGACTTCGGTAAACAGTGCCAGGGAAGCTCCTGCATACGGCAGCCCCAAGTCACCGAGAAGAGTGTGTGCCAGCCAGCACTTTAATTTTCCCTTATTTCACAGAATAAGGAGCCACGTGCACGCTGAGCTCCCACCCAGGTTATTAGAGAGACATACGCAGCACATCCACACAGATTGGCAGGGTGGGAAAACAAGGAGAAGTGAGGGAATATCTAGTGAAAGGTATTTAAACAAGTGAGATGGATCTGGCTCTAGCAGACTCAGTGGCAAATAGACCAGAGAATTAACACAGCACAGAGACACAGGAATCTGTGAGTCAGGCACTTACGAAATAAGAGTGATGAGTCTTTCTAGTTTAATAAGAGGAAAATATACAAGAACGTGAAGTTCTCCATGTAGAAAAACAATGAAAGGACTTCCTTAAATCAATTCCCAAATGCCTGGAGAGGGTAGGATGCCATCATCCTATCAATCAACCCTCTACTCTCCCTGAAGTATAATCCAGTGTCTCTCTGTGGTACATCCATGGGATCCGGGGAAGTGACATAGGTAAGACTGAGGGACTGTAGCAAGATTTCTTAATTCTGTTCCTCTTCCTGAATGTGTTTTAAAAAGGCAGTTTAGGTGTGTGAGGATTAACGTGACTACTACATAAAATGCCTGCTGCTAGACCCGGGTCACGGTTGGCATAATGGCACATATGCTATTGTGCTCATTCATGCACGTGCTCAGTCGTGTTAAACTCATTGCGACCCCATAGACTGTAACCCACCAGGCTCTTCTGCCCATGGAATTTTCCAGCAAGAATGTTGGAGTGGGTTGCCATTTCCTTCTCCAGGGAATCTTCCTGGCCCAGGGATCATCTCCTATGTCTCCTGCATTGGCAGGTGGATTCTTTACCACTGCACCACCTGGAAACCCACATTATGATCATTACATGGTCTCTATAACTGAGTTTGGTTAGCCAGCATGTAGTGGTCGTGGAGTGTGTCATGCGGGTGGTATCAGGCTGGTCCTGATTCAGTGTTAAGGAGCATCCTCAGTGACTCCATAGTATTATGTTCTCCATATTCCACTTATAATGAGTCTAAGCTCCTGGATAGAAGGAATCATCTTTCACATATTTGTGGCCTAAGAATAACTTCACTCATTCACTCAATAAATATCTCAACAGCCCTTAGCGATGAGCCAGGTACTGTGCAGGCTGTATATTTAAAACTATGAGTATGATGGGATCTTTGCCCTTGAGAGGCTCATAGTCCAGCCAGAAAGGCAGACAAAAGACACATATTCAGTAATGTTTTGTGTGTGCTGAGCGGTTAAACAGAAGGTAGGTTCAGAAGCACTATGAGATTACCTTGACCTGTATAAAGAATGATGAAAGGAAGTTTACTTTTATGATTGTTTTCTTGAAATCAAATGACCTTATATGCGTGTGAGAGATGGGGTGGTGGAGAGAGTAGGAAGAGGAGGAGTAGGAGGGGAAGCAGAGGAAGAAGGGGGAGGAGTGGTTGGTAAGCTGGGAAACTGCAGGCCATTCAGGAATTTGCTAGCCTTTGCTTCAGCAATGTAGGGCTTTTCTTCAACTGAGTGATACAGGTAATGGGCCTGGGTCTCCATGGATGTTATGGACTTAATGTGTCCTCTCAAAATTTATAAATTGAAGCAACAACTTCCAATGCAATGACATTAAATGGGGCCTTTGGGATATGACCAAGGTTAGATGAGGTCATGGGGTTGGGGTCCTCATGATGGGATTAGTGCCCTTACGAGAAGAGATACTAGAGAGGCATGTGTACCACACTCCCTCCCCTGCTCACACAGAGAAGAAGTCACATGCATACATATCAAGAAGGCAGCCATCTACAACTCAAAGAGAGAGCTCTCACCAGAAACCAACCAGACTGGCACCTTGATCTTGAACCTCCAGCACTGGGAGAAAATCAATTTCTGTTATTTAAGCCACTGAGTCTATGCCATTCCTGGATGCATGAAAAAGAGTAGACTCTGGGAACAGGGAGAATGTTGTTCTCTCCTCAGGCAGTCAGCGTTGTTGAGAGCCCTTTTCTAGAGTCACACATCATAGGCAGTTTCCCCAGTGAGGAGTGTGGAAAGTGTACAGAGGACTCAGCCAAGAGCCAATGAGAGCTAACAGTAAGAACAGGGCTGAGTCTGGAGGGAGTAGGGCTACTTGGAAGAAAATAGTCCCCATTGGCTCCCCATTTCCTATAGGGTGAGATCTCAACATGTGATATAATGTTGAGATATTTATAATCTGGCCCCACTCCATCTCCAGCTTGACAACCACTCTTACACATAATCAATAGACCCCAGCTATACTGAGTCATTCATGGGGCCCCCAGTTATACCATGGGAATCCAGAGGCACGTGGTTAAAAGCCAGCCTGCCTGCACCCAAATCCAAGTTCAGACACTTACTAGTACGATTCTTAGCCAAGTCATTATCGTGTGCCTCAATTCTTCCCTTTATAAAATGGGGATAATAATAGTACGAACCAAATAGAGCAGCCATATGCAATAATTGCATTAACGTCCCGAAAGTATTTCAAAGAGTACTTTGTATTCAGTAAGTGCTGGATAAGTACTGCATCTTATGAAATGTTATTTCTACTCAAATATCACTTAGAACATCATCTGTTCTGGGCGATGTAGTCACTCCCTCCTCTGCGTTCCGATAGCTCTCTGACCTGACTAATTAGCAGAGTACATGCTGTAGTTGTCTCTCGCTGCACTGGTCTGTGAACTGTCAAGGGCAGGCAGGGAAAACGACTCATCTTCCTCTGGCCTGGCCCAGTGTGTGTCACCAAGCAAGCAATCCATAGACAGACACTGCAGAGATGAGCAAATGCACGCAAGGGTTCAGAAGAAAGGAAGGGTGCAAGGATGCATGCAGCCGTGCCTGCAGAAATGATTGTGATCCAAGAGTGTCAAAGCCATGAAGATAGGCACCTGGAGCCCCATGTCCCACTGGTTTCTAGCTCCTCCAAAGTAGGAGGGATTTAGATACATTACAAGCAGGAACTTGCTGAAATGTTTAGACACTGGGAACAGTAGGTCCATTCCTCTAATAATATATCCTTTAGAAAGACGCTAGGTTTCCCTCTGTCTGGAATCACTGAGGCATTGTCCAGACCCATTAGGATATTTTTGCTTCAATAGCAAAGGTGGAGCAGATACATGGCATGTAATCTTTAACAGCAGAGACCAAATGGATCACCAGCAGGTATGCAAAAAGCCCCAGGACTTGTTAGCATTCAGTACAGAGCCAGACAGATAAATACAAAGGTGATAAACAGGCGCCAGGAGACCAGTGTCAGATACAGGCTTGTTCTGCAGGTCTGGGGATGGGTGGCAGCCAGCCGTCGCTCAGCAGCAATGATGCCCTACCCAAAGCGTTCTCCCCCAGCCCACAGGCCAGAAAGCTCCACCGTCTGTTCCCCCAGAACCAGTGCAAAATCCATGCTTTTCCACTGGGGTCGACCTTTCCTGACCACCTGCTCCAGCAGTTCCAGTACCCAGTTCTAGCAACACTGTCCAGCCAGCTGGGGAGGAGGAATTAGCTCCCACCCCAGATTAACATTCAAGCAGAGGCCCCGGTGATGAATATTTTAACATAGTGTTTACTGTTTACCCGCATGAATGGAAAGAACTTGCATCTGCCAGTGCCACCTGGGCCCAGAGAACTGCGGCCCAAACAAGCAAGTGCCTCCCCTGGGGGAGAGCCCAGCTGTGAGGAAGGATGGAGGGAGGAGGGGGCGAGGATGGAGGGAGGGGTGGAGGAGAAGGAATTAGCAAGGGGAGGCCCAGACCCAGAGGAAGGAGGGAGGAAGAGTCAGGAAGAGCGCCTGGAGACCAAGAGAAAGAGGTTAGCGGGCAAACCTCCCAGAAGACAGGCTGTAGGTACCCTGGGCTGGACTGAATCTCATCCCATCAGGATGGAGGCACGGACAGCGTGTGTCTGACTCTAGCGTGCGGAGCCGGTTTCAGAGGAGTGGGCGTCTCCTGCAAGTTGGTGCAGCTATTTGTGGCCACGCAGCCATATGGACCCCCTGGAGGACAACATGGTCTCAGCTCCTGCCAGGCACTGGCCCCCTGCCCCCCACGGCTTGGTCCCCAGGACCACCTGACACCAGAGCTTCAACCCCAAGCCTGTCTTCTCCAGTAGGAAAAGAGGGATGCCAGCCCTGGAACCCCGCTGGGAGCTGACAATGAGAAAAGCGTCATCCACCAGCTTAGTTCAGAGTATTTGTGACTTTGGAAGGTCAGGGAGGGGGCTGTCCTGGCTGGAAGGGCAGCCATCACTTCTTCTGTTAAGGCTGTAAAAGTCAGCCGTGGCCTTCACCTGGTGAGGACAGAGCCAGCTGATCAGAGGGGCCAGGCCTCCTCGGAAGCCTGAGTCACACAGACTCACTCTTCCAGGCGCCTGCCTCTTGAATAAACAGGCCGATGGCTGGCCCAGGTAAGCCTTTCCCCAGAGGAGGGACACTCCTTCTAATACAGCCTTGGTTTTCTGTTTACTCTGCCACCTCTCTGTTTCCTTCACCTTTCTCCTCTTCTTAGGTTACACCTTAGAGATCAGGGTTGAATCTTTGACTGAATGTAGCTCCAATAGACATTAATTTCTGCCAGCCCCTTTGCTGGTCATATTTGTAGGCTCTAAGCAGCCCCACGTTCCCTTCCTTGGAGATGTTGGCAAGTTTGGGGGGAAGGAGGGAGAGAACAGCCACTGGGGTGAGGATGAGGCTCCTGCTTTCTATGGGGGCTGTGGGGGGGGGGGTTGCTGGTGGAGAATAACATGTCACTGGGGAGTATGGCAAATTCATCCTCCCTCTCTCCCCCGCCTCCCTCTCTCCATCCATTGCCACTTTCTTCTCCATCTCAGCCTCTCTCTTGTCCTCCTGTCCTCCTTGCTCTGGGAGTGACCATCAGCCCATCTCCTGCTGCTCCTACTGCCTACGTCCGTTTCTGCACTCCAACAGTCATCTGCTCCCTGAACTTCATAAAAAGCCTCATAATATGAATTGGACTTTTGAGGGCCCATATGCAGGAACAGATTTTGTTTTTTAACTTTTTATTACAGAAAATTTTTTAAATTCATAAAAATAAAAAGAGTTGTCAAAATAAAGAGCTCTATGTACCAATCACTTGGCTATAAAAATCACCAACTCTCCACCTCTCTCGTTCCATCCATAACCCTCACTGCCCACACCCCCACACCCACATGGGATCTTTTTTTTTTTCAAGAAATTCTAATCGTTCATGTAATTTCATCCATAAATCTTCATGGGAGCAGTTGGACTCAAAACGCTAACCCTCCAGACTGTGTCAAGCCTCAGAAAGCAGCTCAGGCCTTGGCACACACCTGCCTTTGGGGATGGAGATCCTGTGACCCTCCTCAGTGTTTTAGCACGGGTATGTCATCCTCTAGGCCAAACGATCCATCTCAGAAAACCGTTGTTAGAAACAAATCAGTGCTCTAACTCATGGACAGTTTTGTCTAAGGCCTTGGGCAATTTCTTGTCTTTGCTCCCAGAAGAAATCATTTTGTAAGCAAGTCACCTATCTGAAAGCACACCTGTATGCCAGATGTGAGCAACTGCCGATCCATCTGCAGAACCGGGAGACAGGCAATCTGATCATCAAACGACTCTTGTAAGTGATAGTACCACATGCAGGATTCAACAGCAACAGACAAAACAAACCTGGGCTTTCTCCAGAGACTAACCCCTCAAATAATACCCTCCCCACCCTCAATTGGATTAAATCTGTTCACTGAGCAAGAAAACCAACTTGGTTCTGAAAATGGTTACTGGGAGGCCTGAATTTGGACCCATCATCTGATTGCTATCAATGGCCCTTGGTCCACAGTGAGTGGCCGTCTTCTGTGCAACTTTTAAGTAATTCGTGGAACCAGCAATCAAAAAGTTTATGGCTTAAAACCTGGACCTGGGAATTTAGAAATAGAAATAATTGCATAAATATTAATGCCATAGTATGAAATCTGTTATTTAAACTCAGGAGGTCTGGATGCTTCCACTAACTTATATGATCCTGAAGCAATTACTTCACCACTCTGGGATTCTGATTTCTCATTTGTGGATGAGAGTACATCATCATAGTTCAGTCTCTCTCACTGGTAAGTAGGTAAAGAAGTCAGGAGATGAAATGCTAGAATAGTGTCATGAAAAGAATAGGAAATAAATTAATATTTGAATGTATTATGCTTACAAGGAACTCATATTCAGACCGAAAATGTGTAGTTCTTTTGGTTAAAGTTAGAAAATATATATTATATATATGATTTCAACTTTTTGTAAAACACAAGTGATGATAGATATAAAGTTCTTAGAGAAATAGAATGATCAGACTCTGAACGGTGAGCGCTATTAAAAAGCAAATATCGCCAAGCACAGAGGCCACTTACCCATGATCGATGGTCTCTTATGAATGTTCACAACATCAAATAATTAATGTTACCCTGAGCTTCTGTGCTTTCAGGTCTCCCAGGATGATGAGGATACAGGGATGATGAGGTTACATGGTCTCCCCAGGAAGGCACTCTCTCTCCTCCATCTTCTCTGCATGTGTGTATGTGTGTGCCCAGTCACCCAGTCCTATCTGACTCTTTTGCAACCCTATGGACTGTAGCCTGCCGGCTCCTCTGTCCATGGAATTTTCCAGACAAGAATAACTGGAGCAGGCTGTCATTTCCTCCTCCAGGGGATCTTACCGACCCAAGGACCGAACCCGTGTCTCATGCACTGGCAGGCAGATTCTTTACCGCTGCACCACTTGGGAAGCACCTGTGCTGTGCTGTGCTTAGTTGGTCAGTGGTGTCCTACTTTTTGCGACCCCATGGACCATAGCCCACCAGGCTTCTCTGTCTATGGGGATTCTCCAGGCAATAATATTGGAGTGGGTTGTCATGCCCTCCTCCAGGGGATCTTCCCGACCTAGTGACTGAACCCAGGTCTCCTGCATTGTAGGCAGATTATTTAGCATCTGAGACACTAGGGAAGCCCTTACTTCCATCTTAGCCCCTCCTAAATAAATGCCAAGATACTGTTCAGCTCCACTTACCAAACATGATTTACAGGAAGCTGAGACAAGAATACTCTGCACAAACTCTGAAGGGGACTAGAAATCCCCAACTTTTCCCCAGCAAGAAAGGCAGCTGCGACCCCATGTGATCTCCATCTGTGGAGTACAATAGGCCTCTTTGTGTGGGATAGCAGACTCCCTGGGGACCACATGCATCACTGAGAAGTGGACCTGGCCTTTGTGAGGAAGGCATAAGGGAAGGACATTGAGCTGAAATTCAGGTGAGTCTGGGCTGTTTCTGGCTCATCCTGCATGTCCTTGGATCACTCAGCTTTTCTGGGATGGCTCCATTTGCCCATAAGTTCAGGATAACCATATCACCTCCTTTCATCCTTATTGTGTTGACAGGGATCTAAAATGTGTGTGAATAACATTTTAAAAAATGTTAATACTCAAAGGAATGATATAATTACCCAGAAAATTCACATATGTAAAGTCTCATTCCTAACAAACTGGTCCTCACTAGAGGCGGAGGGGGATTGAGTAAAATAGGTAAAGCGGATTAGTTCAGCTCAGTCACTCAGTTGTGTCCGACTCTTTGCAACCCCATGAACTGCAGCACACCAGGCCTCCCTGTCCTTCACGAACTCCCAGAGTCCACCCAAACCCATGTCCATTGAGTCGGTGCCGCCATCCAACCATTTCATCCTCTGCCGTCCCCTTCTCCTCCTGAACTCAATCTTTCCCAGCATCAGGGTCTTTTCAAATGAGTCAGCTCTTCGCATCAGGTGGCCAAAGTATTGGAGTTTCAGCTTCAACATCAGTCCTTCCGGTGAACACCAAGGACTGATCTCCTTTAGGATGGACTGGTTGGATTTCCCTGCAGTCCAAGGGACTCTCAAGAGTCTTCTCCAACACCACAGTTCAAAAGCATCAATTCTTCGACACTCAGTTTTCTTTATAGTCCAACTCTCACATCCATACATGACTACTGGAAAAACCATAGTCTTGACTAGATGGACCTTTGTTGACAAGGTAATGTCTCTGCTTTTTAATATGCTCTCTAGGTTGGTCATAACTTCTCTTTCAAGGAGTAAGCGTCTTTTAATTTTATGGCTGCAATCACCATCTGCAGTGACTTTGGAGCCCAGAAAAATAAAATCAGCCACTGTTTCCACTGTTCCAACGTTTATTTGCCATGAAGTGATAGGACCGGATGCCATGATCTTAGTTTTCTGAATGTTGAGCTTTAAGCCAACTTTTTCACTCTCCTCTTTCACTTTCATCAAGAGGCCCTTTAGTTCTTCCCCACTTTTTGCTATAAGGGTGGTATAATCTGCATATCTGAGGTTATTGATATTTCTCCCAGCAATCTTGATTCCAGCTTGTGCTTCCTCCAGCCCAGCGTTTCTCATGATATACTCTGCATATAAGTTAAATAAGCACGGTGACAATATACAGCCTTGATGTACTCCTTTTTCTATTTGGAACCAGTCTGTTATTCCATGTCCAGTTCTAACTGTTCCTTCCTGACCTGCATACAGGTTTCTCAAGAGGCAGGTCAGGTGGTCTGGGATTCCCATCTCTTTCAGAATTTTCCACAGTTTATTGTGATCCACACAGTCAAAGAGGATTAAGGGGTACAAATTTCCCAGTTATAAAATAAATACATTGCCGGGATGTAATGTAGAGCACACGAAATATAGTCAATGAAAAGATAAATAAAATGTGTGTGAAGACAGAAACAAATAAATGCATAAGGTCCTCAGGGAATTGAAGTTCTCCGGCTGTGACATGTTCACTACCACACTGTGTGACCTTTGTCCGACCATCCCTGGGAGACTTTCAATTCACTTGCAGGTTCAAATCCCTTCAACTCTCAACATTCTTCTGTGCTCAGATTCCTATTCCTTTATCCCCAAATTTCCATCCTTTCTGGGTGTTCCTTGGAGAGCAAACACCCTTCCCTCCCCAACAACCCTACACAACCCTTACCCCATCCATCCTTCTGGGACCAGCAAATGATGTTTCCTTCTCATCTCCCATCCCTCATGTAATCTGTCAGGTTTTCGTGGTAGTAGGAGGATCCTGGGAGTTTCCTCTTCTCACATTTCCGTGAGTGACATCTGCACTGGACCGTGCTCAAGCTTTGGTGGCAGCTGGGGATGGATAACGAGTGCTCTCACCCAAATGACTTTCTTGGAGGAGTTGCCCAGAAAGCCTGTGAAGCTGGACCCGGTAACAAATCTGCCCAACTTCCCAGGGTCTCTGAGGATACTCTGCCCAGCTCCCCTTAAATCAATTTCCCAGTCCAGCAGAAAAACCAGGCAGGATTGTATTGAATCTATTCCCCTCCATTGCCCCTCACTGCATTCCCAAATCACATCTGGCTTCTAGCACTTTCTTCCAACCAGCATTTAATCCTTAGCAGTGATCCTTTTAAGAAATTTAATTTCCTTCTCCACTCTTCTCTCCCCACCCAACTTTGCCCATCAAAAAAAAAAAAAAAAAAGAAGCAGTTCTGGGAATTTTCACATTCTGACATCATATAAAAACTTCTTTGTTCTGCAAATACTCCTCCTCAATGCCTAATCCATCTCCCAGACCACTCGCGGTGATGCCCTGTGTGTTCACAGAGTCTATAGATCTCTCATTTGCTGGCTGCTTCTTACAACAGCCTGGAAGTTCAGCCTTTTAAAAATCAATCTGACTCTCTGCTTTCCTGCACCCCCACCTGATGATTTTCACAGAAGGGCAGTCTCCTGAAGATATTATTAGCTCTTATTTTTGGAACTGCCCCCAATCCTGCAGGAAAGCACCAGCTCAATGCCCTCAGCTAAGTCACTCACAGCCATCCACACACCCAACTCCACCCTCTCTGCAAGGAGCAATTTTGGAAATTTGGGTGGTCAGCTCAAAATCCCCAATACCACCAGAAAACCTTAACTAGAATACTGTGATTCTACAGATCATCAGGAGAAATAGTGTTTATGATAATAATTCAAATTACAATTAAAATTTGTATTAAAAATAAAGGTCACTATTTTTGTTTTTTTTTGGAACCTCATCCCATATCAGGTATGGTGCTAAGTACATACCTGCATTATAATCCCCCAAAAACCTTCTGCAGTAGGTACTATTATTATCCCCATTTTTCAGAGGAGGTTGAGGCAAGAGATAGTGAGCCATTTGCTCAAGATCACACAACCAGAAATTGATGGACTTGGGTTTATGCTTAGGCTGCCTGACACCAAAGGCCATGCACGTCTCCACTGCATGGCACTGTTTTCCTGAGACCAATATGAAGTAGCTAAAAAAAAGGAGAGTCTTTCTTATAAGCACCCCGAGGGTGGCTGCTGGAACCCAAGAATGTAAATTGGGCCTCAGGAGCAATTGGGGCCAAGGACTTAAAGATCCTCAGTGTGCCCTGGGAGTGTGTGTGGTCACTCCTGACTCCTAGCAGTGACTCTCTGCTTCCTCCCCCAGGTCACATGCCAGGTAATGTGGCTACCATCACACGTGAGAACTTCAGACTGATCACAGCCATTCTTCCCAGATTCAAAAATGCTTTGGGGAAGGAATGACTGGCAGGGGAAGATCACAGGAAACCACAGCAGCTCCCTCAGTAGCCATGTGGGTAGATGGAGGGCAAGGGGAAGAGGAAGGAAGGAAGCTAGTCAGTTCCACAAAGAAAAGGATGCTGGGAAGATCTTCAACTGGATGAGTCTTAGAGTAGCCTTGAGTAAGTTAAATCACCTTATGAACCCTGGATACATCATCAAAAGGATGGGGATGACAGCATATTCCTCCGAGAGCTGTTGTGAGGACAAAAGAAGCCGTTGTATGTAAAATGCTTGGCTTGGTTCCTGGGACATGGTAAATACCCAATAAATGTTAGCTGTTAGTATTATTAACTCCGAGCCATTGCAAACTCACAGTGCGAGCTCAGTTTTACTCCTTATAAATAAACATTATTGTACTAAATCTCTTGGCACACAAGATGCTCATCGCTAGTACTTTTTCCATTTTGAAAAAATGGGAAAACAGCTGAGGGCAGAGTTGTGATGTCCCCCCAAAGAGTCTGTTCTAGGATCACAAAGGATCTGGCAGGTACGACAGGAAGCCTGGGAGTAACAGTCTTTAAAAGTGTTTTCTCTGAGTCTCAGATGGTAAAGAATCTGCCTGCAATGCAGGAAACCCAGGTTCCATCCCTGGGTTGGGAAGATCCCCTGGAGCAGGGCATGGCAACCCAGTCCAGTATTCTTGCCTGGAGAGTTCCATGTGCAAAGGAGCCTGGCGGACTACAGTCCATGGAGTCGCAAAGAGTCGGACACAACCGAGCCACTAACACTTTCACTTTCTCTGAGTCTACACCCTCACATATTTCATGGCAGACCAAAGATTTGAGTGCCCTGAAACTGGATGTGAGTTCTGGTTTCTGCCTGCCCTTCCTCATTGCCAATGTTCCAGTCTCCTTGGTCTGTCATTCAGCCTCCCTGGAGCTGGCAAAGTGGATGAGGCCACAAAGGTCTGGGAGTCCTTGGCTATGGAGGAAGGAAAATGGGTTCCTTGCTACCTCTGTCTTAGAGGTAAGGCTCTTACAAAGCCATTTGCAGTTTGGGACCCTTCCATGCAGTCAAGACTTCTCTCTCATGCCTGCTCTCCTCCGCCTCCCCAGACTCTGTAAGTCCAACATTAAAGAATGTTTTCTTGGTTGGCAGGTTGGGGCTGAAGAAGGGAATCAGATGAAGGAGGGAATCAGACAGTCAGAGCCCGAAATGCCACATGCATCAGTCTAATTTATTCAGACAAGTTTTCATCTGGGTATTTTCTATACTATCAAACTCTGTATCCTTCAGTGAAGACATTTGTCTTAGCTGAATAAAATCTCTTAATGGTTTAATAAAAAGCACTTAACTCAGTTTTCCTAGTTTTATGAGTGCCTCGAGGTCCTTCAGGAGAGCAAACATCTTTGCCGGGATCATTGAGGGAAACATAATTATTTTTCTGCCTTCTGATAGATTATTTTGTGGAAGGAACAGTTCCAGATGCTCATCATGTGCTTCCAGATTCTCTGAAGCTCCATCCAAGGACAGGGTATGCTCAGTGATGGAGCCAGTGGTGGCCCTCCTTCCTTCCACAGCTGACCTGCCAATCCCTTCAAAGACATCGTCCGCTTCTTTATTTCTTCCTTTGCTGAAATAGCATCTGTACCATTATCATCGCCAATTTGTTCTGTTCAGAATAAATGGAGAAAAGAGTCTGGAGGTCAGTTAGAACCAAGTGCCAGGAGCAGAAGCCAAACAGGAAATTGGGTTAGTAGAAATTTCATGAGGATGAGAACTACTGGGGAAGCAAAGGAGGACTCAGTGGAAAGAAACAGGCAAGGGTCAGAGAGAGAGGAAACTGGGAAAGCCAGGAAAGCAGAGCAGGACGTGTGGGCTGCAGAAGCAGAGAGTGGGGAGGAGGAAGGAGGGGACAGATAGGATACAGAAGCCAAAGTCACGTGAAGGACGGGAGCACCACACCTGCGCACAGGACTCAGGAACACGCACGGTGCCCCACGGGACTCCTAGGAGAGAAACTGGCAAGAGTCAATGCCCAGGAAGAAGAGAGCAAGAAGGTAGAAGGATGTGGGAGAGAGGAAAAGCAGTGAATTCAGAGATTAGAGATGGTTAGAATGAAGGGGTTCATGGGAGCACAGAGATGGTTTCCTTTTTCTTTTTTCTTTTTTTGACTGCATGGCTTGTGGCATCTTAGGACCCCACCCCGCTACCCAGAGATTAAACCCAGACCCTCCCCAGAGTGAGCACAATCCTAATCAGGGAATTCCTCTGAGATAGTTTTAATTTCGCCAATAAGTATATAAAGTAAATGGGGGCTTCCCTGGTGGTTCAAGTGATAAAGGATCTGCCTGCAATGCAGGAGACCCAGGTTCCATCCCTGGATCAAGGGATGATCCCCCAGAGAAGGGAATGGCTACCCACTCCAGGATTCTTACCTGGAGAATCCCATGGACAGAGGAACTTGGTGGGCTACAGTCCATGGGGCCGCAAAGAGTCAGACACAACTGAGCGACTAACACTTTCACACTATATAAGTTAAATAAAAGTTCAGAGAGGTTATGACAGTTCATCCATGCATTCATTCACTCATTATTAGGTCTCTGAGCAGTATTTGTTGAGCACCTTCTATGTGGCCTGCTCTGTGCTGGGCACCAGGGACACCGTGTTGAACCAAACAAGGTCCTTACTTTCCAGGAGCTCACAGTCCGTGGGGGTACGTGGACAAGTGAACCAGCAAGGGCAGCCTCGGGGGATGAGAGTTACAACATTCAGGGGTCATGGGAGCCAGCACAAGAGGCCCATGACAGCTTTGTGGACCAGGCAGGGTAATGCAGGCCCAGAGGCTGGCCACCGAGAGCCTCCAGCTTCAGAGGGGTTCAGTGACAGAGCCTGAACTGGGGGCCCAAGCTCCTGGTTTCCAGCCCCCTGCATCCAGCTGCTTCTGGGGTCTGATTTCGCCTCCACCAAACTCCCACATTCTGACAACTCATCTCTAAGCTAAGTGCAGAGGTTCAAAGCCCATAGCAGCCTCCTTTCATATGTATCAGGAAATCCTTCAGTGGCTCACTAGTCCCTTCAGGATCAAATCCAAATTCCTAGCATCCAGGCCTCCATTCCCTCCTCCATCTGGCCTGTTTATGCTCCATCTCCCTTCTTCCTGCTGTGTTCCAGCCTCACTGAAGTTGCACAAATTCTTTTACAGATAAGCCTCCTTTTCCTGGGGCTTTTTCCCTGTATTTGCCCAACCAGCAAACTTACAGTGCTTGACCTCATATTGAACTCATCCCAAGACTCAGTCCAGGTTCCTCCCCCTCTTAAAGATCACTGGCCCTCTAACTTGTCCCTCCAAGCAGTGTGATCAGGTGTCCCCTCCCTTAGGCTCCCGCTGCAGCTCTCTGGTGGCACTGACCATATGTTTTAATCATCTCTTGACTTGTCTGTCTCCCCCAGGAGACGGTAAGGCAGGGATGGTAGCCTGCTCATTCATCTTTACCACTGGTACCTGGCATAGATCCTTAACTACACAGTTTGGTAGAGCTGGGGAGATGACTTGAAAGAAGTTTGGGGAGCTGACTTGAAAGAAGTCCCCAGTGAGATGAGTTGCAGATGGCCCCTAATTCAATTTGGAATGATTGGTCAACCTTTCCTCTCACTTGAGACAAGTTTTCATCTGCAAAACAGAACTTTGAGGCTCCCCATGGGAGACCATTCATTAACTGAGATCTCTATTGGGTATTCATTGGAATGATTGATGTTGAAGCTGAAACTCCAATACTTTGGCCACCTGATGCGAAGAGCTGACTCATTTGAAAAGACCCTGATGCTGGGAAAGATTGAGGGCAGGAGGAGAAGGGGACAACAGAGGATGAAATGGTTGGATGGCATCACCGACTCAATGGACATGGGTCTGGGTGGACTCCAGGAGTTGGTGATGGACAGGGAGGCGTGGCGTGCTACGGTTCATGGGGTTGCAAAGAGTCGGACACAACTGAGCGACTGAACTGACTGACTGACTATCTGGTGAGACCTTGTGTGAGGGTACAAACATGGCCTGGGGAAAATGGCAGGATTGAATTTCAGCTCTTGATGCTAGCTTCCCATTTTAGAGAATCCTAGAGGAGTTTCAGTGGGTTTGGCTCCTATAATCAATCATGAAGGGAAAAGAGGGCTCTTAACTTCTTCATTTATTGTGTTGTTCTTACTGGCTAATTCATTCATACATTCAACTGATTATTATAAAACATAGAGCCCTGGGTCGCAAAGATCCCCCGGAGAAGGGAATGGCCACCGACTCCTGTATACTTGCCTGGGAAATTCCATGGACAGAGGAGCCAGGCAGGCTACAGTCTGTGGGGTTGCAAAAGAGTTGGACACGACTGAGTGACTGAACAATAATAACAGGGCTAAATATTTACCTCCTGAGCATATCCTCTTGGTGTACATTTATTTTGATATGCTCAGGGTACAGAGTGTTACTGTTCTGCACTGAGTAAACTTTAATCAGTGTTTTCCTCATTAGATTACAGTAGCATATAAGCTTATGGTTCATGCAATTCATTTTATCTTTTTAAATTTAATAAGACACAAGTTGGATGGTCATTAAGGGTCTCCTGTTGTGCGTGCAGAACTGAAAATAAACATGGATAAAATTAACTCTGGTTCATTATGTTCAGCAAGAAAAGTTTTATCCCTTGCAGTCATCATAGTAAGGGCCACAAAGGCAAAGTCAGGAAGAGGTAGTTCCATTTCCTTCCCCTTCCTGTATCCACACGACATAAATAACACAACAGTTAAAATAGTGAGGCTGGTCATCCTAGTAGCTGATTTGGATCAGCATAGTGCAGCCTTGTGGACTTCAGTCATTCACTCTTTTAGAACCTAATGATGAAAGAAAACTGTCTCTGCATTTGAAGAATTCACAGGGTCATACCTGGAAAATGACAGTGAACTGACCACTAGATATTGGTAAATCTAGTGGACAGGGTTGTGGCTGGGGAGGCAGAGCTTATCAGGGAGGTCCTGCAGAGGAGGTGACCCCTGGGCATTATTCAAATGGCTCTGGTACAGAGGAATGCCAACTGCCACTCGCAATAAGGGCCTTCCCTGATGCCTTAGACAGTAAAGAATCTGCCTACAATGCAGGAGACCCAAGTTCGATCCCTGAGTTGGGAAGATCCCTTGGAAAAAGGAATGGCTACCCACTCCAGTATTCTAGCCTGGAGAATTCCATGGACAGAGGAGTCTGGTGGGGTCTACAGTCCATGGGGTCGCAAAAAGTTGGACACAACTGAGCAACTAACACACACTCCAACAGGAAACACTGGGCCAAGGCTTTCTGTGCAGAAGAATATGCCTGTTCCTAGAGAAAGGTTCTGGGTCCACCAAGATTCCCCAGACTCCTATCTGGGTTACCAGAGTGAACTAGAGAGTCATCGGGAAAAGTGGCTTCTGGTAGTGCTCCAATCAGAAAGATACACCAAAAAGCAGAAAGCAGTATTTATCCAGTGGTCCATCCCCAACCATCATCCTCTTCCCCAGAGCCACCCACAAGAGCAAAGTCTGATAGGATAGGTAATTTTTCTGATCATCCTAGTGGGTCTGTGTCTCAGGGGGACACCCCAACATCATGGGTCATCCTAGGGCTGGGGAAGGGCCTTACCTTCTTTCTAAGAAACAGAACAATCCCTTGTTCGTACCTAAAATCCCTCTGATGAAGGGCTTAGTGAGGGAAGGGAGCACCTTAAAATTCATCTGAGATTCTTATCCCCAGAATCAACCTTTAGGATACCAAAGTTTTTCATGCCTGGGGCTTTCCCTTCAATGATTAGTACCAGCACAGATGTTGGAAAATGTTAGCAGTGGCCTCTACTGTCCAGACACAGTATTACCACATACTTAAATCTTGTCTAGGTATTTTCATATTCATTCATTTGTTTGTTCACTCATTCATTCATCCAGTCATTTTTCAGTAAACACTTATTGAATGTACTGTATGTTAACCTAGTGAGATAATGTGATTCAAAGGGGGCAAGAATGAATGCCCCCCTCTCCTTTCCCTAACCTCAAATTTTCTCTCACTGGTCCGGATGTAGAGCCAGAGATTTACAAATTTCTCTCCCCTTGGTATTTAGGCATCATACTCCACTGTGACAATGCAGAGGGTTTTCTGTTTAAGGTAACATATTACTCCTTGGTAGTCATTAACACTTTAGCAGAAATTAGGTTATTCTATCAGAAAGAAGAATACTTGAGGTGAATAAATATGAGTATGTGTGGATTAATAAAAGAACGAGAAGTGGTCTAGGATACGCGTCTAGATAGAGTAGTGAAATGAGACTCAAAAGGTTTGAAAAAGAGAACTGAAGACATTAGGCATCTTCAGAAAAGAGGGAATTCAGAGAAAAGTAGCATAACTAGTGCCTTTTGGGGACGAGTTCTCAATTCAAATCCTCTCTCTTATTTACTAGCTTTGGATTTCAGGTGAGCTTTTTTATTTGTTTTGTTTTTTTTTTTTTGTGTGTGTGTGTGTGGTTTGAGCTTTTGTTCTTGTTGCCATTGGTTTTTTGTTTTGTTTTGTTTTGTTTTGTTTTGCTGCACTGCAGAGCTTGTGGGAACTTAGTTCCCCAGCCAGGGATTGAACCCAGGCCGCAGCAGTGAAAGCCTGAAATCCTAACCACTAGGCAACCAGGGAACTCCCCTCAGGTGAGCTTCTTAACCTCTCTACACCTCCCTCCCAATTCCTCACATAACAGTGGTAGGAATTAAGTTGTTTTCATGTAAAATACTTAGCACAGTGCCAAGCACTGAATAAGTGTTCATTCATCATTATGCCTAGAGGGGAGGAAGGAGAAGGCTGTGGAAGCAGTGGGGACAAACTACTGCTCACAGAGTGACTAAGTCCAGCCCTTGCCTCTGCCCATCACCTTCTCTGGGCAGATCTCTTTCAATGAGCAGCCCTGGTGAGTCTCAGTGTCTGACCTCACAGCTGGACAGAGCACCAAGGATCATCGGCCCAGAGAGTGGCAGATCGAGCCCTGGGGTTGCTGCCAGTCCTGCAGCTGCCGTGAGTAGGCTGAGGAAAAGGCTTGGTGGAGACACTACGCAACTCAGCACATATGCACAGACGGGTCTCTGTGGCCAGGGCTGGCCTGTCCCCACTCTGCCCCTTCTCCTACTGGGCTAGTGTCACTACTCATCACTGACCCTTCTGAACAACATGAACACAGGAGCCACTTCCTGGAGGTCTCAAAGGCTTTCACTTTTTTCTAAAATCAGATTTGAAATAGATTTGTCCATGGTTATGCATCTTCCAAAATTAGCATGCCTCATTAGCTTGGCTTAGAAGTAACAGGAAAATGCAGCTATCCACAGCAGCTGGGAGGGTTTTCAAAGGAACCAACTGGCCACAAAGCATAACAGAAGGACGCCATGAGGTCCTTTAAAATCCACATCTCAGATCCGGGGTTCAGATCTTGATGAGGCAGTAAGCCGTGAGGAGCCAAGTCCTGTGGTTATTTTAGTCTGGCATTAAGGATGGTATGTGGGGTGAAACTGAATACCAACCTCAGGACTCTGGCTGCCATGTCCAACCAACAGACCCATGTATGACAGGAGCCGATGGGCCCACAGAGAGCTTAAAGAAATTAGGGGGCTGAGCCCGAGGTTACCAGATCACCAGGATTAAAAGTTTTACAGAGGGACTTCCCTGGTGGTACAGTGGATAAGAATTCTCCTGCCAATGCAGGGGACATGGGTTTGATCCCTGGTCTAGGAAGATTCCACATGCCATGGAGCAGCTAAGCCATGCACCCCATCTATTGAGTCCGTAGGCCACAATTCCTGAAGCCTGCACACTCTAGGGCCTGGGAGCCACAACTATTGAGCCCACATGCTGCAACTACTGAAGTCCATGCGCCCAGAGCCCATGCTCTGCAACAAGAGAAGCCACGGCAATGAGAGGCCTGTGCACCACAACGAAGTGTAGCCCCCACTCACCACAACTAGAGGAAGCCTTTGTATAGCAACAAAGACCCAGCACAGCCAAAATTTAATTAATTAATTAATTGTTTTAAAGTTTTAGGAAGAATAAAATGAGCGTTTTACCCACTTGAAGAGTCCCCACATGAGTAGCCTAATCACTGGACTTAGAAGAGATTGAAACAAAATGGGCTCCACCTTGGGGATACTGACTTGTTAGTAAAGGGGAAACTTCTTCAGGGGGTATTCCCTGGAGGGACCTTCTGCATATATTCCAGTCCAGTGCTAGAAAAATAGTGGCCCTGAATTCATCAAGAAAACCAAAGAGTTATCCAGTCAGCCCTCCATATCTCTGGGTTCTGAGTCCAAGGGTGACCTGGAACCAACTCCTGTTTGATACAGATGAATGACTGTACCATCCATGGAGAGGGGGGTCCTTTCTATTGCAAACAGGGGCGGTTGGGCAGCCAGCTGGTGAATCTGAGAGTCAACATGGGGTGAACTCTTGCCAGGGGTTGATTGTCTGGAGTTTGAATCCCTGCTCTACAGTGTGTATAATCTTGAACAATTTTTTAAAAATTCTTTTGAATCTTAATTTTCTCACCTGTCAAATGAAGATCATAATGTCAAGTTACAATTAAGATAGAATGAAATAATATTCATAAAAGGCTTGGCACAAGATAAATGCTCTAAGGTTAATATAACCCATATGCCCTAGGATGTACCAGACTGTAACCATAGTGTAGAGTCTGATTTCCTTTTAATGTCTGCATTTGTACAGATGAGCCCCAGTGGCCTAATTGCCAACAGTCATAAGGAGAATTTAACAAGAGAAAACTGACAGCTTAAGCACAATTCCTGGAGAAACAAGAGCAGGTCCTACTATAGGGAGGTGGCCATGTAACCCTGTACAAATGAAGTCCCTCGATGTCCTTTTCCACAGTGGAGTGGAGGGCACTTTGAGCTGGGAGCTGATCTCTTTCCATCCTTTCTTACATCATCCACCCTGGTGGCTGCTTAAAGGAAAAGTGCAGATAGTAAGGTTTTCTATTTGTTTGTTTGTTTGTTGTCTGTTTGATGGAGTGTAGGTAGGTGTTCCTGAAGGATGCTGGTCTGGAAAGAATTAATTCACAGATACCAAGATGAGCCCCAGGGTTAGCTATTCTCCATCTCTTGAGCCATACCAGAAAGGGAATCTAATGCTTACAAAGTGCAGAAGCAGATGGAAAAACAAGCGCGGAGATATCAAGAGACTTGCACAAGGTCCGACCATGAATCAGTGTTTGCATGGGACCCCATTTCTGCTCGCTGTTGCACTCTGCATTCTTTCTAAAGTCACCCAGCCAAATCCTGCCTGCTCTGTTCCCCCATCTTTCTCTTCCTCTCTTCCACTCATACACACGTTGCTCCATGTGGGCAAAACATGTACACATCTTGAAAGCTGGTACAAGTTTTCTCACCCAAAACTGTGTAGGGCTGTATGTATAAATTAAACTGGGAGTTTCCATTTATCTGCTCCAAAGAGAATTGCCAATGAAGTGAAAAGTCCAAGAGAGCAATTACACATAACCCCAAATGGTTTATTTTTCATGTGAGAATGAAAGTTTTTTCTCTTTGCAACACATTTCTCTATTGTGCCTTGCTCTCACTAATATTCAAATGAATCTGCATTCTTTGAGCACCCAGCCAGTGACAGCAGAGGCAGTGGGCCACGCAGAAACATGCTGGGTGGCAGAGGAAGCCAGTTGGAGATTAAACCCTTGCTCTGCAGAGATCCGCCCTTAAATGGCCCATCCCTACCACTGAGGATGGCCGAGGGACACACAGGAAGAGAGAAACAGGAGAGGGGACAGATAACTTCTGAAGGTTCTTTCCAACTCTGTGTTGGTGTAAGAACTCACTGTGTGTGCTGTATGTGTGTGCCACAGTGAACACAACCTTCGTCTAATCTTCCTCCAAATATTTCTGTCTCTTTCTCTAGATCCTCTAAGCCCTAACTAGCCTTTTCCAACTCCCAAGCCAGCAGCATCTTTCTGGGTCTTGTATTTGTATGATTTCCAGTATACTGGGCTTGTCTGTTTTCATTAGATGCGGCTCGCCACAGGGCAGGGAGCCGGGTCCCCACGCATCGGAGATGCACTGTGTATGTCCGGCACTATATAAACAATACAAACAGACAAGAAATTGGTTAATGCCTGAGATAAGCAGTTGACACAAAAATCCCCACGTAGATGGCATTGCAATGAGAGGTAAAACACAACCCTCCACGTGGGGTTGTGGGAAGCAAGCGCTTCAAAAAGATAAATGTTACAATCCAGAAAATTTCATCAGCCAAAATATTCTAAGCAGGTTCCTCTGAGTATGTGTGGAACATATGAAAATGGCATATCTCCTTTTACGCCGGAGCTAGAAAAGAAAATGTTATTAGTGGGAATGACATATGTGAGCTTCACTGTGAATAAATATACAGTGTCTATATATATATATTATATGCAAAATAATAACACCTCAAATCTATATGGTGTTTTTCTTCCCAGGAACTAAAAGTGATCCATGGTTATTATTATCTCATTTATCCTTGCAGTTTTTTTTTTCACTTATATTTTCCTAGCATATTACCAAAATATAGACACATTTAAGAGTCAGTTCTTTTGGCTCCCCTTTCCCATGCAGGCCTACCTTTCCATTACACTCTTCTTAAAATGTACTTAGGCGAAAAAGTGCTAACCCCATAACAGGATCTGGCAGTTTATTTATAAACCTAGAGATTGGCTGCCCCCCTAGTGCTATGAGTCTCAATTCCTATGTTTGCTTCTCCCAAACCCCTTCCTGAGCTTACATGCAGTTCCAGCTCCTCAGAGGGTCACCATTTGGGGTTCAAGGAGAATATTAGATGATAGGCCTCTATTACTTTGAGTTGCACACCAAGTTGTTATTACCTGCTAATGCATTTGCAAAAATTACTTAGTAGATTCATTAATCTACTTTCCAGTGAGCCCAGAAGGGATTGTTAAGTAGAGACCACTGTTTTTTCCCTTGAGAGATGTGCCCTTGGGAGATTAGAGAGGGGATGTGGAGTGCATTGTTTCAGCCATCTCCAAAGAGGGGAGGCCCAGAGGGCCTCAGAGGCCGGCCTTGGGACACGGGGGACTGTGGATTCAGGGAACAGGGAACACCCAAACCACTGTTAAGCAGTTCTACCCAAAGCAAAACCTAATCTGCACAGTGTTCTGAGCTAGAAAATCCTTTTGACGTTCATCATCTACTTAGTTCTCTGGGCGGTTTTCTAAGTCAGACTATTGTAGAGCTGTATAAACTGATGGCTCAAAGAGACGGTGGTTTTCATGAGGTCTCCCTGTCTTGTGATCATGGTACATGCAAGCTTCCTTCTAAGACCTGGGAGATAGTCCTATGGTCACCAAGGATCTTTCCTGTTGTTTCAGGTGTCCCAAGATGGAGTGGAGTGAGACCAGGACCACGGGCATAGGTGTGTCGATAGATTTGTGGTCCTTATGACAGCAACCAGCATGACATTCCTTTCACTCGCCCACTTGGGCGATATGGGGTCTTCCTGTCCAGCTCTCTTACCACCATAGAGCTTTACTCTTTACTCTTCTGACTCTAATGCCCCGTCCCCTTCACTGTAGAGCTGGCTTGCTTCTTAAAATGCCAGTTTATTCAATATCATAGTACTGTTGAAGTTTGGAGATGCAGCCAGATACTCTGGAAGAAATGCCAGATGATTTCAAATTCCTAATTACTTCTTGAATTCTCCTCCTGATATTTATTTATTGATACTAAACACACCGGAAAGAAACAATTTTTGTTTTCTTATCCAGGATAAGAGCAGGGCGACTCAGGAGCTCTGAATTCTATTTGGACAGTAATCAGGGGTACTTTTCTGAAGGAGGCCATCTGCACTTGGGAGGATGAACATAAATTCAATAGATATAGGGGGGAAAAAAGAAGGAAAAGGGTATTCCAGGGCACATAGTACACACAGGGCAGAGCATGAACCAAGGCACAGTAGCATTAGCCCAGAACCATGTATTCCTGGGACAGTAAGCATTCTACATTTGTGTAGCATAAACTGTGAGTAACAGGAGATATACTGATGCTGAAGCTGAAACTCCAATACTTTGGCCTCCTGATGCAAAGAACTGACTCATTGGAAAACACCCTGATGCTGGGAAAGATTGAAGGCAGGAAGAGAAGGAGACAACAGAGGATGAGATGGTTGGACGTCATCACCAACTCAATGGACATGAGTTTGAGCAAGCTCTGGGAGTTGGTGATGGACAGGGAAGCCTGGTGTGCTGCAGTCCATAGGGTCTCAGAGAGCTGGACACGACTGAGCAACTGAACTGAACAGGAAATAAAGCCAGAGGAGTATACCAAAGATCATACCAGAGAAGAACCTTTTTGTGCCAAAGAGCTTGATTTTATCCCTCTCACCCCTGAAAAGCTAGCATATCCGCAATAGTTAACATCACTTCCTACAGTTCCTTAACCAACTCACACCAGCCTCCTCATACCTTCTCCCCAAGCCCTTAGGTGATGGAGATAAGCAGATAAAGATATAAAAGATGCAATGATTTTTTTAAAACTTCTGCTCTGGCAGAATAAGGAGTCCCTGGTGGCTCAGACGGTAAAAGCATCTGCTTGCAATGCGGGAGACCCAGCTTCAATCCCTGGGTTGGGAAGATCCCCTGGAGAAGGAAATGGCGACCCACTCCAGTATTCTTGCCTGGAAAATTCCATGGATGGAGGAACCTCGTAGGCTACAGCCCGTGGGGTCGCAGAGTCAGACATGACTGAGCGACTTCACTTTCACTTTCACTTTTGGCAGAATAGTGGAAGGGAAATGGGGGGAGAAGATGTTCGGGGCAAGGCAAATTGATAGAAGAGGTTGGGAGGAGTCTATTAATAGATGCGTCAGTGAGAACTTGAAGGAAAGTGGAGAGGGGAATGGAGATGAGGGGTTAGGGGACTCTGAGGCTGCAGATGGGATTTGGTGACTTGGAGATGAAGAGCTCACACCCCAGGGCATCCTGTTCTACTGTTACGAGAGTGACTGTTGCATGGACCTTCTCAGGTTGTGCTCAAATCACTCACTCACTTAACAAAGATAGCACACTGTCCAGGTGACTGGCATTGCTCTAAGCACGTAAAAAGTATGAACTCACTCCGTCCTCCTAGCAGCCCATGAGGTAGGAGCTGCTGTTACTCTCACTTCACAGACAGGAAAGCTGAAGCGTGGGGCAGTCACACAGCTGGTGGTGCTGGAGATGGGGTCTCAGTGTCTTACTTCTAGCAACTCTGCTGTGCCCTTTCTCAGTTAATTCCGTAACACTCAATAAATATTGAACACCTGTCTACCCACGTGTCTCTGAAACTCTTTACCTGCCATTATAAGCACAGCACCCTTGCACTGCTTGTGCTAAGTGTATTTTTTTTTTTACCAGGGGCAGCCTCACAGGCATTCGAAGACAGAGATTGCCACTACTACTGAAACCCTCATTCTCTGGTTTCCAGAAGTTTCCAGATGTTCCCATTGACCTCACTCCAGGGAATACCTGGCTATGGGCTATCCTCTCATGTCCTTGGAGCACTTTCTTCTTCTGAAAAATAAACTCATAGCCCAGTGCTCCAGTCCCAAGCTGTGGGCCTTGTATTAGCTTGCTACTGCTGCCATAATAAAATATCATGAACTGGGCAGCTCAGACAGCAGAAATCTATTTTTCACAGTGTGGAGTCTGGAAGCCCAAGGTTAAGGGGCCAGAAGGCTTGGTTTCCTCTGAGCCTCTCTCCTTGACTTGCAGATGGCGACCTTCTTGCTGTTGCTTCATGTAGTCTTTTCTCTACCCCTGGAAGCTCTGTGTCCTAATCTCCTCTTCTTACAAGGATACAAGTCACTTTGGATGAGTGCACATACATCAGTCTCATTTTAACTTGATCACCCCTTTAATGATCTTTTCTCTAAACATGGTCATATTCTGAAGTTCTAGGGGTTAGGACTTCATATGAATTTTGGATGGACCCAACATAGCCCATAATATGACTCTTTTCCCCATCATCTCCAGCTGCCTGACCCACAACTCAATGTCTTCCCAAAGACACATCTTTGGAAAGACATCATATTATAGATGGGCCTCCTTGATGGCTCAGATGGTAAAGAATCTGCCTGCAATGCAGGAGACCCAGGTTTGATCCCTGCATTGGGAAGATCCACAGAGAAGGGAATGGCTACCCACTCCAGTGTTCTTGCCTGAAGAATCTCATGCACAGAAGAGCCTGGTGAGTTACAGTCCATGGGGTCACAAAGAGTCAGACAGGTCTGAGCATCTACCACTTTCACTTTCATATTTTAGAAATAAAGTGAATTAAGTTAAAATGTATGCTTGTAACATGGATCGTTCCAGAAACAGGGAATTTTTGTGTCTGTGATTCCTAAAATGACATCACTCTCCCTCCTTCCCACATCCCTCTCCCTCCTTCCCACAGAGTGGCTGGTGCTCTGACAGTTCAAGGGGAGGCAGTGGTGATAAAAGCACACAGGCTAGCCATGAATCTTCTCATTTTAATGCACTTCATTAAAACCAGCATTTTATTACAAAGACCTGCCAAAATGAATATTAGACAGAAATGCATGTTAAGCTGCCATTGATCTTTCTGGGTAGACTGTACATTAAAGAGTGTACTTTCTCAGTCTGTTAGCTGCTCATACATAAAAGGGAAGCAAGAATAAAGGTAAAGTGTTTCAGCCTTATCCTTCCAGCATCACTATGGCTGCCCAGTGGGGTCGAGTGGGCAGAATCAGGCGAGGAGTAGGAGACAACCCAATTCTTGTTTCCAAAGCTTTTTAGACATATGGGACTTGGCCATCTGCTCTGCCCACCCAACTGGCTGTACCCCACGCCTGGGAGGTCACTGCTGGTTTACTGGATTCTCTTTCCAACCTGGAGCTTCTGATCCCCAGGAGAGGGTCCAAGTTGTTTCATTTTTTAGGAACAATAGTTTGGCTAGAAGCATGTCCAAGATCATGTTTCTCCCTTGTGTTTCTTCATCAAGGGGACAGTGTAATTCAAGATGAGGGCCGGGGGCATCTTTGAGGTCTGCTAGTGATTAGTGAGTGTGTGTGTGCATGTTTGTGTTACCTTATTGACATGAACAGAAACCAGATGTTTAAAGAAAAGAGGAGGAAAATGTGTTTGGCATCTGGGAAAGAAGTGCTAGGAAGAAATTGTGTGTCTGGAGTTTACTGGACCCAGAGATGGAGTCAGTACTTCTCTGCAGAGTTGGACAATGCTTACTATGATTTCTGTTTGCTAAAATATAATAATTCAAGAGGAGTGAGTGGGGCTTAGGAGCTAAGGGCTAATACTTCTAGAAAAATAATTTCTTCCAGGACCACTACTTATTTTAAAATAGTCGCCTCTCTTATCACTATTCTATCTCCCACCCATACTCCAGACCCTCCCACCCTTACTCCTTATACCCTAGCTTAACCTGTACCTAGGTATAACTCTCAAAATCTAGAAGCTCTTAATCTTCAGGCACGAAGATGGTCTGTGACACAGACTCCATCACAGACCTGAAGGGGTGTCCTTCAGGTACTGGTTTAGAAGAGCAGATGACAGGCATGACTCATCATCGGTTTAGCTGATGGAGGTAAAGGTTAGAAGAGTCAAGAGAAACTCAAGTGCCCCAAAAGGACACAAACAACCAGATACCCACTTCCTCTAAAACATCATCCCTTCCCAACTTAACGGCTCTACCAATCCTTGCAAATCAACACACAGCCCAAATTATTAATCCTGCAACAAGTACAGACTGACACGGTCACTGGTTCTGTCAAGGATCACAAATAAAGATTTTGACAAGCTGGGATGCAACAAGTACAGAAACGAGAGGGGAAGGACATGAGTGAGTTTATTACTCAGACCGATGTATTAACTTCCGTCTTATGATGACTCATAAGACATTTCTTGTGTTTTACTAATTGCAGCGTACTTATTGCTCTTCTCTCTGCATTGTCTAATTCAGATGTTCATTAGCTATGAGCTCCCTGGTCTTGACAGTGCAGACTGGCTTCTGCCCCTCACCCCCACCCCCGTGGTCCACCCATCCCACCACCGCACGGAAACTGCTCAAGTTGCTAGTGCCATCTAGTTACCTCCATTTCTTCATTTTATCTGACTTGCCACATTGTTTGGTAGCATTAACCTCTTACTCAAAGATCTGGCGAATCCCCACCTACTGCCAGCCTGTGCCAACTGTTCAGCTGACAGTGATGCTGCACAACCTCCCCAAAGGGCTAATGAAAAAGCAAGTGAGCAAACAGTTACAGAGATACATCCTGTGTTCAAGGGAGACTAGGGATACTGGGGTGGGGGGAGCCTACTGGAGGCACATTTCTTCTCTCCAAGAGCTGAAACTTGACTTTTGGTTGATTCTCTTTGGGGAGATTCATCACTGTGACTCTGCTCTCTCTATAGATATCCCCTTCTGCCAGCCCTTCCCATGTTGATGCTCCCTCTGCTTCATCTTCTGTCTTCTTTTCACTCTGCTCATTTTCTTCGAATGATCCAATCCATTCCCATTTCCATGGAGGCAACTATCATGTTTACACTGGTGAGTCTTAAATCTGAATCTTTCTCCTGATCTCCAAATCCACATACCAGCTGCTTATTTGATTTCTCTGTAGATCCCTAAAATGCAACCTTTCCAAATCTGAACTCATTCTCTGTACACCCACCTCTCCATATTCTATTCTTGTTACAATTCCTTTTCACAGTCAATCATTCCACACCATCATCCCAGATAGAAATCTCACAGGCATCCTTGCCTCTTCCCTGCCTGCCCCACCCTAGCCTAGGGGTTGTCACTGCACATTTTCCCTCTGAAGAGGCTCATGTTATTGCCCTTTATGTCCCGCTTGTTTGCCCTACAGTACGTGATGCCCTCAACATTTCCTACCTGGACCACGACAGTCATCTCCAGGCTGGTCTCTATATTTTCATCCTTGGTATAAACTCCAGTTTATGCACCACACTGAAATTTGCCCAAAGCCCAGATCTGCCATTCTTAAAACTGCTAGATCCCACTTCTAGAGTCATGCCGCCAGAGGCCCCTGAGCCTGCCTTCCAAGCACTCTCACAATCTAGAATCTAGAATTTCTTTACTCTCTCATCTTCTGCTCCCTCTCTTGCCAGCATAAGCCCCAGTCCAGCTGGAAGGGGCTTTGCAACCCTCCTCATACCCACCATTACAGCTCCTCTATGTCTTTATGTATTTTTCCCATCAATGGGGAAGCCCCATCCCCCATGCCAACCTCAACCCGTGACTTGGTACATTTCTACTCATCCTTTAGGGTCCAACTCAAAACTCTCTTGCTCTCTGAACTTCCTCTGACTCAACCACACATAGTCAATTGCCCTTTGTGCTGTGTTCTCTTGGCAATGAGTCCTCCTATAAGGACCATGAATTCCTCAACAGTGGAGGCCTTGCCTTCTTTGCTGTTGAAGACCCAGAACACCTAGCAGAAGGCCAAGGCATATCCACCATCCTGCCCTCTGTGGCCCCACACTTGCTGGTCATCTCCAGCCAGCAGCCCCATAGGTCCATCATACTCAACAAGTCTGAAACCTGGCTCAGGGATTTCTTTACCATCTGCTCCTCTTTCTGAATTCTCTCTCTCAGTTGGTAGCAATCTCCAAACCAAAGACCATTGTGACTCTTTCCTCAGGCCTGTTTTCTGCCCATTTTACCTCCTAAAAATGTCTCATTTCTGCCCTCTGCCCATCCCCAACTCCAACACTCCATTTCTGACCTTCAGTAACTGTCACCTTTATTGGTTGCAGCAAGAACCTCCCAATCATCCATTCTGCCCCAGCCACCCCAGCCCAGCCTGCACAAACTGCCAGATCCACTGTCCCCTTCTTGTGACAGTGGTTACCTTTCATTACTCAAACAAAAAGTCTACCTGCTCAGTATGGACCCTCCAGGGTCACCTGCTTCTGCCCCTGACCACACCTATGCTCTGGCCAGCTGAAGCCCTAAACGAACCATGCCATTCCCACTACCGTGCCTTGGCCCCTGCCCACCCCTCTGCCCAGAATGCCCCTTCCCTTGGCTGTCACTGCTCATACTTAAGGCTAAACATAGGGGTCTCTTCGTCCTCCCGGCACCTGTCTCAGATTTCCCCCCACAGCCTCACATTGGATTAATTTCACCTCCTCCATATTTTCATACTTCTTTCTGCATGTCATTCATTGAAACTACCACAATATCCTACACTCCTTGGGGTCACAAGCTATGTTGTGCAGGTTAGGAATTCCACAGATGTGGCATAAATGAGAATATTTTGCCAAAGGAATGTCTAAAGGGAAAGGAAAGGACCGCTGTTAGAAGCCAGATGCTCTGTATGCAGTATCTAAAGGAAATCTCCCTTGAGCTCCACTTGGCAAGTATTTTGCCTCCATCTGTGTACCACTGAGGAAGCTAAAGTTCGGAGAAGGTAAGCAACTTGCCCAGAGATGACCATGAGGGATTCCAACCCACACCTCCTCCTCTGTAACCATGCCCTTCCGTCCACATTGTGCAAGCTCCCTTACTTGACCCGCAACAGCAAGCTCTCTCACCTTCAGAAGGTGTTCGGGAGGGAAGGTAGGGGGTCCAGCTTCCTGGAGATCAAGACACTGCTCCCGCTACACTACCTGCCTCCTCCTTCAGCTCTGATGTCTGCAGGCACAGAGCCGTGCACAAGCTTCCTCTCTGCCATATCATATTGCAAGCTTCTATCTAATTTGCTGTTCCCTCTCTCCCTAAGGACACATTTACGTTACTACTTTAAAGGCAAGCTTCTCTCTATGAAGCAAGCACGAATCCATTTTTCACTGGCACTCACATTATGGGAAATGCGGTGCTTTATATATTAACGAGTAATTTTCTTGGCCCTATGCAGTTCAAAATTCAATAAATGTCGTTTAAGCCCAATTTTCCCACTTGTAGGTCAGAAAGCAGCCTCGTGGGGGTGGGAAGAAAGTTTCCACATATTTCCTGGTCCTCCTCCCTGCCCTCACCATCCATCATGCCCGCAGATAGTGGTATGCTCAGAATGGCCATCACTACCGGCCAGCATGGCAGCCGCAGTCACAAGCTCCGTGGGTCATGGGGCCACAAGACCGCCACATCGTTATCTCCCCTGCCTCCAAAGCTCATGGCTGTCCCTTGATATCTGCCTGTGGACCAGACCTTCAAGCTTCTTCCCAGTGACCTGAAATTCCACCCCTGGAAAGGTCATCCCTCTGAGTTAAACATTGCCCAGCTCTTCTGCTCTCTTTTAGAAAGGAAATGCTCCATGAAGTCATTTACACCTTCACTTCATGGAGTTCATGTTTTCATTTTGTGAACCAGTTCATTCTGTAGTTTATCCTTGGGTTTGAAAGCATTAAGGATGAAGCAGGAAGCGGCAGAGACAAAGTACTCTGCCTTTGTGGCTCTCCCAAGGTGGACCCTCTCTAGCTGGGAGGTGGAGGGTTGGGGCACCGCTCTGGGGGAGCATGGACATCACCCTTGGGTAGAACATATTTGCCCAGCTCTGAGCGCAGGACGCCTGGCACACTTAGGAATATGGGTCCAGGTCTGCTGTCTGCATCAAATAAATAATTCAGTAAAATCTCAATTAAAACCAAAGTCATAAATCACATTTAACGTTGCCCTGATGGGTCGAATCTAATATGGCAGGCCTATTAATCATCTGCCAGGCCCTGGAATTCCAGCCTCCTTCTTCTGAGGATTCAGGGGTTAAGACCCATTTCTCCCACCCCAGAGAGCCAAGGCCAAGTAGTTTGGGGACTGTGCCGTGTCTGCAGTGTGGGTCTTGGCAGCTTGCGTATGGCCAGGGAACCCAGTATGGAAGGATTGCCGAGACCCCTAACCCAGCTTTTTGTCTACTGAGTGTGCCATTTGGGTGGGATGGTGACATGTAGATGCAGTTGTAGGAGCTAAAAGGGCAATCTGTCAGATTGAACAAGTTATCCATGGGCCAGACAATAACTGTTGTTACAACAAGCGGTGGGCACCAGTCATCTGGGATAAGAAACAGGATTTCCTGACACAGCAGATCAAAGATGGGAGCCCCACACAAGAAGCTGGGAGACACCCCGCCTAGCTCAGGAAGACATGGTCATGGTGGCAGGGCCCTGTCAGTGGGCAGATCTTCACGACAGGACTCAGGTCCCTATAGTCCAAGCCTAGAAAGATGAGGTCAGGAGTGTACCTCCTGGGAGATTGAGGAACTATGAAAGGAATCTAGCTGAGACAGTAGCCAGCTGACCAGCAGGGGAAACTGGGTTCCACGGGAGTCTTTTCTGAGGCCTCAAGACGCAGAGACCCAAGTTGGCTTCCATTAGGAGAGCCAAAGCTGAAGAATGAGCTTTGAATGGCTTCATGAGCTTTGAAGCCAGAAACTGGTATTTGATTGCTAGCTGTGTGTCCCTGAGTTAGGTTCTTCACCTCTCTGAACCTCAATTTCACAATCTATCACATAAGGTTTAAAGAATTTAACTCCCAGGATTATTTTTTTATGATTAAAGGGCATGCTGCTGCTGCTAAGTCACGTCAGTCGTATCTGACTCTGTGCGACCCCATAGATGGCAGCCCACCAGGCTCCCGTCCCTGGGATTCTCCAGGCAAGAATACTGGAGTGGGTTGCAATTTCCTTCTCCAGTGCATGAAAGTGAAAAGTGAAAGTGAAGTCACTCAGCCATGTCCGACTCTTCATGACCCCAAGGACTGTAGCCTACTAGGCTCCTCCGTCCATGGGCTTTCCCAGGCAAGAGTACTGGAGTGGGTTGCCAAGGTCCAATATGATGCCCATAGGTGACAAGTAGGGGGTTAAGCAATAAAAATGCTGTGATGGTGGAAAGACTACTTCCACACAGCATGTTCAAGAGACCAGGGGCAGAGTTGAGGTCAAGGTTGCAGAGCCAGAGTCCAAGTTGGTGAAACGGGAGTATGAAAAGGTGGGGACCAAGACAGAGGTGTCTTAAGCCATCCCACAACCAGCAGGTCTGCTTACTGGGGGCCTCAAGGGATCAGCACTGGGGAGATGTAAGCATCCAGTTCTGGGGGGCAGTGCCCACTGCAGAGGTTGGTCTGGGCCATGAGCACTGTTGCTTCAGAGCAAGTACAAGGTGCAGCTCTTGGCTGCTTCTTTACTCCTTCATCCCTGTTTCTTTCTTTCAATATCTATTTCTGGGTCTCCTACTATGTGCCAGGCATTGGAAGCTTGAGCCTAGGGCCTCACACAGAGCCAAACCTGCAGAGGTACAGAGACCAGCAACTAGACTACGCCCACACCGAGGGGAAAGCCAGCGCCATCTAAGTTTTTTAAAAAGCTCTTTTAAAAAAATCACATAAGGGTACTGAGCTGCTATGTAATCAATATGCTTTGAAATCTACTTAAGCATTTGTCATCAAGTCTCATTTTATTCCACTGACTTATACAAAATAACAGTTGGCATTTATCCAGTACTTAGCGTTTCCCTGGTGGCTCACAGGGTAAAGACTCTGCCTGCAATGCTGGAGACCCATGTTTGATCCCTAGGTCGAGAACAGCCCCTGGAGAAGGGAATGGCAACCCACTCCAGTATTCTTGGTGAGAAATCCCATAGATAAAGGAGCCTGGAGGACTACAGTCGATGGGGTGGCAAAGAGTCAGACAGACTAACCAACTAAAATTTTTTTTTTATGACACGCCAGCTAAGAAGTTTACACGGATTATTTATTTTAAACAGCGCTATCTAGGAGCTTCGGCAGGACTATTATCCCTCTTCTATAGATCAGGAAATAGAGGTTAAAAGAAGGAAAGAAACTTGCCCAGGGTCTTACAGTATGAGAGGAGGAAAGCTGGTATTTCCATTAAGGCCAGCATGGTTTTGAAGAGTCACACCCGTCCAAGGCCAAGAGGGCCTTTGCTCATTCCTCTAGGAAAGCTGACTGCCACCTGGCATATGGGCCTGGAATGCATTGATGTCTCTCCTATCGGTCTGTGGAAGACCAGAAACAAATGGTCGAGGGGCTTCCCTGGAGGCTCAGGTAAAGCCTGCCAGTGCAGGAGACATGGGTTTGATCCCTGGTCCAGGAAGATCCCACATGCTGTGGAGCAGCAACTAAGCCCATGCACCAAAACTATTAAGCCTGTGGTCTAAAGCCTGCAAGCCGCAACCACTGGGACCACGTGTCACAATTACTAAAGCCCGTGGGCCCTACAGCCCGTGCTCGGAAACAAGAGAAGCCACAGCAATGAGAAGCCCCTGCACTGCAACCAGAGAATAGCCCCCGCTCACCACAACTAGAGCCCCCACTACAGCCAAAAAGAAATAAATAATTATTTTTTAGAAAGAAACAAAAGGTCTAATCTGCATACTGGCTTTCCAGGTCTGGCCAGACTCAGGGCCCACCTGGATAGGAGCAGGGCAAATCCAGTGCTTTTAAGGCTAACAGCCCTCTGCCCGCTCCCCGCTCCAGGAGAGGCAGAACCCTCCAGGAGGCAAAGCCTGCTCTCCAGCAGCAACCTGGCGGCTAGATTTCTCAAGTCCTGTATCTAAATAATTGTCCTCATTTTTAGTGCCCTGTCTATACTATTAAACAGGGAAATTTATAAAAGGCAATTGACAGGGTAGAAGATAATTAAAAAATAAATGATATCTAGCATATGAGCATTTTCTAGCCTCTGTGAATTTAAAATGACAGTGGAAGTTCTCAAAAGGGCTGCTTTCTTGCTTTAGAAAATGACCTTAGCTCACATGAACTGTTGTTCCCGTGTATCCTTTCAGTTTGTAACATTTGCTCAGCCCGTTGCTAGGGAATGATCCAGTGTACAATCCAGAAATTTCCCAGGTGCTTGAATGCCTATGTTCTGGGTGCTATTATGTCTGAGATGTGTGGCTTTCCCAGCAACTCCTGACCTTCTCATTGCTTGTCCCTGGCTCTCTGTCTGGTCCCTTTGGCTAACCTCTCATCTTCCTTGAGACTGGCAATGTCTTCCAGCTCCGTACCACTTACAGTCTTTATTAACGGGATTCATGCTCTTCTTCAGGATTGCTTACATTTTGTTAAATACTTGATGTCTGGATATTGGATTTCTGAAGTCTTGGGGCTCTTTGGACAAAGGTTAACCCACGTCTATTCAACCTGGTGGGCAAAATGGATTTGCCCCTCATTCCGAGGTGCTGAGTTCAATGCAGTTGGAATTTGTCTTATTATTAATTCTTTTCTTTGATTATTCCCTTTTGAGCTCAAGGCTTTCTATCAAGTGTTGGGGAGAAGAGATTTGTGGCTTAGATCTTGTGAAGGGAGATCAAGGGACCAATTATTCAGAGTGAAGAAGCCTATGTGATAGCTACCCGTCCTTTTTGTCAGCATACCTGTGCTTCAGATTCACGAGCCCTCAGGCAAGTCAGACCAGAGACGTAGGGAATGTCATTCCTTGGAAGCCCTCTGCTTTGTGTACTCCTGGATTGTGTTACCAACTCCACTAGGAAGTATATCTTCTAGGTGTATCTACTTAGCAACCTTCTCTCATTTATTCATTGTGTTCATGCAAAGTCACTTCAGTCTGACTTCTTGCAATCCTATGGACCATAGCCCTCCAGGTTCTTCTGTCCATGGGATTCTCCAGGCAAGAATACTGGAGTGGGTTGCCATTTCCTACTCTAGGGCATCTTCCCAACCCAGGGATAAAAACCACGTCTTTTAAGTCTCTTGCATTGGCAGAGGGCTTCTTTACAACTAGTGCCGCCTGGGAAGGCCTTTCTTCTTTGTAAGCATCATCCTAATTTCATTCGAGTGTCTGATAACAATCAGTTTAGGATTGTTCCTTCTCTAACCCCTGGCAGGAAGGAGAGGAGAGTGGGTCTTGATCAATGAAGGTAACTCTGTTCTTCCTAGCAAGGAACTGTCATGTAAATGGGCACATGCACAATTCTGGCCAATGAACTGTGAGACAGCTTTAAAGGATTTTTCTCACTTTAAAACAGAGGTACAAGAATGGGAATGTCGCTCTTACCCCACTTCCAAATTTTGAACGTTGCTGGGTAAGGATGTGATAACTGGAGCTGAAGCAAATATTTTGAGATCAAGAGGAGTCTAGCCTGACAACAAAAGCCAACATGATGGGAACATCAGTGCAAGAAAGCAGAAATAACCTAATTCCTTGATGATAAATTGAGCTACTAAGTAAGCTGGCTTTGCTCATGCTTTGGCTTTGGACAAGTGTATACACTGAAAGGATGGTAAAAGAGGAAAGACTAGGGTGCTGACGAGAGCACACATAATGGAGTTTCTGAAATAGAAGCAGGAGAGGGCTGAAATCTTTGGAAAACATAGAGGAACTAGAAGGTCCTGTTGAACCCTTCAAGCAGGTGATATAAGTGAATTTAAGGAAGCCCTACCTAAAGGTCGCCTGCTCCCTCCAGGACTCTTGCTTTGGACTCTAGGCTCTTTAAAGATGAAAATAGATATAGAATCTTTTAAGGCAGAGCTTCTTCAATGTGATTCAGAGAAAACTTGCCCTTCTGCTCTGGCCCCTGACTTCTAGAAAGTTATACTTTTGGCCTGTGTCCATCTCTAATAAAAGTACAGTAATACAATTCTACATTTTTACAGAAACAGTTTCTAAAATGGTCTATCACTCTGTCAAAAGCATGAAAACTATCTTGTTGGCAAAGTTCATTATTCACATGTACACACAATCCTACGCCCTCCAGGGTGCAAATTTTTGTCCCCCTCCTACTTTTCAACCGCTGTGCATATTCTTTGGCCAGTCCTTGTCTTGCTGGCCATTGTTATTGTTTGAGGTGGTGGAGGCATGTTGCTATTCTAGATAGGGGTGGTGCTATTTACAGATTCTCAAGCTCACCCTGTCAGTGTGAATTAACTATGTTTTAAGAGACGTTCCCCTACTTAATCATCATTACAATTGCAGAACCCGTTCCCAGTGAACCCAAATATTGAGACTGCTTGTTTTACTGCAGAATCCAAATACACAAAATTAGCAAGATCAGCTCTTGGAGTGTCGGCCACTGCCAAATAAGAACTCGGGAGAATGTCTGTGTATATTATTAAATTGAGCATAATGATGGTGTGTGTCTAGAAACTGACGTCCCTGGATGAGTACATCTTTATCTCGCAGGCCGTGACAGCTTGTTTGAACCAAGGAGCACTTTTTTTTATTTTTCTTCTTGCTCATTTATCAAAATGTTCTCAGTACAAACACAGTGTGAGGGGAACCGACACTTTGATGCCTTTCAGCCTCACAAATTCCTTCGTTGTTTGCTTTGCTTCTGCGTTTTCATTTGTATTGGCTTCAAAACAAACCTGGCTTATTTGGGATCATTAACATACACCAAATTAAGGACATTTCTACCTTGATGGGCCCAGTTAACCCATGCAACTTAATCCAGGTTAGCTAAGGAATCAAAGAGTTGGATATTCTGGGCATACCTGTTATGTATCAGGTCCTGGGAGAGGTGCTTCCCTTAAGATCTCACTTAATTCTCAAAACAACTCTGCATTTTAGATATCAATACCCTACATTTCAAATATAGAAGCTAAGGCTCTGAGAACTGGGAAAGTGGCTGACCAAGGTCAGAAGGCTATTGAAGGGGGAGAGTCTGGTGTCAAATTTATGACCATCCCAATCCCAAAGTATCACTCTGCTTATGACCCCTCCCTGCAAAGATGGAGGAGGAAACATAAGGCAAAGTTGAGGACAAGATCCAGGGCACAAGGAAGGGAAAAGCAAAAGAATTGCCGAAATAAGAGACCATGTGAAGGAAACCATTAAGAATTCATGGAGTGGAAGGAAACAGTCTCGTTGGAAAAAGAGAAACCTAAAAATTGACAGGAAAAAAAAGTATGAGCAGAAGCAGTAAACTCTTGAAAACAAGAAGTAAGATTTCCCAAGAGATGTTGCAGAAAGAAATCAAAGCAAAAGATGGGAAGAAAGAAGCATTATGGGGAGAAACATAGTAGATGTAGAGAATTTATTTCTTGCTATTTCATGGAAAGTCACTTGTAGGTTACTTGGGTGGAGAATTGAGAAAAGAACCTTTGAGGAAAAACAAGTCAGCTCTGACATTAATGTTATCTAATCTTTGTGGAAAGGAAACTAATATTTAAAATTTTAAGCACTCTTTCACCTCTCAGAGTTATTTCTTAAATGTAAAGATGAGCCAGGGGAGGGAAAACATTTTCTTGGGAGCAAAAGTTGTCCCTCCTGGGAGGTAAATTACATCTTCTTGAACACTGAGCATTATAAATCTTAATCCCAGCAAATTGCAGTCACCAACTGCTACAAACCTCAACCAGAGGTCAGTGGCTAAAAGAAGCTGTGGATCATGATTCTACAGAATTGCAGACCCCTGCAGGGCGGAAACTATTTCCTGGGGCTCCCGGGGTGCTCCACCCATCCATCTGGGGTCGGGAAGAATGATTATTGAGGTTTTGAGTGATTTCTCACTGAAGGGAAGGGAAATAAGCTGAATAGTAGAAAGCCTCCCCTACTGGGAATGCTCCTGTGGCTTCAGCTGTGAAATCATGTTTCACACGTGTGAGTGCGTGTGTGTGTACCTGCACATGTGTATACATCTGAGTGTGTATGTGTGTGCACATGCACCTAAGTGTGCATATATGTGGATGTGTGTGTGTGTCCTTTGTGCGCACAATGCATGTGTGTGTGTGCATTTATGTGTGTGCACCTGAGCATCTACACACACGTGCACACATGTGCCCACATGTGTGCTCCCCCCCAACATACACACCTACAAAGCACAATAAAGTCACTGCAGAAATGTCTCTAGAGAGGAAACCTTGAGTAATAAAAGCACTGAGCTTAGAGTCAGAAAACAAAACTCACAGACTATTTTGAGTAATTCTTCCTCTATCTGCTTTGCCACCATGAACAAGTCACCAAACCTTTCCTAGCCTTAGTTTCTTCATCATAAAATGGGAGTAACAACTCCTGCCCATTGTTGTGAGAACCAAATGGCATAGGATATGTGAGGATACTTTGTAAGGCAAAACACAGTATAAAAACTTGGATTCTAACTTGTTTAGAGGTAAAATGGAAGATAACATAACGATGATTAAATGACTAATTTTTCACTTTGAGTCCGGCGTTTGTCTCCTGGAAATCCAAGGGCTGGCAGAATTAGGAACTTTTTCAATATCTCAGTGCTTCTTTTGTCTTGGTAGGAGCAAGACCCCCACCCACCCCAGCCTCCAGGGGAGTCCACAGAGAAGGCTTGGCTGTGTGTCTCCGCAGCCTTGCCAGCAAGCCGTGTGTCTCTTGGATGCTAAGAGAAAGCAGCTCAGAGAAGGCAGCAGAGCAAAACTCTGAAGACACATATCTCCCTGTCCACCTGGATCCTGGATCCTCTCCACCTTGGTGGCATGTGTCACCTTTTTGCTACTGCTTCCCAGGAGCCCAGGGGAAGAATTCCCCATCTGTCTCCTGCTTCTTCTCCCACATCTCCACTGAAAGGCGAAAGCGCCCTGCCCCTGGCTCAAGGGAAAAAGCCAGATTAACCTTTCTGACACTACAGCAAATGTTAACAGGCTGCCCTGCCTTTCATAATGCCAATCCAGACACCAGTCATTCACCGTCTGTTAGAAATACAGAGAATGTATGTCAAAACTCACCCGCACATGCTGAATCGGAAAAGAGCAGTTATTACTGCAAACTCTATATGCATTATTTATCAAATGAACTCTCTGCAGCAGGAATACAATTCATTTCGACTCTTGCTCTCTCTTGTTCTTTCATTTCAATAGGAGATGAAAGAAACCATTTATAGAATCTTTCTGGACATTACTCATGCAGCAGTATCCCCAACTAGGGTTTGAAGTCAGACCTGTCTATTGCCTGAAGGGGGTGGGCTGCTGCAAGTGGGAAGGAAACTCTTCCTGTCTGCCAGGTCTTCTCAGGCTCCCCTCTCCATGGCCACCACCATCTCGCCACCTCCTGAAACTGAACAACTGGATCTCTCTTCAGCTCTCCAGGCACACTTGAAGGAGGTGGGAACCTCGGTTCAGAGTGAGGCAAGTGACTTTTAGATGCATTTTCTTTGTAACATCAGCTTTACCAAATGATCACAAGGTGGGAAGTTCTGTTTGGGGCCAAGATCAGTCCCTCCCTTGTCTCATATGAGGGAACAGAAGACATAAACCTCTTACTCCATTTAGACTGACACGAACCTTTAAGTGAAGTCCACTCATTTTCATAATCTCTTGGCTCGAAGTCGGGCGATTTGCCTGGTGGGGTTGTGGTGGTAAGAGAGGCAATAGTGATGTGGGAAGTAATGATGGTGGTGGTGGAGGTGATGGTAGAGGTGATAGTGGAGATGACGGTGGAGGTGATAATGACGTTGACGACGGCGGTGGTGGTGATGGGGATGGTGTGGTGCTGTTAACATAATGCAGGTGATGAGGCGGGTGGTAGAGGTGATGATAATAGTGGAGGGATACACGGAGGTGGTGATAATCATGATGACGGGGATGGTAAGGTGGTGGTGGTGGTCTGGGGATCATGGTAGAGTATGACAATATAATCTACATATTCAAAAGAATTTTCATTAAGAAACAGGATACTTCTTTTGAAAGGGTTTGCTCCTGTTTCAAGTATCCATAACACCCCTTCTCTGAATCCTGTCCAATTTTGTGTAGCTCAGAGTAGAAAGGGCAAAACGAAAGTTTCATTTCTGAGAGAACCGACTGCCTTTTGTTGCCCAAAGTACTTTCTTGTCTTTGGGATGAGGGGTCCTGACTGTCTTCTCTCCTAAAAGCCAAAGCCTGCTTGGTGTAGAGCCCAGCTCCCCTCAGCTCCACATATCCAGCCCACAGTGACTCGGCTCCTCAAACCTTACTTATTTGGCTTAGTTCACTTATTGCCTTCTTTATTATTCATTTGACCATGTGTATATGTCTGTCCATCTCAACCAGATTGTAATCTTCCTTGAAGATGGGGTATGACTTGTGTTTCTTAAATCCCATACCTTTTAAATAGACATACAATGAACAAATTAATGAATGAGTGAATGAAAGTTTTATCATTTCCCCCCCAAATACATAGCATAATGGTGCATACAACAGTCAAGAAATTAATTTGAGCATAAGGATCTTTTCTGCCTTTGCAAGAAAGAGGAAATTTAATTACTACTATTACTACTGCAATAGTAGGTAGCATGCTGAAAGCTATACCAAGCTCTGTGCTAAGCTTTCCACACACATTATCTCCTTTAATCTTCACAGTGAGCATATGGAGTGGGTATGATTTCCCCATTTTACAGAAGGGAAACTGAGGAACAGGGAGTTTCAATAATTTACACTAAAACTTTAAAAGTCCTAGCTTTGGACTTTTGGAACCTAGGTTCAAATAAGAACTCTGTCATTTAACAGTTAAATGACTTTTCTTGCAATATATATAATATATATTTAATATATGTGATAGCATATGTAATAAGTAGTTAATATGATACTATCATAAGTTTTACACACACACACCTTTGCTCAGGGCCCAAAACAAAGTAGGTGTTCAATAAATGGTTGCTCTTTTTCTTTCCTTCCTTTATGTTTCTGCTTCAGATCTTACAGTTTTCAAGTGATGAAATCAGGGGTTCAACTTTATCTGTGGTGATACATCAACTACGTATAAGCCCATGCTCTCACATATCATATGGTCAGCCTCAAAAATGAGCTTTCTCTGGGCACTGAAGGTGACTCATGGGGCATCTCCAAGGGTAATGATGCCACCTGATCATATCAATGAAAAGTCAGTCAGGTCAGTTTGATGGGCTGTCTCAGGGGTCTAGCACGTGTCTTACAAAGTCAATGTCTTACCATGGACCGGGATCCCACTAACATGTTATTACACTGCCGGGAGCACTATCTATGGAGACAGAGCCCCTCTCAACACAACCTGTTGGTGCCGTGGGGCAGCTTCCGCGGGGAGTCCGCCCGTCCAGGCCTCCTGACCCACCCTCCCAGCAGCCCACATGCGGCAGCTCTGGGGACATATCTCTCTTGTGCTGCTTTACCCAAGTGTTAAAAATTAATTTAACTCTGATTGCGCTGACAGGGAAAAGTTAATAGAAGTTTTATTTCTAATATATGAGGAACCTTAACAGGATTTAAACTTAATGCCTCAGAAATGGGAAGGACTGCTGACAATTTATCTACTAGAATCTGCAGACTCTCGTGGGGAGCTAGAGAAATAGAGGAAATGTTATTCCAGCAGCTAGAGACAGGATTGAAATACCCCCCACGGCAACTGGGAGAAATCCCAATGGTCCACCAACCCAAGAAATTGACTCATAAATTGCTCAGATCCTCAGTTTCCCCTTATTACCCTGACCTTCAGCTTTCTTTACTACTCAGGAAAAAAAAGCATTTCAATGTTTTAAGTTATAATAGTTTTTCACTTAGAAACATAGAATTTTAGAGCTGATTTCTCCCAGCTATAATAATTTATGATACTAAGAGATGTGGAGGGAAACTTTATAAAAGAAAATCGTGCTGAATGTGGGCCATACATTTTGTTTTAGATGTGGCTCTTGGCTAGTTTTCAAAAGCTATTAAATTTAAAAAAACATCTCTCATGCAAAACATTCTTCAGTATCCTTAGATTGAATAGCCTGAATTATCTGTGGTTAGACTTTATTTCTTTAAGGAGACCAGTCAACTGCTTTTGCTTAGGAAATCTTTCACTGGATATTTATCATGTCTACTAAGTGTCAGGTATTGTTCTAGACATTTAGGGGTACAGGAGCAAATGAAACAGCCAGATAATCTTGACTTTCTGGAACTTGCATTCAGATGAGGGAAGACAAAAATGCTAACAAAATAAATATTGTTGTATAGGCTTCCCTGGTGTCTCAGATGATAAAGAGTCTGCCTGCAATCTGCTTGCAGGACACCTTGGTTTGATCCCTGGGTCAGGAAGATCCCCTGGAGGAGGGCATGGCAACCCACTCCAGTATCCTTGCCTAGAGAACCCCATGGACAGGGGAGCCTGATGGGCTACAGTCCATAGGGTCGCAAAGAGTTGGACATGATTGAGTGACTAACACTTTCACTTTTCACAGTATATTAGAAAGTGATGAGTGCTATGTAATAAAGCAAGGAAGATGAGAAGGCTATTGAGAGAGTCAGTTTTCAATAGGGTAAGCAGGGACAGACCTTTTAAGAGGTGACATCTGAGCAAAGACTTGAAGTGGGGGAATGAGCCATGTGACCATCCAAGGAAGAAGAGCATCATAGGCAGAGACCAGGAGATGCAGTGAGGCTGAGGCTGGAATTTTTCTCGTGTATTTGAGGATCATTAGGAAAGCGAGCATGGCTGGCCTGGGGCGAGCAGCAGGGGTAGAGAAGTAGGCATGGTGATTATACATCCCAATTTCCTAGAACAATCTTGAATTCTACCTGTTGTCCTGGCAGAATTACTATTTTTTATTATTACTTTTTGTTATGGGAGGATAATTGCTTACAATATTGTGCTAGTTTCTGCTGTACAAGAAAGTGAGTCAGCTATATGTATGCATATATCCCTCCCTTCTTGAGCCTTCCTCCCATCCCCTGCCTTGGCAGAATTATTAATAATGTCCCTGTTCCTTCTCCAAGTGCCCCAGTTTAGATGATAAATCAGATGGTCACTCTCTTTACAGGCTACCGTTAGGACTTTGATCCAGATAGAAGCCAAGGCAGGTGGTAAATATGGGACAGAACCTGGCTCACATTGCCAAGGACTCACTGGCTGGAGCAGCCCAGTGATGGGCAGGAAAGGGAGTGACCTCTCTCCTTAGAACATCCCTCTCGCACTTTGGTCGGTGAGCCCCCAGCAACCCGCCTGTCTTTCTAGACTGATTGCAATGTCTCCTCCTTCTGAAGTTATCCCTGACACAGCCCCAAAGGCCCCAGTCCTCACAAAGTTAAGTAGCTCCTTGATTCCTTTTTTGCACTTTGTTCTCATACCTTTTACAATGTTTACACAGCCTATTTAGTTATTAGTTGCCTTCTATTGCTAAAGAGTGAGGATCTTTCCTTTGAAAAGGGAAACATATTTATTGAGGCCCTCACGCTATGTGTGTGTTAGTCACTCAGTCGTGTCTGACTCTCTGCTCCCCCGTGGGGTGTAGCCTACCCGGTTCCTTTGTCCACGGGATTTTCCAGGCAAGAATACTAGAATGGGTTGCCATTCCCTTCTCCAGGGGATCTTCCTAACCCAGGGATTGAACCCGAGTCTCCTGCACTGCAGGTAGACTCTTTACCATCTGAGACACCAGGAAAGCGCTTCATGGGAAGCTCTGGGACGCACCCTCATGGTATGATCTGGATGTTTCTGTCCCCGTTAGAGTTTATGTGTTGAATCCTAACCCCCCAAGGTGATGGCTTTAGAGGGCGCGGTCTTTGAGAGGTGATGAGGTCATGAAATGGGATTAGTGCTTTTATAAAAGAAGACCCCTCCCCCCAAAAGGAACCCCACAGAGCTTCCTAACCCCTTCCATCACAGGAAGATGTAACGAGAAATCTGCTACTTGGAAGAAGGCCTTCAGCTGACCATGCCATCACCCTGACCTCAGACTTCTGATCTCCAGAACTGAGGAATAAATAAGCCACCCAGGCCCATGATATTTTGTTACACATCCTGAATGGACTAAGACACTAAGGTAGGGTACCAACTTTGTACACTTTCTTTCTTTTCCATTTAAAGAGAACAGTAATCCTCTGGGATGTAGAACAGCTCTGGTTTTCTACCTAACAAACCATCCCAAACCTAGTGCTACAAAATAACAGCCATTTCATTATGCCCATGGATTCTGTGGGCCAGGAACTGGCACAGAGCATAGTGGGCACTGCTGGTCTCTGATTCGAGTCAAATGGTCAGAGGCTAGAAGAGCCAGGGCTGGACCATCCATCTGCCAGATGGTTTTATCACTTGCGTGTCTGGCCCAGGCTCCAGGGGGACTCACAGGCTGGACTAGCTACTTATGGTCTCTCCAGGATGGTGGCTTATGCGGTGGCTCATTGTTCCAGAGAACAAGGAGGAGGCTTCCTGGCCTTCATGACCTAGGCTCAGGCCTCACAAAGCATCACTCCCACCATATCCTATTCAATGAAGTGAGCACAGTCTGGCCAGATTCAAGGGGAGGTGCCATAGACCTTACCTCTCAATGCATTGCTGTGCTATACGCAGTCAACCCAGTCACGTCCGACGCTTTGCTGCTCCATAAACTGTAACCCACCAGGCTCCTCTGTCCATGGGATTCTCCAGGCAAGAATACTGGAGTGGGTTGCCATTCCCTTTTCCAGGGGATCTTCCTGACCCAGGGATCGAACCCACATCTCTTGTGTCTCCTGCCTTGGCAAGTGGGTTCTTTACCACTGAGCCACCTGGGAAGCCCACCTCTCGATAAGTACTCTACAAGAATTTGTAGCCATGCTGCATTTTTTTGTGTTTATAAGCATTTTATTCCAGTCATTATAGTGGGCAAGCTCTCAGCTAAATGCACAGATATATATGAAGTATTCCTGGGTTAATACAGCCGCCAGTGGGTTACACAGGACTGAGCATGGAGGCCAAGGAGAGGGCACTGACATTTCAGAGTCAGACCTGGCCAGAGACCTGAGTCCAGGGCGGGCCAGCATCTCGACACTGACAGCTGCTCCCTTCTCCCAGCTGGGCACACCACAGGTATGTCTTCAAACTCACACCATTTCACTGATGTCACGGGAACAGATATTAAAGAAACAGAACCCAGGTCCCAATGCACCTTAACTGCCGTTGCTTTGTAAGTCACAAACTAGCCTGTGAACAAGACTTTTAGAATATTCTGGTAACAGTGAGCCACAGGGTGGTAAGACTTCTTTCTCCCTCAGTGCCTCCTCGACTGTTTTCATTCCTACCTGAATCCCTGTCCTTAAGCCACACACCCTGATGGCCAAAGTTGCATGCACACAACAAAAGTCCCTCAAATGACAACAGCTATTCCCAAAGTTGTTGTCAGGATTCCCCTGGTGGCTTAGATGGTAAAAAATCTGCCTGCAATCCAGGAGACCTGGGTTCGATCTCTGGGCTGGAAGATCCCCTGGAGAAGGGAATGACTACCCACTCCAATTTTCTTGCCTGGGAAATTCCACAGACAGAGGAACCTTGGGGGTTACAGTCCATGGGACTGCAAAGAATTGGACACAACTGAACGACTAACACACATTCCCAAAGCAACATCTCATGCAGATAGTCTATAACATCAAAGAAAGAAAGTGTCTCTGGTTAGCTATTCTCTGTGAAGGGAGATATCCATCCTGACCAATGTCTGATTGAAAGCATAATTTAGAAGACAGTTTTAGGAAGTGGACTATGGATCAAAATAAGAAACAAACTCTAAAAAGCTATCATCTATGGGGACTCAGCAATGTTTTAAAATTGCCACGGTTCCCATGGTGCAGATAAAGAAGCCAAGACTCAGAAAGTGAGGCTTACTTGTTCAATATCACATAGCTAAAGCATCATGGAGCCAGTACTCCAAGTGCTCTGTCTGTCTGCAAAGCACATGTTCTTCCCACAATACCAGATGCCCATGGTGGGGAAGAGAGAGCGTCTCAGTGCTGTCCTTCTGTGCTTGGCATAGTTGGGCACATTATGAATGAATGAATGCTGCATGACCAGCTGCTTCTGAGCATTTTCTGACCTCTGCTTGCAATCCCAAGGAATGGTTTTACCACCGAGAGTTCAGTCCCCGTGGCAAGAGGTATGGAAGACACTCAGAGGTGTGGGGAGAGATTTCGGGTAGAACTCTGTCTGCTAAAACCCTTTTAACAGAAAGAAATGCTCTTGTACTCCCTTACCCAGCCCCAACAGACATATTGCTAGACTCATTTAGAAGATGCAGGAACTGTGAAACAGTCTGGTGGCTTCAATAGTTAACAGGCCTCAGCTCACCTTCCTCTCCCTGTAAGGACAGCAGGAGCCTGAGAGCAGGGAGCCAGGGTCCGTCTCTGAGAATCTGACTCTGCCCACTCCTCCCTGACCTTTTCATAAAGGTGAAATGCAACTATAATGAAAGCACTTTCACCCTTGATCAAAAACTGCAAGTCGAAGACCTGAGCTCAAATCCTGGCCCTGCCATGTATTGGCTGCGTGTCCCAGGGGAGCTCGCCTCCCTTCTCTGGGCCCTACCTTTGTTGGCTGGTACTTAACGGTCTATGACTTGATTTCTGCCCCTCACACCTAACTTCCTAAAGTGCAGGAATGGGCTATAAATTTCTCTCTTCCCAGCCCTCAGGCTGGTCCATCCTCAAGTCTGACTAGAGTTAATTTCCAAGCTGATCACCTGGATAAAGAATTACTTGGAATTTCTGTCCTATTTTTGCCCCTTTTCTCTAAGTCTGAAATTACCTTCCTCCTTTTTTTTCCCTCTCCATTCCTTCCAAAATATCCACTTTCATCCACACCACCATCATCTGGGTTGTTACATTTGCCTCAGCTATTATTTATTGTTTGTTTTTCTGCTTCAATGCTTGTGCAAGCCAGGTGGTCTTTATTTGGGTATTGTTTGTTCTTATTTGTCTTTTTCTTAATTTTAGTAAGACATGCATAATGTAACATTTATCATTCAAACTGTTACCTTGTGTACAATTCAGTAATGTGAAGGACCTTCACATTGTGTAACCATCACCAGCATCCCTCCCCAGAAATTTTTTATCAAATTGAAACTCTCTACCCACTGAACAATGACTCCCCATCCTCCTCTCCCCGCCCGCCTCTGGGAACCACCATTCTACTTTCTGTCTCTGAATCTGAGCTCTCTGGGACCACAGGTATCTCTCTCCAGGCCCCTCACATAAATGAAACCATACGGTGTCTGTCCTTTGTGTCTGGCTTATTTCCTGTGACAGTGTCTTCAAGGTTTATGCATCCTGTTACGTGTTGGAACTTTCCTTTTAACACTGAATAATATTCCACTGCGTGGATAAACCATACTTTGTTTATTTATTCATTAGTTGATGGAAATGTGGGTTGTTTCCTCCTTTTGGCTATTGAGAAAAATATGCTATAAAGGTTGGCAGAGGGGATTATCTTTTTTCAAAACACAAATCAGTTCCTGTCACTCTCCACTCCCTTCAAGTTTTCCAAAGCTTTATGCTAAGAATAAAATCCAAACTTCGTTTGTCCACTATTTTCTGTAGGTTCACCCTCTGTTCTCTCTTCTCTGAGCTCACCAGGCTCCAGTCGTAACAGTCGTCTTCTTTTTTTAAACTTTTTGGCCACGCCGTAGGGCATGTGGGACCGTCCCCATTAGGGATCGAACCTGTGCCCTCTGCATTGGACGCACAGAGTCTTACCCACTGGACCACCAAGGAAGTCCTGTACCAGCCTTCTGTTTGGTTCGTTTCTGAAACTCACCAAGCCTGTCCTCGTGAGGCCCTTTGCACACGCTCTTCCACCTGTCTGGAATGCTCCCCCCCAGATTCGAGAGGCCAGCTCCTTCTTTTCATGCAGGCCTTCCCCTTCCTCGAGCACGTGAGTTGCAGTAGCCCGAGCACCCATCCAGTCACCAGGTCCTGCTCCTAGCTTGCCTGCTCCCAAACAGTTGCACCCTGACATCACATAACATCCCTGTTGGTGTGGCCTTCTCCCCACTCTAGACTGTAGAGCAGGCTGCCTCACTCACCGCTGAACCCCCGAGCCCAGACAGGGCCTGGCACGCAGAGACTGCTCCATGTTCGTGGAATGAATATATCCAAAACTCAGATCTGACAGTGCTGCGTGGAAGTATAGTGGGACAGAGGCGTCACAGGACTCCGAAAGGTGTTGACAGAAGGAGGATTCGGGGCACGCTATGCTGGTTCCTGTTACATCCCGTCTCTGCTGCGAACCATTCCTTCAGCGGCTGCCTTGGCTGCCTCCAAGTGGGAGCCCTGGTCAGATGAGCATATGGCATGGCAGGGCACGCTTGGCACAATCAACCCCGGGCACATGTCCACTCCCAGCTATGTCAGGCTCTGTGCTCCCTGAAAGCGCGGAGGTGACAGGGGAAAGCTGGCTGGGTCCAGCCAGTGCCATTCTTCATAGGCGTGCCCCTAAGTCACCGTACCACCTAATATATACAAGGAGAGACCCATTAGTCTGTGTCTCCTCAACGTTAGAATGCTAAGTCATTTTTCAGGCTTGGCTTGCTTTCTCTTCCATCACTAAGAGCTACAGTCCTGCCAAGCCAGGAACAGATAGCTCTACCTGCTGCCGAGATAGGTGGCTCCATCAAAGGTGCAGAGGCTGCCGGTCACCATCCTGCACTTGGTGGGTCCCACACGGCTGCTCTTAGGAGCTATCAGAGGCTCTTGTCCTTGGGTGGTGGGGGCTACAGCCAGATGGCCTATCCTAGCACCACAGGGATAACGTCTGCCACTGGAGAGATGACACAACCCAGACCTGCTGGAAGGATGCTGCATGGGAACTCAGACGCAGGCTGGAAGCTTGGAGGCCTGGCTCCCAGATCCACCTATTTTACTAACCAGGTGGCATTGACAAGTCTTTGAACTAACCCCTTTGGGCCCCAGTTCCACAAACTGCAAATGAAAATAATTGAGCCAGATGGTCTACAGGGCCGTGTAAAGCCTGGATATTATAAGCCAGGTGCAGCAAGAAGCTGCAGAGAGATGTGACGACATCTCTCTGGGACATCTCTCGATGGGAGGGGGCGACCAAACGCTGCTTGTGTCCCCTTCACATTCGGCCTTGCCCCAGCTCGTAGTCCACTTCAGGACTCTAAGCCAAGGATGAATTTATCTTTGAGGAAAAGAAGAGCAGGAAAAGAGATTACTCCCCCATCCCTGATAATGATCAGCTAAAAATCGACAGAATGCCAGTTGACAAAAACAGCTTTCTCATTATTATGAGGATGCAGCTGACTGTGCTTTCAGATCTCCATGCTGCAGACGGTTTCTTGGGACCCCTTGGATTTCCACGGGTCCCTTTGAGGGAGAGCCCCTGGCCCTGACTACTCTGTCCCATGCATTCTGCCTGGTCAGTGTCCACGTTTCTGTGAAGGGTAGGCTTCATTCATTCATTTATTCATTCATCAAACAAACCTGTCTTGAGCACTTACTTTGTGCCAGGCACTCTAGATATAGAGATGCAGGAAAAGGTCCTTGTTCTCCAGGAGCTCCCTATTCAGAGAGGCAAGTAAACATCAAGAACAGGCCACAGCAGTCGTATGTGATAAGTGTTATGGAGAAGAGAAGCACAAGTTGCTATAGGAGCCCAGAGTGGAGACTTAACCCAGAATTGGGAGGAGTGCTCTGCTATCAGGGAGGTCTCCCTAGAGGAGGTGACACCTGAGCTTATCTTGGAAGATTCTACCTAAATGTCTCTATTTTTGTCTTGCTAAAAGTTAAAAGCAGCTCAAAGTTGCAAGGGAGTGTGGAGTGACAGTGGTACCAGGGGGCTTGGGAAGAGGAGTTGAGGGTCTGATGGCGGGACAAAGAGAGAAGATGAAGCCTCGCTTAGTCATAAATCTTTAGTGACACCAAATGACAAGGTTGGGAGATAGGTTTTCTCCCAGGTAAGGTGGAGGGTTCCATCAATGGAGTGTTTGAGATTATTCCAGGAGTTGCAGTAGATGGATAAGAGAGTAAGAGAGCTGGACTTGCCAATAGAGAGGTCTATGTGACAGGTCAGGAGTCTAAGCCAGATGGAGAGAAGGAAGGGGCACCAGGAGGGAGCAAGCCCAGGGGAAAATGGGGGCTTGGGGGACCAGTGAGTCAGCATGGGACGCAAACCAGTGTTGCAGAAGCAAAGCACGAGTGTGCAGAAGGTAGGCAATGAGACTGCAGGTGAAGCCGACCTGTGTCAGGCAGAAACAAGAAGATTCTCTGGGCTATAAAAGAAAGAAGCCTTGAGGAGGGAGGCTTCCAAATCTCTGAGGAAAAGTGGCAGAGTTTCCATGGACATCAGAACTCAAAGGCCTCTTTTCTATGTGTGCAGATGAGACAGAATCCCTCCAAATTCTGCCCAGGTCAGTGGAGACCCAGTCTCCTCTGAGACATTAGTAAATCCTCAGCATTTGTTTACAGCTCCATCTTTTTGGTCTGTTCTTCACCTTAATCTTCACAAGTGCCATGTCAGGACAGATGGCATTCACGAGTATCTGATCTCCAGGGCCGTTCAGGTAACAATTGGCCCAGCACAAAATGTAAATGTCTCCTAACTGGTCTGCACAGCCAGTCAATATTTTCAAGAATCTAGCATTTGCAGAGGAGCAAGGAAGGGGAAAGGGGGGAGGAGTGATGGCCCTTAAGATATCCTGCAGGACCGAGGTATTGGGGGCGTGCAAGTGCCCTGGACACTGCTGTGGGCATGTGTTTGTCCGTGTGTGTGTGCACGCATGTCTTTGTGCGTACGTGCCTGCATGTGTGTGTGTGTGCTTCTGTGTGTGTGCCCAGGTGCCTGTGCATGTGTGTGCATGGGTGTGACTGAATGTGTTCCTGTGTGTGATAGGGCAGTAGCAGGCTCCCTGGGGAACTGGTGGTTCTACCAGCCAGTCCTGTGGCAGTCCAGAGATGCCATCCAGTCAGGCTGCTTGGGAGGCAGCAATTGCCCCAGTGTTTTCTACTTCAAGTGGTCTCTACTCTTTCAGAAAAAAAAAAAAAAAAACCCACACAGTGTCCACCTTGGCCTCAGGGGTGGACAACATAGTACAGTGGGCCACTGACACCAGAATGGGAAGCCAGCAAGACCCCCCAAAGCCCCTTAGAGCAGGATGTGGGAGATTAAGGTAGAGCCTCCATGCCAGGACTCAGGAGCCCACCTGGGGTGGGGAAGCCAAGTGTGGTTCACTGGAGCTCCCATGTGTCTCCAAACCTCCCCTGTTCATACCTTGGGGAAGGCGATGCAGGCATCTGCTTTCTTTTCCCAATGGGAAGTAATGAGCAGCTGATACTATCAGTAATAATAATTATAGGTGGCATTAATTGAGCCTTTCCTATGCCTTACTACCAGCCAGTGTGTTGAAGGTTCCCATGGATTAGCTTGTTAACTCCTCATAACAACCTTAAGAGAAAGGTACATAATTGGTCCCACATTACGTGTGTTGAAATAAAATTTGGTGGTGTTAACTAAGAAATTTTCCGTTGCTGAGCACCACATACCTCCCTCCCCATGTGAAGTTAATGCCCTCATTGCCTCAGAAGCTATGCCTTGCCCACAAATATTGGGGATGAACACAAAAATCAAAACCAAAAAGCAACCAATGAACAGCAACAACAAAAAAAAAAACAGAGAAAACACAGAAATTGATCGTGTCTCCAAATAAGCATTGTAAGAGTCACATCAGAGACCACAGTCTTGAAGTCCCAGGGCTTTTGATGAACAAAAGAACTGGGGCTTTTTGATTTGATGTTTCATAGAGAAGATATTTTCTACATTCCAGAACTTTGACTTTGATTATGAAGAGTCAGAGTAGGAGGGACTGGATACTAAAAGTGTCTGCCAACAACAGGGACTGGGGAGAAGGCAGATGATGAATGGTTTAACTGCACCTTCTCCAGACCCAGTCAAAAAAAAAGGAGCAAGAATAAAAATAAAAGGAGGAGGAGAGGTGGAAGGGAGAGAAGGAGGTAGAAGAGGATGATCTACAGAGAATCAGGGGAAGCCCGGAAAGGAGAGGAGCCAGGCTCACTGTCGGTACGGGTCTCCTAGAGAAGCCAGGACTCTCTCCTCCCCACCCTCTCAGCACCTCTCAGGACACCCTCCATGCCACCACTACCTCCAGAAGATGCAAGAAACTTGAACCAAGTGTTTCCTGTGTTTACATTGCAGGGAGCAGCAGAGGGAGGCTTTGAGTCTCTGGAACAGGCACACATGCACAGCACACCGCCACGCAGCAAACGTCGGGGACACCCACGCACCTTGAGTACCTGGGTGGGAGGTGGTACTGCAGGATGCCTTAAGGGATGTCGTTTCTCTCCTTCCCCCGGCTCACTGTGACAGCCAGATCTCTTGTTCTGGGCACCAAGACCCAGAAAGTGGTTTTTCTTTCTTTACTTTTTTATTGGATAAATAATTCAAGATAATGTAACCTGAATAAACTTTCCATGGAAAAAAGAAAATACAGATGAGCAAAAGGAAAAATAGTTAAAACCCTACCATCCAGAGATGGCCACTATTAATAACTGGTGTGTATGCGCATGTCTATCTATAGATCTATACAAATTAGGTACATTTTTATAGCAAGATAGTTTCCAGTTGGTGAAGGGATAGACTACCCACTCCAGTATTCTTAGGCTTCCCTGGTGGTTCAGCTGGTAAAGAATCTGCCTGTAATGTAGGAGACCTGGGTTCAATCCCTGGGTTGGAAAGATCCCCTGGAGAAGGGAACGGCTACCCACTCCAGTATTCTGGCCTGGAGAATTCCATGAACTGTATAGTCCATGGGGTCACAAAGAGTCAGACACGACTGAGCAACTTTCACTTTCTTTTCACTTTACAATCAGATTGAGAAGGACTACAGCCATAAGTTACACCTGTGTCACAAGTAATTACAAGGCTAACGTTAATTCAGGAATTTCTATATAGTCCCAGAAAAATAAATAAAGGAAAAGTCATAGCCACCTTGTGGCTGGAAGAATGTGCCTCAGGATCAAGAAGGGATGCAGCCCAGCTTCTGACCCAAGGATGTGGTGTAGACCAGGCCAGACTGTGAGCTCTGGTCCTGATGCTGCATGGGGGGGTGTCAATGTCAGGCCCGGGAGGGCCGAGATGTAATCCTCTCCCTGCTGCTTGCAGACCCAAGACTTTGTTCACTTCCAAGTATTGCAGTGCCTTCTTGCAAAATGCCCTGAGTTAGAAACCCTCCTCTCAGGATCAGAGAGCTCTGCATTGGGTAGGAGGAGGGGCAAGTTAATTCCTAAGACAGCAAGAGCCACAACTCTTTAGACAGGCACAAACTTGAGATCAACAACCCACCACAGTCTTAGAGACCTTTGTGAAAAGATTTAGAAAGCCAGACACACAGGAACCATGTGTTCCCCATAATGGTTCAGATGAAATTATATTGTCCAGAACATTTTAAAAGCAGGCAGGTTATTTCAAACAGGGGCACACAGAGGCTACTGATGTACACTGTGAAAACTCAATACAGGAGAACATCTAATGAAAATAGATAAAAAGTAGCACTGCAATCACAGGTCATGCATGAATTATTAACCTCGGGGAGGTCTCAGTCAGTTCTGAAAACTATGGGTTGTGTCTCTGGTATACAATTTGGAAGATATTGGTTCTCCACTTCATAAGAGAGAGCTTGAAGCAGGAAATGTAGCTATTTCTTCTTTAAATATATACTGTAATTACTGGTCCACAGTGACTAAATGTTATTATCCATCCGTTGGTTGTTCAGAGACCTGTAATGAGTAAACCTCAGCAGGTTCATGCCACCTTCTATAGCACAGAGGCTGGGGCATATTCGCCTCAGTAAAGTATTGAGAATTTGTTATTGAAAGTGTTTACAGAGACCAAGCAATGAAAACAGCCTTGAATGGGTTTAAAGCATCTGCTCAAATTCTTTTGATGAGTTCTCATTGAAATCAGAAGAGAATGTAGACTCTTTTGTTGGGTTTATAAGGCCTCCCACGGTCTGGTTGAACTGGCTCCCCAACTCTGGGTCATGTCCATCACTTCCTGACTAACCACATCAGGTATCTTCTGCTTCAAGAATCTTTGAAGGTGCCAAGTTCTTTTCCAACTCAGGACCTTTGCACATGCTTTCCCTCCCCCTGAGTCATTTGTCTCCACCCCCACACTCTCTACCCAACTTTCTCTCATTCTACAAGTTCCAGTTTAAATATCACCTCCTCAGGATTGCTGGGTCATAGGACAAGTCTATGTTTAAATGTATAAGAAACTGCAAAACTGTTTTTCAAGTTGGTTGTACCATCTTCCCTTCCAACCAGCAATGTATCAGAGTTCTGGTGCTACATGTATCATTGTGATCACTGGTTACTGTTGGTTTTTAAATTTTCAGCCATTGTAATAGGCTCTCTTGTAATATCATTTGTATTTTACTAATGATATTGAACATCTTTTTATATGATTATAAGCTATTTGTATATCTTCTTTTTTTAAACTTTTTATTTTATACTGGCACATAGTTGATTAACAATGTTGTGTTGGTTTCAGATCTACAACAAAGTGATTCAGTTATTCATATACACGTGTCTATTCTTTTTCAAATTCTTTTCCCAGTTAGGTTGTTACATAATACTGAGCAGAGTTCCTTGTGCTATACAGTAGGGGTGACGTGTCTGTTAGAATCTTTTGTCAGGTAAAAAAATTAGGTTTTTTTCCTAAAAGAAAAGAGAGAAATATATCATCTCTTCAGTGAAGTGTTCCCTAAATGTCTTTTCTTAAGTAGCTTCTGCTTGCCCAACAATATTCATCTCAGCACCCTGTTGATGAGGGTCACTGTTCATAATTTAGAATCATTTAGTTGTAGGTTTATGCGCCAGGCCTCTTTCTCTCCCAGGGGACAGAGTGGCAGAGATTGTGTCTGTATTATTTACCACTGTAATCCTAGCAACAAGAATACTATCGTCCATGCACTTGATGACTGAATGAATGGATGGGTGGGTTAACCATGCTATTTGTTGCTGTTTGTTATTTTTTTTGGATGTAATGTATAAAAGGGTATATTTGAGTCAGGACCTATGACACAGTCACAGGGATGAGTGGCCAGGATGCTCTGCCCACAGACCAACAGGGGAGGCACCTGGGGGGACCAGCTGTACTTCCTGTTCCCCCACTGCACCTGTCTATGTGGGCCCCTCTTTTGACAAGCACCCAAATTCTCCTCTGCCCTTCCTTAGCTCCTCTAAGCCCCCATTAGGTTCACTTCCTCCTTTAAAAAGGTCCTAGGTTCCTTGGTCGGAATATCAAGAGATTCCTTAAAACCTTCTTCGTGTTACAGGGCTCCCTCCTCTCCCTCTAACAACCACAGCCCTCTCAATTCACCATCTAACTGTGTTCTGTCTCTATCAGGCTCCTTGGCTTTGTATGCTGGTTGTGATTCTCCTATCAGATTGTGAGTATTTCGAGTAGAGTCTCTGATTCTGGTGCCTCTCTGTCCTGATTCAGTGGACACAGACCCCACCCACACCGCCGCCAAGTTCGTGGCCGGACGAATCCCAGTCGCTCTCCCATGGGCTTGTGGTTTCATGACTCCCTCTGCTTCACTCTTTGACTCAGTTCTCTACCATCCAATGCAGATGCCTTGAAGAGGCCCGTCCCTCAAAACTTCAAACCCCAAACAGAATATTTGTCGGGACGGTAAAATCTCCCACAGGTTTTGAAAGCCACAAAGAAGGAAGTCGTATTTCAGTTTCCTGGAGCAATCAATCTCAGAACCCAACTTTTTGCACTCCTTTCTGCTCGACTCCTTCCCAACCACTCCATCCAGACTCTGTCATCCTTCCTTAGGGTCCTCCCTTCTTTTAGTTTCTGTTTCTCCTTCCACACAACCACCCCCCCCCCCAACTTTCTTGGAGCCAAAACAATGCTCCTTGACTCTGGTGGAGAAATGTAGTCATTGTGCATGGAATTTGAATGTGTATGTATTAGAGGTGTCTCTGCCTCCACTCCAGGCTCAACAAGGCAAAGCCTTTTTAAAATATCTTCCTTCAGCTTATGATTTTGCCTCAGCATCTTCCATTGTCTCTTTCAAAGTGCTGAGTACTTAGTCGGTGATAGTAAACACTTTCTGAGCATTGGCTGAAGGCCCTGGCTGACCTGGGAATCCTGGGGGTAAGGTGTAAATATCATGGACCTTTGACAGTGATAGAACATTCTAGGCTAGCATTCATGACCTCAATCATGACCTCGACCATGATCATGTGTGAAATAAGAGTTCCCTTCTCCAAAACTATAAGGTCAGTGTCACCCAGAGACAGGAAATCCATAGTTCAAATTAAAATAAGATGGCAATAACGTGACATACAAATATCCAGTTGTAAATGCGGGAGGGACTTAATCAGGCAAAAGGGCAGAGCTTTTCTATGGCAGCATAATGTTAAGGCATTTTATTACTGTGGCAATTGGCAAAAAAGTCAAATGACTTTATGAGGCTTTTTCTAAATTACCTTTATTAATGCATGTAATATTTTTGAATGATTATGCTACAGAGTAAATGCTGCATTGAGCTACAAGTTGCCAGCAGGAATGTGTTGTAAATACACATGGGTGAATATGTTACTATCTTTACAACTCATTTCCCACTTCCTTCAGCCTTCTGAAACCAAACCATCACCGAGTACTTGGAAAGGTATGGGTATTTTACAACCAAGTATACAGCGTAAATTTGTTGATCCTGGAATTAAACCAATTGTCAGAGTGTGAGAATGTATTTAGGAGTTTCTTTCTTTTTTTTTTTTTTAGGACTTCTTTTTCCCAGATCCCCTGCATCTTTCTGATATGTTGACATTTACTTTAAAAAGCTTCTTTGGGCTGATTTGAATAAATGTGGTTTGGGCAGTTGACAGGACTTTTCATATTTATTGTACTTTAATGCCTAGAAGCAGAAGAGCTAATGACTGAGGTATGCCTGGAAGCAGGTGAGTGAAAGCTTTTGCGTCTTCCCTCAGCTCCTTCTGTATGTGTCTCTCTTGATAGACAATACGTTGAGTTATGGTCCGGGGATTCCAAATGCAATCTCTCTTCGCTTCTGGAGTGATCTCTGAGACCACCCTCTCACTTTGAATGTTCTAATGATCCAGCCAATATAATTTCAGAGTTTGTGATTCAAAATCAATGCTTCAACCCAGCTCTCTCCCATCTGACAGCCACTCGTCAGGCGTGACCCCTGAGCTAGTCTATCTTCATTCACCTTCGTCTTGTTTCTGCTTAAGTCTCCTGTCACTTCTGTGGTTCTCAGTCAAGCTGATGAGAGTCCTCCTGTCCTAATTTATGAGGCTAGTTTACATGTCCTGCTGCTTGCTATTCACAGGGAAGTCTGTGAACTTGTTGGAGAAGGTGGAGGGGGGAACAAGAGAAAAATAAGATGCAAAAAAAGGTAGGTCAGTGAGGCAAGCTAAAAGTTACCACACAACTTTGCCTCATAGATTCCTCCAGAGCTCCCACTCTGGAGAGCTAAGACATGCTACCTCTGTGTCGGCTGAAGTCACAGCATCCCTGAGAAGCCACCATCAGCCAACAGATGTCAGGCTGTGCCCCTCTGTTCCCACTGTAGTTAGTTCTGGACTGGGAAGGCTTCCAAATGCAAAGCATGTCACATTTAGACATAACTTTTTAATTCTGTTCTTTTAGTCATTCACACTCCCTTTCCTCACTTATCTAACCCCCACCTTGGCTTTTCAATTATTTAAAAGAGCTTCTTCATATTTTTCTTTGGCAGGATGATAGTGTGTTGGGAGTATTTGGATCAAGTCACTAAGAAGTAGCTGGTTGCAAATCATCAGCTAGGATGGGAGACCAGGTTCTCCCCCAGCAAGGGTTAGGGCTGGTGGATGAGATGTAGTGATTTCCCTGTGTGTGTGTATGTGTGTGTGTGTGTGTATGTGTGCTCAGTCATGTCTGACTCTTTGCAACCCCTTGGACTGTAGTCTGCCAGGTTCCTCCGTCCATGGAATTTTCCAGGCAAGAATCCTGGAGTGGGTTCTCACTTCCTCCTCCAGGGCATCTTTCTGACCCAGGGATCGAATCTGCATCTCTCGCATCTCCTGAATCAGCAGGTGGATTATTTACCTTTGCGTCACCTGGGAAGCCCTCTAGTATAGCTCAAAGGGCTAACTTAAGGCTCCTTTCTCCCACCATAGCTCCTCTACCAGCCTCCCATGGACTTGCCTTCCCATAATCTTTTGAAAGTCAGTGCATTTCTACACCTGGCAGAATGTTGCTCATGTCTCTTACAAGGAAGAACAATGATCTAAGATGGGTTTATCTAATACATTGCAATTGATAATATCTGTTTAAATTGGTTTAAGTTTGTATTGTAACATAAATGTAATGTATATGTATATATATATTTATATATAGTAGATGAATATGCACACTAATTTTTTTATCGCAAAGCATTTTGTTTCTCCCACAGTATTCTATCTTCTCATCTTATACTATTCCAACAAGAATTCTGAGCAAACAACACAAATCTAGAGTGATGTTTCATTTCCCAAACTAGCAGAAAATGCCAAGCCACTGAATGAGGTTAATTAATCCACCATGTGGTAATACCAACCATGTGCCAGGCAGCATGTTCATTGCTGGGGACCCAGAAGTGAATAAGACACATGCCCTTACCTTCATTCTCAGCTGATGACCTGGCTTCTCACTTTGAGAAATGGAAGCAATCAGAAGAGAAATTCTATCCAATCCCACTTTCCCATTTACCAACCCACTTGGCTTTTACTCTGCCTTCCCTCAGTGACTAGGCTCTTATTTAAGCCACCTCTCTCCATTTGAATGGTGGCTCGGACGGTTTAAAGCATCTGCCTACAATGTGGAGACCTGGGTTCAATCCCTGGGTCAGGAAGACCTCCTGGAGAAGGAAATGGCAATCCACTCCAGTATCCTTGCCTGGAAAATCCCATGGATGGAGGAGCCTGGTCGGCTACAGCCCATGGGGTCGCAAAGAGTCGGACTGGACTGAGAGACTTCACTTTCACTTTCACTCTCCATTTGAATACTGGATCCCAACCTCTCCTGATCACTTAAGGACACCTACTCACTGAACATCCTCTCTCTTCTGCATCACCTATTTTCCGCTGCTCTGAAGTCACTTACGACTTCTGCATTGCCAAATCCAATGGTCAATTCTCAGTCATCTTAGTGGGCTGATTCACTGCTTCTAATACAATGGAATCCTCTCTCCTCCTTGAAACACTGTCTTCTGTTGGTATTGATGGATCCACTCTCTCTTGATTCTCTTCATGCCTCAGTAGGTGCTCCATTATCATTCATCTATTCTGGTTCCTCACATAAGTTAAACCTCTAAATGTCGATGCACCATCAGCTTTCTTCCTTGGAATCCTTCTGTCCTCCTCCTACACTCACTCCATCCATTTCCATGAATATTCACCAATAACTTTCAAAACTACATCTCTAGCCCAACATCTTCCTTGACCCATAGATACTTATGTCCAACTTCCTCCTCAATATGACCTCTTGGAGTTCTAATAGTTACCATAAACTTTATTCATCCCCATTTGAAACCTCTGTGCTCAAAACCTGGTCCTCCCCGGTCTTTCCCATCTTGTTAATTGCATTGCCTTCCTTCTATTTGCTTAGACCAAATATCTTGGTGCTATCTTTCATTATTTATTTCTCTCACCTACCATAGTCATGGAGAAGGCAATGGCAACCCACTCCAGTACTCTTGCCTGAAAAATCCCATGGACCGAGGAGCCTGGTAGGCTGCAGTCCATGGGGTCACTAAGAGTCAGACACGACTGAGCGACTTCACTTTCACTTTTCACTTTCGTGCATTGGAGAAGGAAATGGCAACCCACTCCAGTGTTCTTGCCTGGAGAATCCCAGGGACGGGGGAGCCTTGGTGGCCTGTCATCTATGGGGCCGCACAGAGTCAGACACAACTGAAGCAACTTAGCAGCAGCAACCATAGTCAATCCATCAGCAAACTTCATTATTTCTTCCTTCATAATGTCACATAAATCACATCATGTCACACCTCTGCTCATAAACCTCCAATGGTTCCCCATCCTACTCAGAAAAAAAGCTGCAATCCTAATTAAGGCTTCCAAGGCTCTACATAATGGACACTGCTTTCAGCACCTCTGACTTTATCATGTCACTCTCCCTCTCACTTGCCTTCATATTATTCTTGGAAAATCTCAAATATAATCCAACCTCAGGGCCTTTGCACTTGCTGGTCTCTCTGACTAAAATGCTTCTCCTCTAGATAACGGCATGGCTTGTTCTCCCACTTCCTCCAAGTCTCGGTTTAAAGATTTCTCGTCAGAGGTGTCCTTAGACCCCCTAGCACCACTTTGCTATCCATGTTTACTCTGTTTGAGCTTTCTTTATAGCACTCATCTACTTGCTATATTCTATTTATATGTCTATTTTTTCTCTCCCACCACTGAAGTGTAAGTTCCTTGGGAGCTATTTTGTTCATTGCAATATCTCTATTACTCAAAATATACTAGGTACTCAATAAATACATATTAATGAACAGAATTAAAAGCTTGATCCTTGACCTTGCTTCCTAGGTGGCACTAGTGGTAAAGGACCCACCTGCCAAAGCAGGAGACATAAGAGACATAAGTTCAGTCTCTGGGTTGGGAAGATCCCCTGGAGAGTGAAATGGCAACCCACTCCAGTATTCTCGGCGGGAGAATACCATGGACAGAGGAACCTGGCAAGCTATAGTCCACAGGGTTGCACAGAGTTGGACATGACTGAAGTAACATAGCACACACACACACACCTTGCTCTTAAGGACTTCATAGTCTAGCAGAGCAGACAGGGACATAAAAATTCACTCACACGCAATGTAGAAAGACAAGGACAGAAAATTCTGGAAGCCAAAAGGAGATACAATTACTATTCCAAATTGGAACTTTTTGGAAGAGGTGATAATCAGAGTCTTAAAATTAAGGAGGAGTCAGCTAGGTGAGATGCATTGGTGGAGAGAGAGAGCAAGGAATAGGGAGAACTGTCAAGAGCTTTTAAGCAGAGGGTCAGTTGGAGCAAATCCAGAGAATTCAGAAAATGTGCTGCAAGCCAGTGCATGTCTGACTCTTTGCAACCCCATGGACTGTAACCTACCAGACTCCTTTGTCCATTGGATCCCCAGGAAAGAATATTGGAGTGGGTAGCCATTTCCTTCTCCAGGGTGCATGCCAGTATATGGTAGGAACCAGAATAGTAGAAACACATTCCTAAGCATAAACCAAGAAACCAGGATTGGTAAGAGATGAGGCTGGAGACCTAAAGAGAGTCATATCATGAAGTTAATAAGCTTGGGACGTAGATGACAGGGAGATATTTCACGGTTACATGCAAAGGTATGATGGTGCTATTCACTCAGGATCTCAACAAAACTCTTTGGAATTAATATAGGCAATGTGCCAACTGTTGGGCAAATGGCTCTGCAGCCACAGTTACGGTCCAGCAGGGAGGTCAGTGGGCAGTGATAGTGCAGGGAGGAGGGGAGTACAATCCAAGTCAGAGCACCTCCCAGGCAGGATGGAGGATGGGTGGGAGGGAGACACACAGGAAGCAGTGAAAGATCAGCTGGAGGACTCATGTTCCAATTTAGGCATGAGATGATAAATTAGTGAGCCCAGGGAAGGAACAGTGTTCCCAGAGATGGCTGACACCCATATGTCGTGATCATAAAAGGTAGAGCTTATCTAGAGTCTTCACTCCTCTTCCAATGCTTCATCTCACACCTGCTCTCTGGAAGTGGATGTGTGTTACCCTCACAGGCTGCCAGAACCTTCCTGGGAAACCAGCATGTAGATAAATCTTGAAAATTCAATCTGGTTGCATCCTGGGAGTTTCACATGCTGATTCTCTGGGACCACACACAGAGACACTTTGCAAGAAAATTTAACAGAAAACAGATGGCAAATGTCGTGGGGCCTCACACAACAGAGAAGGCAAGGGAGTAAACCAAGAAACAAAGCACTAGGACCAGAGTTCCTAGAGCAGACAAAGAAGGGGTCACCTCCCCTCTGCCCCTTGACTGGGAGGAATAGGAGGAATACTGGCCTCCTGCAGGAGCAACCCTGGTCTCTGTGACCCAGTGGACGGGCTGGTGCTTAGACTGATGGGTAAATTGTCCCACATCTCTTCCTTCTGTTCCTTCACTCTGAATATTCTTTGAGCTCATTACAACAGCTCAGAATGAACACTCTAAATTTAGATCCAAACTATTTCATGTTTCCAAGGGAACTGTAAATTACTTTGTGAATGTATATACAACACAGCCAGCAAAATCTGCTTGATGAAGCCCTCTCTTACATTCAGTGTCTTATGGCGCCTCATAAATTGTTGCCCTGTCCGGGATCTTGGACAGCTGACAGCCTCAGACAGATTGCCTTGCTTCTCCGTGAGACATTTCTCTAGGACACTCTGCTGTGGGTACAAGGGACTCAAACCCTCAGCTGCTGCAGCTCCACACTCCACACTCCTCGAAGTTCTACACTGTGCCTATGAAGGATTTGTTGGATGGAGAACTGAGCCTGGGATGCTCTGTTCCCTGTGATGAGTCATCTAATATGAGAATGACCAGACTGCTCCTTTCAAAGCCTCCTGTCCTACTTGATAGTGAAGACAGAGGGTCAATAACCCAGGAAGGGATAATGGAGTATGGGAAAGAGTTTTTGGTGAGGTTCATGGGTCATTTAGGATTGATTTCAGCTGTAGGACAGAGACTGGAAATAGCAATGGCTTAAACAACTTAAAAATGTATTTCTCTCTCACAGGTAAAAAGTCCAGAGACATTCAGTCCAAGGCTAGTATAGTAGATGCACAGTGCCATCATGAACCCAGACTCCCTCTATCTTTTCTCTACTCTTCTTATTGTGTAGATTCTATTCTCAAGTTCATTGCATGGTCCAAAATGATCTCAGGAGCTCCAGCCATTATGTCCATGCTCCAGTCAGTGGGAAGAGGAATGTGGAAGGGCAAGAAAGGCAGCTCTCAGTGGGTCACCTTCCTGTGGGCAACTTTCCCAGAATCCCCCGTATAACACTCTGCTTACGTCTCACTACCCTACCTGGTTACCTGGGCACTCTAGCAGGAAAGACTGGGAAATGTAGTCTTTTGGTTGAATGCAATATGGCCCCATATAATATCATGTTTTTCACTAAAAGAGGGTAATGAAAACTGGGTGGAGTCCAGCAGTCTCGGTGGCAGTTAGGTTGTAATCATATGAGGAAGAGAGGACCCTAGCTCTTCGCATAATACCATGGAACCTAAAATCCCATCAGATAGTCAGCAGGGAGAACAAATCCTAGAAGAATGGAAGGATCGAGAGAAGAGGAAGGAAAAAATGATCAAGGAGAGAAGGAAGAAGAAAGAAAGAAAAAAGAAAGGAAGGAAGGAGAGAGAGAAAAACAGGGAGGGAGAGAAGAAGAAAAAAGAAATCTGAAAATAAGATAAAGGAAGAAAGAGAGAGTAGGTTAAAGAAAGGAGAGAAGGCAAAACGTAACCCAGATGTTTCACACAGCCTCCATTTTCCATTTTTAGGAATGACTTTTACTACCAGGGAAGTTTTGGCTTCCTATTTCACAAGCCTATGGTCTTCTTCTCTGCCCTCCTGGGAACAGGGCTTCCCACTTCTGCTTGTAACCACAGATGTTACAGCCCCTTCTCCCCATGCCTAGAAAATGGGGCCAGACAGGTTCGTCTATTTCTGGGCTTCCCTTGACTGTGAAGTTAAAGTGTTAGTTACTCAGTCATGTCTGACTCTTTGCGACCCTATGGACTGTAGCCCACCAGGCTCCTCTGTTCATGGGATTCTCCAGGCAAAAAAATGCTGGAGTGGGTAGCCATTCCCTCCTCCAGGGGATCTTCCAGACCCCAGGATGGAATCTTCATGCACTGGCAGGCAGGTTCTTTATCACTAGGGCCACCTGGGAAGCCCCAGATAGTTGATAATACCTGTTAAATAAATATATGAGAACATGTCTATTTTCTCAGCTCCATGTAGCTGAGACACACACTTTAAATTTTTTTCCAAAGAACTAGTTAATATGAAAAACTTCCTTGGAAAGGATTCAGGTTCCGATTTTTTCTCCCAACTGATTCATTCCTCCCTACACGTCCATTTGGTACAGCCCCCAAGTGAAAAGGCAGTTTTGAGGATGTCCGAGGCTGAATGTCATGCAGATGATTATGCAAAAATGCAGGCTGCTCCCCAGGCTCTGTGGGGAGCTGTGAAACATTCCATTCCCGGAATAGGTACTCATATGAGGAAAGGCGGATGATGAGGTCAAATATCTCCCCCAGTTCATTCCTACAAATGAACCTGCAAAACAGGATGCCCACATTGGGCCCAAGAGAGACTCCAAAATACTTGAAGTAGCACCAAAGCAAAACTTCCCTTCTCTTTGTCGAAAAAAAATTTTTTTTACTCCAAAGTATGAAAGAACTCATTATTGCAGTAAAAATTTTCCTTTAAATAATGAGAGTTCATTGGGTCCTCTTCTCTGTTGCTGTTGTTGCTATTTTAGTCGCTAAGTTGTGTCCAACACTTTGGGACCCCATAGACTGTAGCCTGCCAGGTTCCTCTGTCCTTGGTATTTCATTGTAGATAAACAACTCATATAAGAGGCTTTCTTGGTGACTCAGATGGTAAAGAATTTACCTGCGATGCAGGAGACCCAGGCTCAATCCCGGGTTGGGAAGATCCCCTGGAGGAGGGTATGGCAACCCATTCCAGTATTCTTGCCTGGAGAATCCCCATTGACAGAGGAGCCTGGGGGGCTACAGTCCGTCGGGTCTCAGAGTCAGACATGATTGAGTGACTCACACTTTCACTTTCATGGCTACCATGACTTTGGTTGTTCGTTAACTTCCTCAGCCTCTGTTCAGAGCTAACTTTAAACAAAGTTGGCTGAAAAGTTCGTGCCTCCGTAGAATTAGTTGTCTGACCCAGACATCAAGGGTTTTAGCAATGTTTGTGTTGCTGAAGTGTTGAAGCACTGCTACTTTCCTCATCACCAAATGATGACTGACCCCAGGGCTAGAAAGCATGTTTTATCTCACATGCAGTTTCCACCCTTCTTATAGAGTTGTCTGAAGGGCTGAGTTGAGAAGGTTAGCAGGAGAGAGCTTCATGATCATTAGTAATGTCTCCATGAGGTGAGATGGCAGAAGTAATTATACACACGGCACTTATTTGCTGAGCCTGTGTGCCAGGCTCTTGGATGACCAACCTGTGCCTTCATGAAGATGAAATTACGATGGAGAGGACCCCATTCCTCCAGCGACAACATCTCTCTCAACCAACAATATCATACAACAGTCTCTTCCCACATTCTATAACATAGCTACATCCTACCAAGTTTCTTCAGTTCCAACCTGTGCTCTAAGTCCTTGAGAAGCATTTTACAAAGAGTATCCCTGTATATTAATCCCGGAAGATGCTATTAAAAGAAGGGCTTTTGATCTGACATTTGGGAAATGCTGCATGCTAAATATAGCTAACATTTTCATCGAGGAGTTATTGAGCATTCATCATGTCACAAATTTTGCTCTAAGAGCTTTGCATGTATCAATTAAGTTAATCCTCACAGTGATCTTCTCATGATGCCCATTCTCCAGATGAGGAAACTGAGGCAAGAGAGGTCACACAACTGGAGGAGCCAAATTTCCATCCGGCAATCCAAATCTAGAATACATTCTTTTAACCATTACATCATGCTGCCTCCAATTTCTATATGTATCTTTATAATGTGTATCTTTACACAGGTACTATAAATCTATACCTATCTTCATGACTCACAAATCACATTAGCATGTTAAAGGCTCTTAAAATTTCTTCTGTAAAGAAATCTATTTAACTCTGTTTAATTAAGTGATTTCTAAAGTAATCTGACACAAGAAGCCCCCAAGAGACACATTTCCCCCCTCTTTGCTTAGCCTCCATGAGCCTTGGTTTGCTCATATATCAAATGGAGCTGATAATAATGATTTCAGTTTCCAGGGTGGCTGTGAAAATTAAATCAGATGGTGTAGTTGTGAGCGTTCATCTTAGAGGCTGATGTCAACATCAGCTGGAGATGCTGTCATCATCAACAATAATTAACTTCGTTGGGTCTGAAGCCCAGTCTTCCAGCTTACACCAGATCTCTCAGCCCGGTCTCCACCCCAGTCATGCCCGGAGTAGGAGATGCTGGTCAATAGCAGACTTACAGGGAGAAGAAAGACCCCAGTATAGAAAAAGTTCAAAGAAAGGCCACTAGGGACAAAGCAGGAACAATCCCTAAGCAAATCACCCTCTGGCTCTGAGGAAAACAGCCCCCCACCAAAACCACTTAGATGTTGAGACCTTGGTTTGCAGTTGATACACAGTAACTGTTCAGTGAGAGTTTGGTGAATTCAGCCAACTTCTACATCCTAAGGAGGTAGAATAATGTTCCCCTTACCATCCTCCTTGAATGTTCCCCCAAAGCTTCAGAAAAGATAGGCTTTCTAACAGCAAATCTGGATACCAACTCCAAGTCCATTTTACTATAACATATCTCTTGGTGCTGGAGCAGAGGTGCCAAGAAAATGCAGCTTCAGAAAGATAAACATGTTGCCAGGATCTCACACACCTGTAAAAACACCAGGATAAGCCCTTGATTCTTCCTCCCTGAAGTACCCTCTAAACTTGGCTGAAAGGGGAGTCATTGGCCCCATATGACTCCTTATTGAGCACTTGTTGAGATGTGCCTAGTCCAATCTGAGACGTGCTGTGAGTGTAAAATACCTACTAGATTTCAAAAGCTTAGTAAAAGAAAGGAAGATAGCTCATTCATCATTTTTAATACTGATTACATGTTGAAATCATAATATTTTAGCTATATAAATATATTATTAAAATTAATTTCATCTGTTTATCTTTGCCTTTTTAGTGTGGCTAACTAGAAAATTTTAAATTACATATAATGCTTGCATTAGTGACTTGCCTTCTACCATTATTGGATGGTGCTGCTCTAAAGCAATAATTTCAAAATTGTGGGTTGTGAGGTATTAATAGAGCATGAAACCAGTTTAGTGGGTTACAACCTATTCTTCCTTAATGAAGGAGGATAGAATATAAGTATGGATGGAAACGTAGTCAAAATAGTAAGTATTGTTTTGTGAAATTTGGTTTCAGTTCTATACATATATAGGATTTATGTATGATGTATTGAGTTACAAGGTTAGAAATATTTTCTTTTACTGCCAATAGAGTAAAAAGAAAGTGTTTCAACACCCCTTTTCTGAATTACCCATGATGAGACAGTACTTCCTCGGGTCAGAATGTTCCAGTATAAAAACAAAGGCTATACAATTTGTATCCAACCCAGGAGATTCAGAGATGAGTCAGGTCAGTGCTACAGCTTTTAAGTTCTGTGCATGGAAATCTGGCAGCCTCTCTCGATGTTGTTGTAAAGCTGGAGAAGGGCACCTACACTGTTCTCTAACCATCTCTGTGAGTCATGTAAGTATACAGAGCCCTGAGGAGAAAGCAGCTAAGTGCTGCCCGGCGACTCCAAGGGCTCCTGGGGTCCAGGCAGATGAAGGCAGGAGGCAAACAGCATCCAAGGGCCCCAAGGAGCAGGAAGCAATGCCCACTCAAAGGCAAATTAGACCTCGTGTTACTAATTTATCCAGCGAGGTCTGCTCTTTGCTTCAGCCCATCCCTGCATGACCGGGGAGGTTTCCTCTCCAGGCTAGTCAGGGAACCCAAAACACAAAGACCTCTTCCCTCCAGGTAATTAAAACAGAAAATGCAACCCCCCGCACTTTCCAGAGGCTGGGCCTCGGTCATCTCAGCTGGCTCCCTAGGCAGCACTCTCTGGGGGTAAAAGGCCAGCTCCAGGTTGATTGAAGACCCCACAAAAGCTCAGTGATGAGCTGTGGTTGGAACAACCTCACTGGTGGCTGACACTGAGGTCCACCCCAGGACTGTCCTGACCTCATCCCAGTGATGCAAAGCCATAGAAACCTTGTAAGCTGCAGCTTCTTGCATCACAACAGCTGCTTGACCCCAACTCTGCTCCAAGAGTCAGAGGGGTCCTGTGTTCCCAGGCCCCAGTCCATGGGGGTGCTGATGAAAGGCTTATCTTTGTGAATTCACAGGCAGTGGCTGTGGGCGATGTATAAGGAGAAAGGATGCAGACACATCCAGCTGCCGCCATCTGCCCTTTATCCTGCCCAGTGATTGTCACCAAAGGCTATTCTCACAGCCAGTCAGGACCCTGCTTCCAGAACTGACGTCACAGGTTTCAGTAAAGCACCCAAAACTCTCTGAGCACACTTCCGTCTTGGCCAGCGGCTTCTGTCTTCTACTTGAACTTGGCCACTGGCCCTTCCTAGCTCCCTCCGATGGTGGGAGTGGTGCAGGGTGGCGCGTGGGAACCCAAGGACATCATGACTTCATCCCCACCCATCACACCTGCTCTGTGCTCCCAGCACGCCCACCTCTGCTGAAACTTTTCCAGGGCTTCAGGTCCACCTGCCGTGAGCTCTACTGTTCAGATTGAGCAGAAATCAATGTCAGGAGCCGGCAGACCCTGATCTTTCTCAAGACTCTTAAAGAGACCTGGTTCATCACTCTAATCAGGACCGAAATGCAATGTCCCTCACAACAGCCACACATTCAGACACACACATGTTAATTAGGAAGAGTGTGCAGAGGAAGCTAGTCATCCCATCAACACTTGCCCAGTCTCCCAGTAGACAGAGAAACATGCTATGTTCCAGGGAGGAGGAAAAAAAACAGTAGCTGCTCCCTGGATGAGATCTGCTCAGTCCCCCACTGCCTGGCCATGCCTGAAACTTGCCTTACCTACATGACCCTGCAGCTTGGCAGCTGATATGGACCCTGGTCAGCCTTAGACCTACCTTCTGGGCCTGCCTGAACTGTCACCAGGGGGTGCATCCCTAAAGAGAGCAAGCCCAAGACATATGTTTGCTTAAAGTATCTATTCAAATAGTATGTAATTTCAATTATATAAATACATGCAGAGGAAAAATACTCTAAAAATACTAGTGACTTTTACTGGGTGAAGTCATCAAAAATTCAACTTTATTGTCTGTTCTGATTAGTTTATAATGAATATGCAATTTTCTTTTAATCAGAAAAAAAATTTTTTTAATAGAGACTCATTGCTTAGCTTTAGGCCATCAGTGTGGGTACTGTAACTCCCAAGGCTTATGGTTTTTGGCTGGCATATACCCCATTTTAACCCTGTGACACCTAGAATTTGCAACCTAGTTCTGTTGATGCATCTCCTCTCCTTTAGTTTCTGATTCTAGTGGCTTTGATCCAACTCTATGGCTTTCAGTTGACCCTAGCTGTGTCCTGGATACACCGTGTTGTCTACCCCAATCTTGTCCATCTCAAGACAGCCCCATCTTGGCCTCAGCCCCCAAAGTTGGCCTCCCAGGCCTCATGTCTGGTTGCTGTAACTGGGTGAATAGCTTCTGACCTCTGTTGTCCCTTTGGTTTCTTAAAATCCAGTTTCAGGGATGAAAGTTAGCCCAGGAATAGCCATGGAATCATTCAGGAATCCTTGTCATTCCTAGGCAGTTGAGTTCTCTTTTTAACATCCTAATTAAGCCCACTGTGGAAAGCAGACTGTTCCGTGAAGGTTATTGATCATCTGCATGAAGTGATGGTCCTTCTCTATACTTGTGGGTCAAGAAGATGCACCATGCATGCTGCCATGGGATTTACCACTCACTGCCACCTGAACATCCTCAGTTCCACTCAATCCAACAATGACTAATTGAGCACTTGGTGAGGACTCAGCATCCTGTTCGTGCCCCTTCTAAATGCTGGGACTGAGGGACAGCTGAGGAGGAAACACAATTCCATGGCTGTATGTCAATAATGAATCTCTGATCCATGCAGAAATGGAGTGTGCTTTTTTATTTGTTGTATGTTATTGATGCTAACAGCTTCCCACTGATTACTTCAGAGTTGATATAATATCCCCTCCAACCCAGGACATAATTTTTTTTTTAATTGAAGTGTAGTTGAGTTACAATGCTGTGTTAATTTCTGCTGTATAGCAAAATGATTCAGATATATATACACACACACACATTCTTTTTCATATTCTTTTCCATTATGGTTTATCATAGGATATTGAATATAATTTCCTGTGCTATACAGTAGGACCTGGCTATTTATCCCCTATATGTATAATAGTTTGCATCTGCTAATGCTAAACTTCCAATCCATCCTTCCCCAACTTCTCTTCCCCCTCGGCAGCCACAAGTGTGTTCTCTATGTGGCACACAATTCTTGCATGCGTGCTAAGTCACTTCAGTTGCGTCCGATTCTTTGCAACCCTATGAACTGGAGCCCACCAGACTCCTCTGTCCATGGGATTCTCCAGGCAAGAATTCTGGAGTGGGTTGCCATTCCCTTCTCCAGGGGATCTTCCTGACCCAGGGATTGAACCCCCATCTCCTGTGGCTCCTGCATTGCAGGTGGATTCTTTACCGCTGAGCCACTGGGGAAGCCAGCACACAATTCTTAAACCCCTCTAAAAGGTTGAGAGCTGTACCTAGAAGAAGATTCATTTGGACAGAGCAGTATTTTCACATAGACTTGATGCTTACTATAAATAATTCCCACTTTACAGATAAGAAAACTGAGACTGAGAGCAGTCACATGACTTGGTCAAGCTCAGAAAGCCAGTAAATGAAAATGCAGGAAAGTCAGAGAGATGTTGTCTTCAAGGCAGCCCCCCCCACACCCCACTTAGGCCATGTCCTCTCTCTAAAAGCTCCCTAAGGTGGCCCTCTGGAGAGGACCGTCTATGATCCAACTCACAGCCAACAACCTTCATCAAGTCCAAGGGCAAAGAAGGCCAGACAGCACTCCTTCACTTCTGAGAAGAATCAAGTAAATCCATGAGAAGCTGTCAGGGCCTGAGTAATCAGAGAAACCAGACTTTCAGTGAAGACGGACAAGTGGCAGGTAAAGACAATTAGGGGGTGTGAATGGTCTGACAGGCACCAAGGTCAATAATAAGAAACAATGTGACAGGCAGCAGTAATCAAAATAAGTGTGAGGGGAAGACCTACAATCCTGAAGCTATCAGCGAGGGAGCCTGGAAGGGTAGGCAGGACATTTATTACCTGAACAATAAACTGCTGATGGCCAGCAGCACAATCTGTCCTTGGCCCCCTCGGGGTCACCTCACACACTCCCAGTAGCAGTTCTTCTGGCTGACACTGCAGAGAGGAACATTTTAGAAACTTTGGCAGCAGGAAAAACCAGATTGTGGGGACATGCAGACACCTGAGTGGGTAAGGATGGCTGGAACCACATCACATGTTTGTGTATATAGGTATTTAGAGAGAGAGAGAGAATCTACTAGACTCCAGGAATCACGTTATATGCTGGGACCAAAGAGAACTAGTTTATAGAACTGCCCTCCAAGGACCCTCTGTTGGCTGGGGGCAGGGAGCGGCAGGAGGGAGGGGAACAACTTTGCAGGTGACTATTGTAATAAGTATAATAAAAAGTTCTGCTTGAACTCAGAGAGGGAGATTAATTGTCACAAATTTCCTCTCATACAAAGGCTTCCAGACCCACTGGATATATCCCTCAACAACAACAACAACAAAATTTGAATCTTGGTGCCCTTGTTTAAATGCCTTACGATTTTTGACAAGTCACTTAAACTCTCTCTGACTCAGTTTCCTCATCTGTAAAATGGGGACAATCATGGTAGTTTGTATGGTTGTTGTGAAGGTTAAGGGAGCTAATATGTAATGCCCTGGGATGAATACCTGGCATATGTCTGAAATATGTAAGTGGCAGTCAAAGAAAGCCCTCCCTTTCTTTTCATAACAGTCATGCCCATGTATCACAGTGCAGCTGAAGGCACACATCCTAGGTTGATGTTGTGCATTTATATGTGAAGGTGAAGGTAGTGAGGATTTTCCCTTCCTAACCAAAAGCAGCTGGTTTGGACAAACCCAGCCGCCAGTCCTACATCCTCGGTCTTCAAAGAAAAGTCCAGAAAGACAATAAATATCCATCATTGATTTAAATACTGTGGACCCATCGTATTGATCAAAAGTTTGGAAAAGCCCAGAAAGGCAATAAATACCTATCAATGATTTAAACACTGTGGACTCATCGTGTTGATCAAAAGTTTGGATCATTCTATACACATTTATGAGTCTAGACTAATGAAGATATAATATTACAGAATGGTAGAAAGGCATGCCAATGCCTTCTTCATAATTATCTTCACACACAGGAATAAAGCATAGAAAATCCTCAGAGCTGGCTTAGGAAACTGCGCCGATGTTGGGCTTCCCATTGGGTGAATCAGGCTGGTGTTTGGCTCAGCAGGGGGATCTCTTTCACAATGACTTCCCTGCAGGAAGCCTGTGTGATAATGCAAAGTAGGATCAAAGGGATAGGTTTTTCCCATCACAAATTCCAGAGAATGGATCCACTTTTGAGTTGTCACTAGGGAATCTGAGAGCCTCTGATGGTATAGTCCTCCAGCCTTCAAGTAGGAGAGTTGTTGAGTAAATCCAGAGAGAAACAGGTTCCCTCTGCCCCAACCAGTGTGGGCTTCTTCACTCACTCACTTCTTACCCTTGGTTGCCAGACCCTCCCCCAGCCCCAGCCATGCAGCCAAAAATCAATGGCGGCCCACCTCCCACCCCAAGACCCCTACTGAAGGCAACTACTCATTAAAGCACCTATAAATGGCCAAAGAGTTGAAAAAGTATAAGGCTGGAACTATTTTTTAACTCAGAGAATATATTCTCTCTGAGGAATAAATAAACCCATGACTTTATTATTATTATTAATCAGCCTGCCAAAGCAGGAGATGCAGGAGACATGGGTCCTATCCCTGGGTCAGAAAGATCCCTTGGAGGAGGGCATGGCAACCCACTCCAGTGTTCTTGCCTGGAAAATCCCCATGCACAGAGGAGCCTGACAGGCCACGGTGTCACAAAGGGTTGAACATAACTGAGTGACTGAGCACACACGCATGCAATATCACTGTACTTTTCCAGTTTCCCTATCAGGAAAACAAGCCCAAGAAGATGGGAGTCAAATTTTTTTTTACATTGTAAAGTTGTCAGAGGTAAATTTGTCAAGTTTTCTTCAGAAAACGTCATTTCTTAATATCAGCCTTATGGCATGTTATTCATAGGAATAAGCCTTAGTTTTCTCCTCTGTAACATCAACCAAAAGCATCGTTTGATGCTTATGAAAGCATCCTGAAAACTGTAATGGGCGTCACAGATGCCGGGTGTTCTGACTCATTTTAGTGCTTTTCAACAGAGGAAAGGTAGAAAGATCAGCGTGAGAAAAAAATGTTGAAACCTTTTACAGGCAATGAATCTTATTCTCTGCTACAGTATGAAACCACACTGAACCATGTCCACTGTTAGGTTAGTTGAAGGCTGTTGTTAAAATGAAAATGTCACTGTTATTTATGGTTTAAGGCCTACGTGTTTCCAAATAGGTTTCTAGAAGGTATTAATTTATTGCCAACACTGTATCTTGTATTACTTTGGCATTTGACTACTGAGGGAATGAGGCGCAGAGGACAGGTAAGTTTTAAGTAGGTTTGGAGCCAGGAGGAAATGCCTGGGGTAAACAGCCCTTCCCAGGAAGGCAGGACTCTGTGGGGACCTGGAGAGATGAGCACTAGATAACCACAGGTCACTCAGTGAGGACACTATACCCAGACCATCTGGGATTAGTAGAAGCTGAACTGTTAGCCTCCTTAAGTCCCCAAAGAGGTGAGTGAACTTGGCAAAGAGGTTACCAGAACCTGGAAAGAGAGTCAGTCCCACAGAGAAGGTCACTTTGAGAGAAACATTGCCCTTCAGTTGAGGGACATGGTCAGCGGGTGACCTCCCGAAATAGCAATCCACTGTAGTATTCTTGCGTGGAGAATGCCATGGACAGAAGAGCCTGGCAGGCTACAGATCCATAGGGTCACAAAGAATCAGACACAACTGAAGTGACTTAGGATGCATGCAGTCACACCCTCCCAGGGAGGAAGTCAGGCCCTATTGGGGAGCCCCTTTAGCTGAAAGGGAAGAAAGATCAGTACCAGGAAGAGAACAGTGGAGAGATGGTCTGGAGGGGCAAACAAGAGAACACCAGGATTACGTGTGCAGGAGAGGAAGGCAGGCCCAGGCATACGCACAGAGGCTGGGGCGAAAGGGGAATTGCTCTGGGGAAGGAGAATTCCCATTAAAGAGAAAAGGACACCATGCACAAGTTATTTCTGGCATCAACCCCAGCCCACCAGGGACATTCTGCATCTTCTTATGAGCTTTCTCTGTACCTTAAGTGGATCATATATGGACTTTGTTGCTGTTGTTTAGTCAATAAGGCCTGTCTGACTCTATGGATGTGACCCTATGGATGCTAGCCTGCCAGGCTCCTCCGTCCACGGGATTTCCCTGGCAAGAATACTGGAGTAGGTTGCCGTTTCCTCCTGCAGGGGATCTTCCAGACCCAGGGATCGAATCTGTGTCTCCTGCATTGGTAAGTGGATTCTTTACCACTGCACCACCGCAGAAGTCCATACATGGACTTTGGGAGCCTACAAAACTGTGCTTTGCTTACCAAAGCCTGACTACACTCAGAGCCAACTCCATGCCGTCTGCATTCTTAATTTGTCAGAAAGGCAGCTGCTTGGAGCTAAATGCTCAATTCTTATCTTTATTCAAATTGAAAACATTTTAAAAGTCCAATATCTTGCAATACATATCCTGGATTTAGCAGTTAATAAAACAACGTGTGAATTCCACTGGAGCCCCTTTTTAACCATAATGAACAAAGATGATGCAGTCTAACTTAATGGAGAGCAAAATGCATTTTGTCAAGACAGAGAATGAAAGAAAAGGAATTTAAGAAATTATGTACCCTGAAAAACCACTCTCTAAAGTAATGAGCAAGGCTAATCCGGGCCTTACCAACTAAATAGCTGCAAAATAAGATAAACGACAAGCCAAAAAAAAAAATCTTTTTTGAGTTTTTCAGATTAGAATTCATCTCTGGAGCCAATTGCAACTGAAGAGGTGAAAGGATTTCTTTAATCATGTCATGCACTGCTTAAAAAACACTGAGGCTCAACCAGCCCACAGAATACAGAGGAAATATCTTAAGATGTCAATCCAGGCTCTGTGACATCTTCATAGTCCCCTCAACTCTGAACATACACAAACACCCCCTATACCACCACCTTAGGAACTGTGCCCTCTTCTTCTGCCCTTCCCCCTGGCTTATGCTTTCAAAATCTTTCTAATTCTTCAAGACCCAGCTAAAAGGATGCCTTTTCCATTGAGATTTCTCTAGAGTCTTGCAGTTGAAATGGTTCCTTCTGCTGGGCTCCCAGAAGTACTTCTTCATATCTCAGATATGGTGCTTATCATGGTTCGCTATTTATTCTTGTTATATAAATACCTTCCTCCTAGTTACAGAGGGAATTACCTGAAGTTTCTCTAACTCACCCCTGACATCTTGGATGAAACCTAGCCCAGTTCCTGGCATGCAATCAGTGTGAGACTGAATTTAATTAAGCAGGTTGTGCTCCATATACTAGTACCCTCAGAGTTTCCTCGAATTTCAGTTAGAAAATGTTATTTCATGCACTAGAAGAGAGAATTCACCTGTGTGTCGTCTTTGGGTCATAACGGTGCTCTTTCATGGTCGAAAATACGTAATTTACACACTAAAAGTAAGTAACTCCTTCAGATCTCCAGAGCTAAACTTTCATAAGCTGCCACCTTCAGCACACGTGTCATCTGTGCTGATAAATTATTGGATATATATATTTAAGCAATATTCAGTTCCTGGTAGAAGGATCAGTTCCAGTGTAGTTATGTCATATACTTGGAAACAGCATGATTTGATATTTGAATCTGTCATTAGGTATTTTTCAAGGAGATGAATTATCTGGTCTTTTGGATGTGACTGAGTATAACTTCTCCAGGTAACTACTCCTAAGATCTGCTTGTTTCTAAGTGGTTTCAATGTCCAAGCAATCAAACAAACAACTCTTACATTTATAATTATAATTCTTACAAACAGCTCATGACACTTCAATTCAGCCGCTCAGTCATGTCCAACTCTTTGCAACCCTATAGACTGCAGAACACCAGGGTCCCTATCCATCACCAACTCTCAGAGCTTGCTCAAACTCATGTCCATCTAGTCGGTGATGCCATCCAACCATCTCATCTTCTGTTGTCCCCTTCTCCTCCGCCTTCAATCTTTCCCAGCATCAGGGTTTTTTCCAATGAGTCAGTTCTTCACATCAGGTAGCCAAAGTATTGCTTCAACATCAGTCCTTCCAATGAATATTCAGGGCTGATTTCCTTTAGGATTTACTGGTTGGATCTTCTTGCAGTCCAAGGGACTCTCAAGAGTCTTCTCCAACACCACAGTTCAAAAACATTGATTCGTTGGCGCTCAGCTTTCTTTATAGTCCAACTCTCACATCCATACATGACTATTGGAAAAATCATAGCTTTGACTAGATGGACCTTTGTTGGCAAAGTAATATCTCTGCTTTTGAATATTCTATCTAGGTTGGTCATAGCTTTTCTTCCAAGGAGCAAACATCTTTTAATTTCATGGCTGAAGTCACCATTTGCAGTGATTTTGGAGCCCAAAAAAATAAAGTCTGTCCCTGTTTCCTCTGTTTCCCCATCTATTTGCCATGAAGTGATGGGACTGGATGCCATGATCTTAGTTTTCTGAATGTTGAGTTTTAAGCCAACTTTTTCACTCTCCTCTTTCATTTTCATTAAGAGACTCTTTAGTTTTTCTTCGCTTTCTGCCATAAGGGTGGTATCATCTGTGTATCTGAGGTTATTGATATTTCTCCCAGCATTCTTGACACTTAACAGCGTCTAAACAAACAATCCAATCAACAAATGGGCAGAAGACCTAAACAGACATTTCTCCAAAGAAGACATACAAATGGCCAAGAGGCACATACAGAGATGTTTGACATGACTAATTATTGAAGAAATGCAAATCAGAACTACAGTGAGATATCACCTCACATCAGCCAGAATGGCTAGTGTCAAAAAATGCACAAACAATAAATGCTGGAGAAGGTGTGAAGAGAAGGGAACCATCCAACACTGTTGGTGGGAATGTAAATTGGTATAGCTACTATGGAGAACTGTATGGAGGTTCCTTAAAAAACTAAAAATAGAGTTACCATGTGATCCAGCAATTCCACTCCTGGGCATATATCCAGAGAAAAACATGATCTGAAAGGAAACAGGCACCCCAATGTTTATTGCAGCTCTGTTTACAATAGCCAAGGTATGGAAGCAACCTAAATGTCCATCAACAGAGGAATGGATAAAGAAGATGTGGTACATATACACAGTGGAATATTACTCAGCCATTAAAATGAAAGAAATAATACCATTTGCAGCAACATGGTTTGACCTAGAGAGTGTCATATTGAAAGAAGTTAAGTCAGACAGAGAAGAAAAATATTTCATGACATCCCTTACATGTGGAATCTAAAAAGAAATGATACAAATGAACTTACAAAAGAGACAAAGAGACTCACAAACTTAGAAGACGAACTTACGGTTGCCGGGGAGGAAGGTTGGGAAGAAGGGGTAGTGAGGGAGTTTGGGATGGATGTGCCACACTGCTATATTTAAAATGGATGACCAACAAGGATCCACAGTATAGCATGTGGAACTCTCCTCAATGTTATATGGCAGCCTGGATGGGAGGGGAGTTCAGGGGAGAAAGGATACATGTATATGTGTGGCTGAATCCCCTCACTGTTCACCTGTGAAACTGTTACAACATTGTTAATTGGCTATACCCTAATACAAAATAAAAAGTTTAATAGGGGAAAAAAAAGATGTTCTGAGCCCACATTCATAAATTAGCCTGGCCCTGAATTGACCACCTGAATATCCAGCCTTGGAAGCACTACTGAGAATTGGGACATGTGCGCTCCCCTATCCTCAGGCACACACAGAACATGGAGGGATTATTGTCATACATTTTCAAAATATAGTTTTAATTGATTTTAAACCTTCATGCAGACTGAAGATAGCCCCTACAGAGGCAGAACTTCCTTGCATTTAGCCTTGAGACTTCAATCAACTCTGCGTGTGCTGTGCCCTTTGCCCCTTCCCCACTCACCCCCCACAACTCTTACCCACCTTTCCCACACCACCCTTCTATGCAGCCTGGGACACTACCTCTCCAGAAAGTTTTTTTCTGGTCACCTCTCCCACACTGTGAGGAGCATGTATTAAACTTTAAGTGACCAATAGTACCAATGGACAACCTTGACTTGACCTTCAGTTTCACATGTATGAGCCTAGTCTTCTCAACTAGATTATAAACCCCATGTGGCCAGAGACTACTTTTTATATTCTAAACCAATTTCTTCATCTGTTTTAAGGGGTATCTTGGGAAAGAAAAAAAAAGCATCGGTTTGGGCTATAGTCTGAGTGGTCATCTTTCTTAGATGAAACTTCGCTTTGCACTTTTATTAAATGGAAAGAAGAGAAAGATGAAAAGCAGGATGATGACTGTTCAAGAAGAATAATTGATCAGCAAATGGTGACATGCTGTTCTCCCAGCTCGAGAAACACAGATGAAAAATAGATATTAATGATAGCAAAAGGTCAGGCTCTTAGAAGAATTTCCAAACCAAAATGGTGGAGATTAATTGGGGATTCATTATTTATATCCTACCTATTTCCAAAGGACAAAGGTGGCTGGCAGAGGGAGGCTGTGGTATCTATGACTGAACTGAGAGTCTGGAAATGTGACTTAGCATTTAACTCTAATTCACTAGCTCAAATTCACTGTGTGTAACTGGGCAAATCACTCCCATACTTTGAGCTGGTCTATAAAACTAGAATAATCCTATTGCTTATTTTGAGGATTAAATGGGGTACTATATTTTACATATGACTACACATACATACATACACACACACACACACACATATACACACACATGCTCACTTGTGTCTGACTCTTTGCGACCCCATGGACTGTAGCCCACCAAGCTCTTCTGTCCATGGGATTGATTTTCCAGGTAAGAATACTGGAGCGTGTTACCATTTCCTTCTCCAGGGGATCTTCCTGACCCAGGGATCAAACCCTCGACCCCTACATCTCCTGCATAGGCAGGTGGATTCTTTACCACTGAGCCACCTGGGAAGCCATACATCTATATATATATACATACACATGTATATATATACATATGTGCATGCATGCTAAGTCACCTCAGTCATGTCTGATTCCTTGTGACCCTATGAACTATAGCCCATTAGGCTCCTCTCTCTGTGGGATTTTCCAGGCAAGAATACTGGAGTGGGTTGCCTTGCCCTTCTCCATATGTGTGTGTGTGTGTGTGTGTGTGTGTGTGTGTGTGTGTGTATAACTATGTATGTACATGGTTTTACATATATATGTATGTAGTTGAATGTTCTACAGATGCTTAGAATTCTCTGGCATCTATAAAAATTGAATAAATTTTCACCTAAATGGGATCTCTATTTACCAAAAATCATGGGGAAACCTGGAAGGCATACCATCAGCCTTAGCTGCTCCCAAAAGGAAATAGGTGCTCCCCCAGCGGTAAAACTTGCCCAGCCTTGCCCCTTGTATTGTAAAGCAGAGATTCAAACCAAGATGGCCTCACATTCACTTCCGGTAGGTGGACTTTGTCACTCCCTTGCTGGATATTCAGGACCCCACTTTCCAGATGAAGAAGGAACCGCTCTGAGAGGCCACGTCACTTGGAATGATCACAGATGGTACAAGACAGAGCTGAGGACAAGACCAGAAGCCAGATTTCTCGATCCAGCAGTGCAGTTTCTCTATCCCCCAGGAACACACACGCACACACACACACACACACACACACACACATACACACACACACAAATATGCCGGACTGAACACTTGTGCCAAAAAATGCATGTGGCTCTATCACATTCTGAACCAAAGACCCGTCCTGCAGACCCCTCGAGGGGGACCATCAGGGAACGGGGTTCAGGAGCAGGCGTGAGGTGGCCAGTCCTGGTGGGAGGCGACACCCAAGCCTGGCCTTGCATCTCCTCCTACACCACTCCGTGTCCTTCCTGACAGCTTTGGGCCAGCCATAGAGTCCTGTCTGTGGGGAGTTTTCTGCCCTCAGGTTCTTTTCAGAAAGCTGACAAGCCCAATAAAGGCCCGGTACTGATGTAGAGGAGCGGGCCGGTCCTCCCAGCAGCCCTGATGCCTCCCCCACTGACACAATGGGGCCGGCGGTAATCACATTACACCCTCGTCTTTCGTAATTACCCTCTTTCTCCAAGTGACAGAGCATCCCAAAGGCAGGCAGGGAACTATTTTTAAACTAATTCCAACTAACTAAAAAAAAAAAAAGCGCACAAAAAAGACTGTCATTTTTTCACAGCTATGGTTCTGGTTTATAAATCATTCCCAGGGACAGCATGGGGACTAAGGTTAGTGGAAGCCAGAAAATCTAAACAGAGCACTGGCCGCCCACCCCCAGGAGACCACTTCTCCTTACCTGCCCAACAACCTACACACTCCTATTTTTTCCCAGGTTCCTCAACCTGAGTTTGCCTCTTTCACTCCCTCTGTGATTCTAGGAGGAAATAAAAATGAAAAAACTCAAAGGCATAGCTTCCACGTGAGTGACTTGTGGCTTTTTCTCTCCCTCGTCATCACCTTCTCCTCCTTCCTCCCACCCCACATCCCACCTTCTTGAGACCAGTTTTCTCCTCCTCTGAGCCTAGGTAAAGGTGATGGTTCCCGAAATATTCTTCTATAACAGTAGCAAAGTTCTTCAACATGAAGAAATAAAGCTGGGAAAGGCACTGGAGGAGGCCAAAGGAAAGAAAAGCTACTTAAGAAAAACTTTAGCTAGGGCAAGAGTTGGCCAAGCCCCGGTGACCCAAGCTCTCCCCACATGCCACCCAGAGAAGAGGGCACACCCCAGTAACATGGTATCCCCTGGCCTGGAGGACCATCCAGGACCATGTCGCCTCTTACACATGACCCAGAAACACCTCTGGTGCTCCATGATAATTATACTGATAAGGAGGCTGGAGTGGAGGAAATAAATCAATGGCATCACACAGATTTCTTGGGTATGGAGCTATTGAATAGCTGCAATACTCGCTTGCACTCTCATTTGGAGAGTCGTTAGCTACCTGTCTTGTTCACAAGAGTCAGTGCATCTTCGAACCCCAAATGTATTATCTTGTTCCTCAGGCTGATGTTTTCTCCCGCTACCTGTAGAACTCTCTCTGCTCCTCTCTCCAGTCTGGCGCTCTGCTCTTTCGTCTTCCCCATCTTCTCTGCTTTCCCCCTCTTCCCCTCCCCCCGACTCCCACCACTTCATCCTCTGACTGACTGGTTTTGCTTCTATCCTGGAGTCTTCCAGCTGCAGTGGGATGACTCACCTGAGATATAGGAAGACAGTGAGGGAGCCCGTGGAGGGGCTCTGCTGGTCCCCTCCAGTCTCCTCAGTTGCTTGTGGTGACAGAGATTTGGCATCTAGCTTAGAGGTACAGTCACCACCTCACACCAAAGCCAGACCACGGGTGTCAGAGCAGGCTGGACCCCTCTAAATGAGACCAACACATGGATGGTGACATTCTTGGATACGCCACGGGATTAGACCAGGCCTCCCTCATAGGAAGTTAGTTGCAAAAATCTACCCAGCAGCATCGCTGAGGAGTGCCATGGAAAGAGACCACGTGCAGAACAGTCAACATTCCTTGTGCTCCAGAGGAGACGGAGATGGAGGTAGAGAAGGAAGCCAGAGAGGGAAGCTTTCAGGAACACAAGAAAGAAAAGCCACTTAGAAATAATTATTAAGTGAAATGAGTTTAGCAAAACTAAGGGCACATTTATTAAGTAGGAATTACATAAGCATAAATTTCATTCCCCTCCCGCCTCCAGCAGGCTTCAGATGAAATAAGAAAAAGCAAAGTGTCCCATGCCATCCATCCCACCCCCTCTCTCTGCCTGCCCTCAGAAAGCATTCTCAGTCAAATGCAAATAGAGACACAAGAGAAGCAGAGAGGTCCTCAGGATAGTTAACAATAGTTTGTGACTGAGCCGGCTGGGGACAAGCCAGAGAGAGCTCAGAGAAGTGAGTAAAGCCGGAGGGGGCCAGGGCAAGCCCTGGGTTTCTGTAAATGCCGGCTGGTGGGAACTGTCCTGGGAAAGGGTAAGTGTAAAAAATGTCTCCCGACCCCTCTAGGATCAAGGTTTACTGGCTTAGCTAGCACTGCTCTTGATTCTCTGAGACACTATGGAGGCTGGGCGCTTTTCAATAGAGAGCCAGCAGACAAGCTTTCCCTCCAGGGGGAGAAGCTAAAGCAATTTCTGGGGGTAGTAGCCTGGACTGGGTGGAGAAAACATTAAGCGAAAAGTCATCGCTGTCAGAAAGTCCTAAATCTGATCCTGGGAGAAGAGAGTGCTGATCTGTAAGAGCTCTCAGTCTTTTCATGAGAGTGCTATGTGGCCGCTAATTAAAGCTGCCTGAAAAAACAGCAGCTAAGAGTACAAACCGTGGTCAGCAAGATCTGGGTTCAGCCTTGGCTCCTGTGCTCATTAGCTGTGAAATCTTGGTCACATTCTTTGGCCTTTCCTGAAGCTCATTTTCCTCGTCTCCAATAATGGAACTTGAAAGAGGACTTACCACTATGCTGAAATCACCACAGAGCCCTGCTCTGCAACCCGTTTACAGCGGGTCTGATGATACATGCCCCCTTTGGATTGGTTGTGGCCTGAGCCATGGGCTCTGGGCTCAGTTGTGTCTGACTCTCTGCAACCCCATGTGTTGTGGCCTGCCAGGCTCCTCTGCCCATGGAATTTTCCAGGCAAGAATATTGGAGTATGTTGTTATTTTCTACTCCAGGGGATCTTCCCGACCCAGGGATCAAACCCTCATCTTTTGCATCTCCTGAATTGGCAGGGGGATTCTTTACCACTAGCACCACCTGGGAAGCCTGAGCCATACCTGTTGCTAAATAACTCCTAAATGTCACTCCTCTTAGCATATAGGGTTGTTATAAGGAATGAACGACATAATATAAGGAAAATGATTAATCTGGTGCCTGGTAAATGCTCAGTTCATTATCGGTTTGTATTATGGGTTGAAATGTGTCCCACAAATAAGATAATGTTGCAGTTCTGACCCTGGCACCTCAGAATGTGACCTTAGTTGGAAATAGGGTCATTGGGGATGTAATTAGTTAAGATGAGGTTATACTGGAGTGATGAGCCCTTAATCCAAGATGACTGATGTCCTTAAAAGAAGATGGCCCCATGACATCACAGAGATGCAGGCAGAGAGCAAAGTGAGGATGGAGGCAGAGACTGGAGTGATGTATCTGCTAGCTGAGGAATGCCAAGCAAGGCCCGCCATCACCAGAAGCTAGGAGAGAAGTATGAAATAGACTTTCCCCTGGAGCCTCGGAAGGGACTAACCCTGATGACATCTTCATTTTGGCCTTCCAGTCTCCAGAACTGTGAGAGAACAAAGCTCTGTGGCTTCAGGCTACCAAGTTTGTGGTGATTTGTTATGACAGCCCTAGGAAACGAATACAGTATTATCATGGGTAGACTTCTCAAAGGATACATAAGACCATGAATTCATAAAACATCAGGAAACAGAAGTCTTTAATGTTCATTTTAGTCCAATCTCTCATGTGATGCTTGAAAGCTCATCTTTAGCATTCTCACTGAGTAGTCTTGGGGCTTGTATTTGAACACCTCCAGTGACCAGGGACTCACTCCCTCTCCTGACAACCCAATAGCTCCAAGAATTAGAAAAATTGTTCTTTACATGGAGCCCAAATCTGTTTCCTTGTGGATTCTCCCATCTGGGGGAAATTACCTCCCTTGGACCTTTTGCTTTGTAAAAGCCCAATGCTAAAGCATTTAACAGCCCTTCAAATATTTGCATTCCTTAAATAAGTCATATTTGTGCACATGTCAGTTTCAGCAAATGCAATTTCTTTTGTCTATAATGAATTTCTGTCTTCCCTACCTAAAGGGTCAACTATTAAATTCCAGTTCCATATTATCATCTGATAGACCAACTTATGCTGTAGGGAAAAGTCATACCAACATCTGTGCTTCAAAGACCAAAGGTTTATTTCTCTCTTGTGCACTGAACATCCACTGTACCCAGCCAGGACACCCTATATCATAGTCATTCAGACTGAGAAAGCAGTCGCATCTTGAACATTGCCAGTCACCATCAATGCAAAGAAGAAAGCTCTAGAGGGTAGTACTCAGTCACTTAGCCACGTCCGACTCTTTGCAATCACCCCATGGACTGTAGCCAACCAGCCTCCTCTGTTCATGTGATTTCCCAGGCAAGAATACTGGTGTGGGTTGTCATTTCCTTCTCCAGGGGATCTTCACGACCCAGGAATTGAACCCAAGTCTCTTGCGTCTCCTGCACTGACAGGTGGATTCTTTACCACTGAGCCACCTGGGAAGCCACCAGTCCGCGATTCATGACCCCCTGCCAGCAACTTAGCAGCAGCAGCAGCCAAAGAAGTGATCCCCAGGAGTTTCTCTCACAACCATTGGCCAGTACTAGTGACATGGCCTCACCTTACCAACAGGGGGCGGGAAAATACAGTCCTGGAAGGTGTAGTCCTACCACGTGTCTGGAAAGGCAGGCCAGAAATACTTGGCAACTGTCACTGCCTGTTACCCACCACCCTCTGCTCAACTTCCCCTTGCACCCCAGGCAAAGTTGCTGTGTCACCTCCAGCCTTCTCAGGGGCATTTTATGTCTTTGTTGGTCATGATAATGATCACAGTGCCCTGGCATTATATTTTCTTGTCTTTCCATCTCTTTCGTGAGGCCAACTGTTTCTCAAACATAGGGACTAGGTCATCAGAAACACTTGGTATGCGGAGGCATTTGAGAACAATGACCATATATATCCCCACAGTAAGAGCCCAGGCCCTTACGATGGTTCACAAGGCCTTCTCCGATCTGGCCCCCACTCCTTCTCTGACCTCACCCCCACAGCCGCTCCCTCATTCACTGGCCTCCCATTTCGCTGTCACTCAAACTCACCAGGCCAGCGCCTGCATCAGAGCCCTCCTCCTTGAGGTTCCCCGTGCCTGGAATGCTCTCCCTCAGCTGTCTGCTAAGCTCATTACTCACTTCCTTCAGGTCTCTGCTGAGCGGTCACCTCCTGGGACCAGTCTTCCCTGGCCAGGCTCCATAAGATGTCCATGTGACTCTACTGCCCTGGTACCTCCTCTGTTCCCTTCTCTTTTCCTTTCCTCCACTGCAGTTACCACTTGCTGATACAGCACACACAAATGAATGTTACATCATCATGTATTAAAATATCATATAATATGCACTATATCATATATTATATATGATACACAATGTAATTGTGGGTATTGATGTGTTGTTTGTCCTCCCCCCCTGCCACTCCTTCCCCCTACACACACACTTAAATATAACTTCTGCAAATAAAGAACCAGTGCAATAGTAGGTACTCAATAAATATCTGTCAAAGGAATGAATGATAAAAGAACAATATCTCCAGAGCTATCACTTCCCTGGACAAGAATGCTAAACTCCTCCCTCTCCTATGGCAGGATTTTGAGTACCTTCAGCATCCTCACCACCCAGAAGTCATCAATAGTGAATGCAGGACAGAGCAAAATAGCCCCCTGCTCGGCCTAGTCTGGGCTTCCCAGGAGGCTAAGTGGTAAAGAATTTACCTGTCAAGCAGGAGATGCAAGTTCGATCCCTGGGTTGGGAAGATCCCCTGGAGAAGGAAATGGCAACCCACTCCAGTATTCTTACCTGGAAAATCCCATGGGCAAAGAAGCCTGGTGGGCTACAGTCCATAGAGTGGCAAAAGAGTCAGACACAACTCAGTGACTAAACAACAACAGCCTGGTCTATCTGTGCTTAGTCACTGAGTCATTTCAGACGCTTTGCAACCCTCTGGACTGTAGCCTGCTGGGCTCCTCTGTCCTTGGGATTTTTCAGGCAAGAACACCGGAGTAGGTTGCCATTTTCCTCCTCCAAAGGATCTTCCCGACCCAGGAATAGAATCCAGTTCTCATGTCTCCTGTGTCTCCTGCACTGCAAGCGAATTCTTTACGCATGTAGGTATCAAGGAACTCCCATAGTCTGTATTGCAATTAATGAGGCCTGACTCTGTATATCAACTATACTTCAATAAATAAGTAAATAAATATATACACAAGTAAATAAATAAATAAATAGAGCCTGAGTCTAAATAAGGTTTTGAAAGTAACAAAAAATCACACTGTTGATTAATTCACAGTCAGTTTGGTTATTGACGAAAGTCTTGGGTTTTTCACAGTGAAAGCTCTACTTTTCTCTCCACATATAATTTTGTAGTTATTGCTTTAGACTTAGGTGTGGCACCTAACATTTTTCCCTTTTAATTTTCCTGTCACCGATCTTCCTTTTCATTTCTTTCACTTACTTATGGAGTGTCTGCTCTGTGCAAAAAGCTATGTTAAGTGCTATGGATGTTACATGACAATCTTACAATTCTTAGGGAAAAAAGCTGTTCAGCAATATCAACATGGATCAGACAGCCCAACTCCAGTTTAGCAAATGAGGTAGCAAAGACTCTTAGCCTTAAGTGTAAATGACTTTTATCAGAAGCTTTCAATGATATAAGGGCAGATGCCACTCCAAGGATGCAATGCCTAGAGCATCTGGAAATGAGAAGCCTAGTAATGCCTCAGAAAGAAGGGCTTGAAAAGAGATTTGAGTTATGAGGGCAGTTTGGTTCAGACATGTCACTCCATCTATCCTTAAGGTTAGCTCACCTCATCTGATGTAGCCAGGGGATAGCCACATCTCCCATCATTCCAAGAACCTCACACTTCTTTGAACCAGGTCATGGTAAGGTTGAACTTTTCACTGTCAAATGATGGAGGGGATTTCTCACATGTTCCAGTGATTTCAAGGGAGTCCTTGGATAGAGGAAGAACCAGGCAGTCTGGCTCTAGAGTCTGGAATCGTAATAGCTCTACTCTGCTCTGCTTCCTCTTCATATTGGAAATGAAGATTTTAGTCTAACATGTAACATAGAAAATGTAATATTAGAAATGGTTTTCATAATAGTCACTAATACAGATTACTCTTAAAGCAATCCTCAGAAATTGTCCAGTTGAACCAAAATTGAAGAGAATAGTGAATAACTTGAGGATAATGCAAAGATATCAAATGAGTTGGAGAATGATTCAGCCTTTTGTTCACCGGGCATTTACTCACTAATTCACCTGTTTATCCATCCTTCCATGTATCCACCCACTTATTCATTCAACAACCATGACATTAAGCACTTTTGCTGTCCTACACACATATTAAATACTGTGGATAAAATGTGTGTTGTGTGCTCATTCAGTCATGTGACCCCATGGACTGCAGCCTGCCAGGCTTCTCTGTCCATGGGATTCTCCAGGCAAGAGTACTGGAGTGGGTTGCCATTTCCTTCTCCAGGGGATCTTCCTGACCCAGGGATCAAACCACATCTCCTATGTCTCCTGCACTGGCAGATGGATTGTTTATCCACTGAGCCACCTGGGAAGCCTGTGGATAAGATGTAATCTGACCTAAATTGACTAAGCAGTTTGGGTCCAGTGTGGGGAGATAGGAGGTGGGGCTGGCAGGGGCAGAAGCAAAGGAAATTCATGGTCTAATATGGCAAATGCTCTCAGAGAGGGTTTATAAGGAGTCAGGGATGACCTTAGCCAGTGCTCGGGATGTTCCTTAGCCTCCTGAGGGAACAGGAATAAAAAGGTGAGAGCAGAATGCTTCGTGGAGGAAGAAACACTGGCTCTAGTCCTAGCAAAACTTTCTAATCTCAATATTCCCAGAACTAACACAATTTCCATCAGAGACTAGAGAAAACTGAACGTTCTTTTCAGGAAAAGCACTGGAGCATAGCCATTAAGAACACAGGTTTTGGAGTCTGATCTGCATTCAAATCTTAAGCTTTCTAGGCAGAATTCACTCCATTACAAGATGGGGACAATCATAACATTCAACCATAAGGTTGTTCTGAGGGTCAAGTAAGATCCCATGTGAGGTGCCCAGCACAGTCTGTACGCAGTACACCTTCAGTTGATGTTAGCTGTCATCCATTGCCTTCTTCCCAAACTCATATATATATTTTCACTCTGCTCCTTTGTCCTTAATCTTCTTAACTCTAACATTACCTTTAGAACTAAAGTCTGTAAGCCTCTTTTCTCTGTTACACAGGGAGTACAAAAGAAATATAATTTCTGTAAAACTGATTTGCATCGTAGTAAATTTATCATGTTTCCTGGTTCTTGGTGACTAGGTAACCAGCAGAGGAGCTAATTCATTATTTTAGAAATTCAAACAGGACCTCGGAAGAAAGGCACCCTGCAGTCACAAAGCACTGGGACTGTACTAATGAGAAGATTAAAAGAAAGTTCAGCTTACACAGTTCCAGATAATCACAAATGTACCCAAGGATTATTAACAACCACAATTACCTGGAACTATATTATCTGCCTGCTTGGTTATTCTGAAGTCAACTTGTATTTGAATAGATGAGCTTAGAGGAGTTAATAAGTTATTTTGAAGTGGCTGTCTGGGCCCCATCCTAATACACATCAGGGGAAATTTGAGGGTATGCCTAAGGCTTCATAGTACCCAGCATCCTAATTCTCACCCAGAAGTGAAATGAAGCTCTGAGTTCTCCTGTCCACAGAGCCCCTGTCCCGAGTCCTTGCAGATCCTCTTTGTTGGAACCACCTGCCCAATGAGGGGCCAGAATCATGTGTTCTAGATAAACCTTTGGAAAATCAAAATGTCTTTCTGCAGAAGCAATGTCCATTCTCAGGGATTTCTCTAGAGGACAAAAAGCTCTGTGCTTTCATGACCCTGGTAGTCACTTCCCAAACATCCCCTTAAAAATCTTCACTGCCATCCTTTAGTTTTGTAGGACTGTGCACTGCAGTATGCCCAGGTGCAGGTCTCAGAGGCCTTCTGGTTCATCCCCTGGTTTCTCTTGCATATCCCATGCTTTCTGCTGCAGGCTAGTCTTGAACCCGGAACTCTACTGAGAGGATGGGGGCAGACGGGGAGACAGTGGTCTTGAAGAACGTGCTCATTGGCGTCAACCTGATCCTTCTGGGCTCCTTGCTCAAGCCCTCGGAGTGTCAGCTGGAGGTCACCATGGAAAGGGTCCAGAGACCAGCAGTGGAGGAGGAAGGAGGTGCTGCCAGCTACAATGCATCCAGCAAGGAACAGCCGGTAGTCTTCAACCACGTGTACAACATCAACGTGCCCCTGGACAGCCTCTGCTCCTCGGGGCTGGAGGCCTCGGCCGAGCACGAGGTGAGCCCCGAAGACGAGGTGCTGACGGAGTACACGGGCCAGACCTCGGACCACGAGAGCCAGGTCACCTTCACGCACAGGATCAACCTCCCCAAGAAGGCCTGCCCGTGTGCCAGCTCGGCCCAGGTGCTACAGGAGCTGCTGAGCCGAATTGAGATGCTGGAGAGGGAGGTGTCAGTTCTGCGGGACCAATGCACCAGCAACTGCTGCCCGGAGAGTGCGGCCACAGGTAGAGTTCTGGAGCTTAGAGCCAGTCTCTGGAGGGGAGGGAGGGTGCTGAGCAGACAGGGAGCGGGAATCTGGGTGATCACACCAGTGCCTGAGAAATCTGGCACCTCTTCACACAGAGGGGAGAAAAAAAAGTGCCCTCGTCTGTAGCTCTCTGTTAATACACCTCTACCTAAGATCTAAGTGTGGTCCTTTCCCAGGGGATTCGGCATAGGGACTCTCTACAGTGCTTAGCCAGTCTGAAATACATTAACCTAATTTGGGGGGGATGAGTCAGGGAACGGTACATCGGTTCAGCACAGCAACTGCTGTGGCGAGCAGGGAATTTGATGTCTGTCTTCATTCATCTTTGGTTTTCACAGGCTGTTGAATTGATATCTATCCATGTTAACCGGAGGGACTAGAGAATGCAGGCGCTCTGTTCACTCCATCTCAGCCTTTCTCCCGTCTGAGAAAATTACAGTCATTAAAACCTCAGAGGACCTGGCCCCATCTTCTCCAGCAAGCTGGAAGTTTCAGCCCCTGCCCCCTCCACCAAAACACGTGGCTGTGCATACATCTGCGCCCATACCCACCCACAGAGCTTATTCCAAGCCTCTCCCCAACCAAAGGCTGAGTATCCGGAACTTGGATATCTAGCCTCACCTACATCCTAACTACTAACACTTAGGAATGACTCTTTTGACCTCTCTGAGAGAAGTCAGCTCATCTTCAGGGCCAGACTTCCTAACTACATGTCCTAGCTCTGCTACTTACTAGCCTGTGACTTAAGCAAGTTGCTTAACCCATGTGTTCCTTTCCGCCTCAACAGACTAGAGTGACGAGGAGTTATTAAATATAAAAACCTCCACTCAGATGAAAGCCCAGCCTCTAGTAGGCACTTCATATTCAGTAGCAATTATCAGCAGATCCCCAGTGAGCAGAAAGTGTGTCCCCTTTTGTGCCCAGCTTCTCTCACCCAAAACAGTACCTTCTACCCATTCAATTCAGTCTGTAATGAGAAAAGGACGGTGTCTTACCATCTTGGGTTCAAGCTTTTACCTCTCTAGGGTCTAATATCTCAAGCCTTGCCCAAGGATGAAAGAGGTGTCAGGAATGGCATTTTAATAGGGAGAAAAGGCCCATATGTTCAGAGAGATGTCCAACACATTCATTCTGAAACACCTAGACTGGGGGTAGTCTTTGAGAAGAGAAATATTTCTTGGGTTTTCTCACCTCTTTCTCCTTATAACCAAAACTATAAATAATCTGAAACTGAGAGGACAAAGTCCAGGTGTTCAGACTCTCCTTCCTCAGTGAGTTCACCTTTTCAGTGGAGTTGGGGAATATAGGAAGACACAGGTGTCCATGGACATGGGTCTTCAGTGCCTGGGAAGCTGGTGGCTTCTGTAAGTGGGCTGTTTTTTTAAACCAGCTTCCCACCAGTTTCCCTGGGAAGATGTGGAAAGATCTATAAGGAAGATCTATGTTAACCAATGTCAGTATAGTACCCTTTTGGGTCATTGGGGGAGGGAGTGCATGAAGTGGCAAAATTAAACAAGGACATAGCTTGCTTGACTTCCTATCCCCAAGGCCAAGCGCTGAGAAGGATGCCAAGCAGGTACTGCTATGGTGTTCATTTAATAAGTTTGTTTGATTCTTGCTGGACAGATAAATTAACCACTCTAGTTATTACATGGTAAGGGCTAGGGCAGGAGATACACATAGAATCCTAAAAAGATCACAGCAAACAATCACCAAATGAGACAAGTTCTGGCAAGCCTGTGAAGTGACCCTGGAGCTGAACTGTGAAGGATGAGCAGTTAGTTAGATGCTGGGAAGGAGAGGAATAGGATGCATCTGCAGCACATGTGACCTTGACCTGCCTCACAGGCCTGCTACTCAGCCTCCATCCCCTTGGTCCCCTTCCGTCCCCTTCGATCTTCAGCACCAGCACCTGGGTGTGTTGCCAGGTGCCCCCAGGCTCTGAGAACCTCCTTGATCTGCCCCAGGTAGAGAACGGACGAGCATGAGAATTGACACCCTCCAGGGACAGCCCTCCATCCCAGTTGAGGTGTGGCTTGCCCTGTGGCCAGAAGATCCCCTGCAGGACTGAGCCCAAGTCACGCTCCCTGGGACTTTGCTTGATAATATGTCTGGCTTGGGCTCCTCCCTCCCTGTCTCCTCTTCTCCATGACCAGTTTTTTTCCTGGGAGCACCTCCCAATTAGTCACTAGGGAACCCAAGCCAAGACACATTTCAGGTGAGCTCCTAAAGGACAAGGGACCCAATCTCACTCATCCTCACCCTCAACACTATGCCAGACACCCACAACCCACATTAGATGAAAAGATTCATGAAGCTGATGACGTGCCAAGCTAGCTTGAGCTTCCCTCTCAGCAACACAAATCTGGTCAGTGAGCCAGTGGAGGTCTCAGCCTGCCCCCTTCCCATACCCCACTGCCAGGAGGTTCCACAGCTGCCCTTTGACCTTCTCCTTGGCCATTCCAGGACAACTGGACTATATCCCTCACTGCAGTGGCCACGGCAATTTCAGCCTCGAGTCCTGTGGCTGCATCTGCGATCAAGGCTGGTTTGGCAAGAACTGCTCGGAGCCCTACTGCCCTCTGGGCTGCTCCAGTCGGGGCGTGTGTGTGGACGGCCAGTGCGTCTGTGACAGCGAGTACAGCGGGGACGACTGCTCGGAGCTCCGGTGCCCGACCGACTGCAGCTCCCGCGGGCTGTGCGTGGACGGGGAGTGCGTCTGCGAAGAGGCCTACACGGGCGAGGACTGCAGCGAGCTGAGGTGCCCCGGGGACTGTTCGGGGAAGGGGACCTGTGCCAACGGTACCTGCCTGTGCCAGGAGGGCTACGTCGGTGAGGACTGCGGCCAGCGGCGGTGTCCGAACGCCTGCAGCGGCCGAGGACACTGCCAGGAGGGGTTGTGCCTCTGTGAAGAGGGCTACCAGGGCCCTGACTGCTCGGCAGGTAGGGAGGAGGGCTCCGCGGGGCCGTCGGCAAGGGCGGTCCAGCCAGCTAGCCGGAGGCGGGAAGAGAGATGGGAGGGAAGATGAATTTAGGCCAAAGAATTGCCCAATGGGTCGTGCTCCTCTGCTTTCCGAGAGAGGTGATGCCTTGAGTAAATCGCAATTGACAACACGGGTTTAAGGGGAGAAGAGTGGAAACCAGAAAATGTCAAGTTTGGGATGAAAGTTGAATACTAAGGCTGGAACAAAGTCAATGGTAATAATGGAGACAGCATTTCACTGTTCTTGAGATGGAAGAAAGCAGAGAGTCAGGCCAGGGGACCACCTTAGGCAAGGGACCCTCTCTAACTCAACGGACTTCCCAGAGCTCCACTCCCTCCGAAATATTCCCCTTTCCCATTGCCATATTCTGAGGACACTCCTTTCACAATGCTAGGGAATGAGATGGGGCATAGTCTTTGATAATCAGACTCACTGGGCACTCTGGTTATTTTTGGAGCTTCCATATGGCAAAGTGTTATTAATTTATGAAATGATCTAGAATCCACATGGATGAAAGTATTTATAGGCAAGGAATTACATGTAAACAGGAATAAATTACTAAAGACCTCCATTAAGCAAGAACTCACAGTCTAATTAAAACGCTATGACTCAGTTTGTTCCAGAGGACATATAACAAGCTGGAATCAACCCTACATGTGTCTACATCATGAAAACCAAGACAAGGGTGATATCCCGAAAGGAAGCCCCAAGTCCATCAGTGAGAACATACCAATATCTCATTGGAGATCATTTTCTTTTGCCTAAAATCAGATTATTTTCATTATCTCACTGTGACTGCTCGTCATCTTCTAAATCAGCGACTGTCACTGATTAATTTGTATTTTAAACAATACAGATTGAGTGATTGATCTTCATCCTTCTCATTCATAGTACAATCTGTAACAGTCAGCTCAGAGGGCTCATTGGGAAGATTTAAAATAAAAAATAACAAGAAATAAACATTATTAAATCTTCTGATGAGTTGATTCTAGGAATTTTTCTGATCAGATTTCTGACCTCAGTTTAAGGGGGAGATTCTGGGAGGCCAGGTCTTTTATTCTTGAGCATCAGCAGTGATTCCCACCTACGTACCAAAGCAGTCCGACAAGTCTCCTGCACCTGCAACTTAAATTTCTTTTGAAAGATGAATGCAACAAGGTAACTAAAAAAACAACAATTCACTGCTTAGGGAAAAAATGTTTTCATGTTCCTCCATTTTTTTCCATAGTCAAGTTTCATGTAGCCTCCTACTTTTGTTTACTGAATATCTTTCTGAAAATATAGTTATTATACCATTGTTCAGAAGGAAAATTCAAGCAGAAATTGAGCTGCATCATTTACAAACCCAAGGTCACTAAGTAATTGCTGGAAAGGGGAAGTTGAAGCATGATCCCAGTTCTCACTCCCAGGACAAGGCTCCATGAGGCCCCATCAGAGGATGCTAAGGGTTCTTTTGGGCCCTTCTCTATGTGTGGCTACTGTATAGTTCACATTCTTCTTAATAAAATTGATCTCCGTTGGGTTGTACATACCTGTCATGTTCTTCCTGACCCTCCTTTTCCACAGGGATGGGTTCATTTGCAAATAGAACCTTAATCTGATCCAGGGGTACAAACTGAACTGGAGGTGGCCCTTCTGGTCACGTGGGGAAGACTCAGCAGCCGCTACCGTAACTACAACTAGGCTGAACTCAGTCCATGAGCTACATGTTACCTCCAACACATTACCTCTGTGCTATTTGATTTAGAAAGACTTTTGGACAGTCAGATAAATTACTTTATAGGTTCCCAAAGCACGTGAGGAGGGACAGTTGCATAATTTCCATCTGTTTCTATAGCAACCATGGAGCCACCACTCATTGCTGGAGGTGCTGTTCTCAATGCTTGTCTTTTAAACCAAATGCCATGGGTCTCTTCCAGAGAAGTATCTAGGTCATTATCTAAAGTGCTACTTCGCCTGCTCTCGGCGAGAAGGCTCCAGGAGAGGGGCTGTTTACCCGCTGTTTGACATTTTTGGCCACATGCACACACTCCAGCATTGCTATTCGTCTCACCAACAGCAGGAAGGAGAGGAGAGAGGAGAGTGGGGAAGGTGAAACCGAGGAGAGCCACAACACACTCCCTGACTTTCCTTTCTCACTGGCAAGGGCATGGAGAATGGGGGCCCGTTGTGTGGACTTCATTCTGAGGTCCCTTAGGCTGCTAGAGCTTGAATGCAATTGAACAGAGTTGACAAGACCGCTCTATTTGACTCCCAGCCTTGATCTTTCTCACAGTGGACCATGAGACCAGATCTCAACCTTTCCACCTCTATTCTCTGGCCAGGTAAAGACAATAGAACAACAACAACAAAAAAGAATATGAACACTTAAACCAGGCCTTAGAAAGAAGCTACTCAGGGCTTCTCATTTTGCAAACTGAAGAGCAGCAGCCCTGGGAGACAGGAATATTTTTCCAGAGCCAGACAGCTAATTAATGGCAGAGCAAGAATAAGAACCCTGGTTTCCTACCAACTTCTAGCACTCTTTAATCCTCCCTAGGATGCTAAGTAGAGTGGAATTGGAAAATAAAAATGGTAAAAGCCACATGCATAAAGAAGTAGTCTTTTGATATGAAAGCTGAGCTCTGTCAGGTGATAAAAAATTACTAAGTGTTGGAGACAGGATAGGGGTGCTTGTTCAACCATTTGTCCACATGTCTCCCTGGTGAAGGAGGTTAGTGTGGGAGGTGGCCAGTGAACTGGTCACAAGTCCCTGTGAAGAAGCAGGGTGAAAGAACCACCAGAGTTGAGGCTTGAAACAATACAGAAAGCCGTTCCTTGGACTTTGGTCAGACGTGCAGAGATTCATCACCATCAACCTCTGTGTTGGCCTGCACTGCAGCCAGTCCGAACTTTGGCACCTGACCTCACTCGCTCCTCTGTGCAAGACACTTCATGGAACTAATTCCAACTGCTCTCACAGCATATGTGCAAATTGATGCCAGATCTAAAAAGTAAACAGCATGGCATCTTACCAGATAAGCAACTCCAGTTCCTCAAGCTACAGTTAATTCTTTTTAACTGCCTGCTCATCCACAAGTTTCCAAGTTGGAGCCCCAAAGAAAGCAAGACTAAGAATACTTTGTGTGGTTTCCCTGGTGGTCCAGTGGTTAAGAATCTGCCTGCCAATGCAGGGGATACAGGTGCGATCCCTGCTCTGGGAAGATTCCATGTGCCATGGGGCAGAGCCTGTACTCTGCAACAGGGGAAGCCCCCACAATGAGAAGCCTGCACACTGCAACAAAGAGTAGACCCCATTCACAGCAACTAGAGAAAGCCTTCATGCAGCAAAGAAGACCCAATGCAGCCAAAAATAAATAAATAGAAAACTTTCTTCAGCCCCACTTAATTCCTTGAATCAAGGCATACAGCTCTTTTATAGTTTGCTTTCTAGTTCAATATCATTTCATTTTATAAGAATTATTGACACCCAGTTTATACAGCTTCTGCTAAATTATAGGGTGAGTGGTGATGGTCTCTTCTGCTGAGCTACTGCTGTCAAGAATGCTTCTTCCACCATGGACATTATTGCTTCTTTCGCATCAGATGTGAAGGTTGTTTTTTCCCACCACCCAGGCTCAGGTCTCAAGATAAAAAATTTGCCAAGCTAAGTTGTCAAGATGAGAAAATCCTTCTGCAGTCTTTTTAACTTTAAAATCCCCAAATGTGCTGCTTGGATCATTCTCTATTGTCGTGATTAGCTTTATTTTCCGGAGAAAGCAACAAAAAATGAATTCACCAACTTGTTCTCAATGCTCTAAGAATTGTTGGTGACTTGAAATTTGGAATGGCCATTTCTGTCACCGTGACAGGAGGAGTCCCACACTGGAAACTTGGAATTAATGTGTTGAATCACAAAAGGCAGGCACTAGAGAATCCTTAAAAGAAGTTTCTGACCACTAGGATAAGCACCAGCCTAGAATTTCCATCCTAAAAGACAGTCTGAATTATTTACTGATGTAATTTATTTTTGAGGCTCTGTACAAATGAAAGAAAGCATCTGGCACAATCCATAACCCATCCTACAAACTGTAGGGGGAAGAACATCCAAGGTGGAAGAGTGTAGACCAAGTATAGAAGACCTCGGCTTGATGATCAGTTCAGCAACGACCCAACTCCCTTACTTTTGGCAGGTCCTTTCGCCTGGGTCTGTCTATCCATTTGTAAAGTTGGGATAATTATACCTTCCCAATCTACCTCAGAGTGCTGCTATTAAATAATTTTTTAAAAAAAATTCTAGTTAGATGGTGTTTTATAGACCAAGATGCTATGCAAATGTAAGTTGTATTGCATACTGGCTTAGAGTTTCTAGAATCATTGCACCTGGGTTCAAATCCTAGCTTCTGTGTTCACTGATTGTGTAACCAAGTTTTCTTCTCTGTAAAACAGGGGTAAAAATAATACTGATCCCATAGTGTTGGTGAGAGGATGAGATGAGAAAATCCATGTCAGAATGTTTAGCCTAGTGCTTGGTGCATAATAAATAATTAATATAATCATGCAAAATACTGATAGGTTCTATATATCAACTGTTCCTTCCTTGGTCCAAGAGTCATTCGGTATGTATTATACAGGCTAACCCAAAGATCTTAGTGGAATTCAAAGCTCTAATATCATGTTAGAGTTAGAAATGACATAGGCTTACAAGTTATTTGAAACTTTAATTATTTAAATTTCATTTACATTCATCTAGCTATAATAAATTGTTAAAAATAAAGTTAATTTTTTTTGTCTTGGTCAACATATAACTTCTTAAATCACAAGAAGTTCTGCTATTTATACTGTTTCATATCATGAATAGTTCAGGGCAAAAGCAATCAAAGCAAATGGCCAGCACTGCAAATATATGTTCCTAATTCCCATCATATGAGTCTTCATTTCTGCCTCTGATGAGGATTTGAGGTAGAGCACCATAGAGAGAGCAGGCACTTCTCACTCACGTGGCCCCGTGACTAGCAGTCCTCAGTCCTCTGCTCAAGTAAGGGGGGAAAGAGAGAGAATTCTCAGAAATTCAACACCAGTGACAACACTTAAGCTAATCGAAGCCTCCAACTACACATAAATTTATAAGTTAATTATGACTATTTAAATACTGGCATGATCTTTGAGTTCACCTACAGGCAGGTCCAATTACAGGCACCCTGGTATTAACTTCCTAATTGGTCTTAAAGTTTCAATTATTTAATACCCCCACTACCACTGAATCTTCACTTCCCAAGGGAATCATACATGAAAGACTATCGCAATGAGGTTTCATTTTTGGTGAGTCTTTGAATAGTCTTTGAGAAGTAGAACAGGAATGCTACTTTGTCATCATCCCCTATATCAAGGTTAATAAAAATTTGTGTAACACAAGTTACATTTCCAGAGTAATCTGATAACAATAATTTATTAAACTCCAAAAATATTAGCCAACGTATGCTGTTAAATATCTAACAACTAGCTCTTTGAGGGAAAAAATAACAAGCTCTACTTTGTAGCATTTGCCAGCTCCCATGGTATAAATACTCCCTTCATGGCCAGTTTCAGACTACCAGCGTGAAGTCACTAAAGGTTGAGTTGGAAATAGCTGCCCACTAGAACACAATCAAATAGTACTGGGTTGGCCAAAAAATTCATTTGGGTTTTCCACCCATTTTATGGAAAACCCGAACAAACTTTTTGGCCAAAGCAATATTTCTTCCCCAGTGGCTCAGTAGTAAAGAACCTGCCTGTAATGCAGGAGACATGGGTTCGATCCCTGGGTTAGGAAAATCTCCTGGAGGAGGAAACAGCAACCTGCTCCAGTATTGTTGCCTGGGAAGTCCCATGGGCAGAGGAGCCTGGTTGGCTACAGTCCATGGGATCGCAAAGTCTGACACAACTTAGCAACTGAGCGGGCATGCACTGTTTCTACCAAAGAGATACAACACAGGGAAATTGCCTTAAGGGCACAGATAATAGTAAAATGTAGTGAAGTCATCTGCCAGTGATGAGTTTGGAGTATTTATTACTTTTGTTCTTAAGATAATTATCTAATTCTAAGTTTAGACAATTTAATATTTCACAATGACTATTTTAAAATGTCTCGCAAAATTTGACAACTAACTTTTCCAAGCCAGTAGGAGCAGGCTCCAGCCCACTGCTAACTCAGGGCCCTATAGAGATGAGAGTACCGAGCATAGAAAAGACAAGAACCTGCCTGCCGAGGGACTTCCCTATCACTCCAAGTCAGTGAGCTGAGAACATACAAACAGGGCGTGTGGGGTGAGAGGTGAGGAAGGAAGTTGAGTCCAGCATGGGGAAGGCAGACCTCTGAGCTCATGCTATCTGTGTATTGCCTCCTGGTAGTTGCCCCTCCAGAGGACTTGCGAGTGGCTGGTATCAGCGACAGGTCCATTGAGCTGGAATGGGACGGGCCGATGGCAGTGACGGAATATGTGATCTCTTACCAGCCGACGGCCCTGGGGGGCCTCCAGCTCCAGCAGCGGGTGCCTGGAGATTGGAGTGGCGTCACCATCTCAGAGCTGGAGCCAGGTCTCACCTACAACATCAGCGTCTACGCTGTCATTAGCAACATCCTCAGCCTTCCCATCACTGCCAAGGTGGCCACCCGTACGTACCATTTCCCCCTCCTGCTTCATTTTTCTTTTCTCCTACATGAGATCATGGGCATTCATGATGGTAGTGTCTTTTCTTAATTCTTCAGGGATGCCTGAAGTTATCATTGCTCTCAAGGGGAAGGGCTTCCGATGTGACCCACTTAGGAAAGGGCATATCTTTAAAAAGACACTTCCAAAAGAGCAGAGTTTCCACATCCCAGACAGCCCCTATCTATTATAGAGCCGAAAGGACAAAAAGTGCTTTAATTGTTGAGTTTTGACTTGTTATAAGCTTGAGTCTGATTAGAAGTCAAGGAAAGTATGAGACTTACACAGACTTTGAATCTAGTTAGAGATTCAAAACCAGCAGACATGAAATAGGACATATAATAAGCAAGTGCTAAATGGTATATCACAGATGGCAAGTGTATAACACACTGAGAAAAAATCTTATTTAAAACCACAACTGAAAACACCCACTTCTCCTTAGAGAGAGGTGGCATTATTTCTTCATAATCTTTTGTTTAGTAAAATACCCTAATGGTCCATTTCAATTATAAACATTGAATCTCTAAAGCATCATTTAGGAAGATTCAATGGGCAAAAAAGAGATAGAGAGCATGCTAAACCCTTTTCTATGAGAAATGGAAGTTTCTCTTTTTTATTTATAACAGAGAAACTGCTATAGGTATGTATCTATATTTTGTATGCTTATTTAAGAACAGAAACATTTTAAAAGATTGCATACCAACTATTAACATTAATTACATCAAAGAGCAGAATAAGAAAGAGATGGGAAGGGGCTGTTATTTAGTTTTCTTTATATACCATGGAATTCTTCAATTGTCTTTCCAACCCCACTTCCTCAGCTCTCAAATGCCAGCTGGGGATCCTACAGTTCATTTCAACTCAATATCTATCCACCAGGAGTTAGCATCAGATCTGACAAGCTAAAAACCTCAGTCTCTCAGAACTGCTTCCACATCAGTTTTCAGTCACAAGTCCCAGGTTGTCACGGGTCTTCTGAATAGCCAGCTCTACATTTAAGGGGTTCCCACAACCCGTCCTTAATTTTGGTGATTCCTTAGAACTCACGGAGCTCAAGAAAGCGCTTTGCTCTCTATAACCAATTTCTTAGAAAGGATGCAAGTCAAGAACAACCAGATGGAAGATACACATAGGGCAAAGTATGGTGTGTAGGGCTTCTGTGTTCTCTCTGCACAGTAACTGTCAGTAACTCCATGTGTTCACCAACCCAGAAGCTCTCGGAACCCCATTGTTAGGGCCTTTATGGAGGTTTCATTATGCAGGCATGATTGGTAAAACCCCTAGCGATTGGTGATTAACTCAAGTCAGCCCCTTTCCCCTCATTGGAGGTTGCGGGCAGGAGTTCCAACCCTCTCTCTAAATCACTCCTGGGTTTTTCTTCAAACCAGCCATCTAGGAGGCCCGGGCTACCAGTTATCTCATAATCATAAAAAAGATACTCTTTGCCCTCTGGGGATTCCTAGGGTTTTAGGAGCTGTTGTATCAGGACAAAGACCAAATACTTACTTTTTTTATTACATCACACAGAGATTTTTAGTAGTGGCAGGAAACCAAAACAAGATGTGACCGTGAAACATCAGCCCCTGGGTTGGTAAATGAGACTTATCACCAAATATGGGATGAGCGATCCAAGCCCATTTGGTGTAGGTCTCAAATGACAAGATGGTATTTGGGTAACAAATGCCAAAAAAGTTCAGAATAAGAAGAGGTTGAAGTAGGAAGGTGGTGCTGATGGTTAAGAGCCCGCCTATCAGTGCAGGAGACATAAGAGATGGGGGCTGGATCCCTGGGTCAGGAAGATCCCCTGGAGGAGCGCATGGCAACCCACTCCAGTATTCTTGCCTGGGAAACTCCATGGGCAGAGAATCCTGGAGGGCTACTGTCCATAGAGTCGAAAAGAGACATGACTGAAGCAACAGAACGCACATGCACAAAGTGGAAAGAGTTGGCTTAGACGGCTTCATGGAGGCCAAGGTCTTGAGTTGTGCTGCAAGCATAGGACAGGCAGAGGGGAAAGGATTTAAGAAGTCATTCTGTCCCCTTGCTTCTCAGGTGACAAAGATCCTGTTAGAATATTGGACTCCCCACTCTGAATGCTGACTTTTTTTTAATATGCCTATAATTATCTCTGTTTATATCTGACCTTTTTTTTTTTTTTCTTCAATTCCTCTGGTGCCTGAGAACCAGTTTAAAATATCTGCAGTGATCGCGTAGAGAGGCAGGTCACCATCTGCTGCTTTCCCCACCTTGCTCCGGGATGAGTCATCACAGCGAGGGCCTGGCCCGACTCCCAGGCGTCTCTGCTCTGATCCACGTGCACCACGCACCGTGGCGAGGTTTCCATCTCCCGTGGCGTTTATTCTGCCAATTCAGGGTATCCCCTCGGGCAAGCTCCCAGGTGACAAGGACAGAATCATGTAAACTCACCTGACACACCTTCAAGTGGGTTGAGGAGCCGCCCTGCCTTTCACCAAGAAGCCTGAGGAAGCTTCCAAACAGGAAGGATGAGAATCTGTCAGTCTTCCAATGGGAAGGTCCCAGGAGAGGCGCAGCTAAAATGGGATCAGGCTCCCTGGAGAACTGAGAAAAGTCGTGCTGTCGTATTTCAGGGCTGGTAATTGGAACCCCATTAGGACCAGCCTACTTCCACCTGTGTGTGCATGTGTGTGTTTGGGGGCGGGAGGGGTGGGAGGGTGTGGGGAGTGGAAAGCCAGGGAATTAGGAGAGGAACTAAAAACAAGATTGAGGTGAAGTTGAGTGAGGGAGGGAAGAGAGAACCAAGCAACAGCTGGAGAAAGAAAAGCAGGAACTCGTGGAGTGAAAGCAGAAACCCCAGTATCTGTTACTGTCCCTTATTTACACCCTTGCTTGGCTTGGGTACACATTTTGCTACACAAAATGGAAATTTCAGGCCATCCTAGAGTGGTGCTTTGAGCTAAACAAGATATTCTTAGTGCACATCATGTGATGGAGAAAAGTGTTCAAGTCTCTATTCTTAAGTTGGCTTGCTCCACGCCTTTCGCTGATTCTCTCTGTGCCCCCTTCTCCCGGGTATAGGAAGGAACAGTGGCATTAACCTTCACACCGCCTCTCAGAAACCCTTAAAGCCTCCGAAGATGGTGTTTGGCTTCTCTGAAGAAGGCATTATGTTAAATGCCAAGACTCAACACCTTAGTAAGGAAAGGGAAGTGTGCCTTTTGGATTTTAACACCAACCTCTTATGGAATAGAAAGCATAAAAAGTGTTTATTAGGTGTTTGTTGGGTTCACTCCTCTGTTGGCTCACACTGAGCACCAACACCAGCGTGGCCTGGGCCCACCCCTTGCCTGGAACCCAGGGCGTCAGTAATGAGGTTGGGATAGCCCATCACACGCTGCGGCACCCATGGCATGGGGGGAGCCCAGGTAACGCTCTCTGCCCCTGCCAGGGCTAGCCATGACACCGTCACCCACATTGCTGTGTTCCAGATCTCTCCACGCCGCAAGGGCTCCGATTCAAGACGATCACAGAGACCACTGTGGAGGTGCAGTGGGAGCCCTTTTCATTCTCCTTCGACGGGTGGGAGATCAGCTTCATTCCAAAGGTAACGCCCACCTGTCAGAAAGCCAAACAGCCTGATGGGGCATACCCACACCCTCGACTTAGGATTGGGGCAGCAAAAAAGCCACCCCCCACACACAATCTCTGTCTCTCTCTCCAAGCCATTAAGGGCACAAAAGGGCACTTGGCAGGCTACAGAACATTTCTTTCACAAAGGTGTGGTAATGACTGGCAGGCTACAGAACATTTCTTTCACAAAGATGTGGTAATGACTGATTAACAAGAATGGCCCCAAGCCTGGTACCCAGGCCTTGGGTGACAGGAGAATGGGGGAGCAGCCAGACCCAGCTCTCTGCTCAAAAAACTTTAGGTTTTAGCAAGCTGCGGCTTCAGTGAGTCTGAAAACCTAAACCTTCAAAAAGTTGGGGCTTCTCTTTAGGACACAAGAAAAGCTAAAGCCAATGAGTCTCATAGGCAACCCACAACTTCATTCTGTGCAGGCAGAAGCCCCCAAAGTCGACCTATGTGGTTTCAGCCTCTGAAAGTCAGAGATGTAACACAAAAACACCATGCATGACCTATTCATTGAGAAAAATTTTCTTTAAACATTTTGAGCTGAAAAGGATCTTAAGATTTCTTTCCATTCATCAAGGTTGTATTTTATTTTATTAATCCGCAAATTAACTTTTCTAAGTTGCCAGAGGTGCCTGACTAGTTCTAGTTTTTCTAGGAGTTATTAATGGCACTGATGTTTTCCCTAACTATATCACTCATGAGGGTACACACACACACACACACACACACATACATACAATGTTTAATCACATTCCTTTCCTTTGTCTTCGTCTTTCAATATCAAAGAACATTTTTTCAAATCATTCATCAGACTTAATGACAGATGACGCATTTTTGGCTCATAAGACTATGATTTTACTATTCTTTTTACTTCAAAATTCTTAGAGGCATGGACTGTTGGAACTACAAAAGACTTTCAGATTCACAGAGAATGACCCTTAATTTTACATCTAGTTTGTTTAGTTTATAGAGAATAAGACTCAGTGAACTTACACGATATCAGACAGCTGGTTGGTGGCAGGCTTAAAACAAGAACCTGGTCTCCACTTCTTAGTCCAGGGCTCTGTCCCCTGAACTGGACAGGACATCTCCTTCTCTTGTGGGGATATAGTCATGACATGCCAAGCTAACTACATCTAAGCAGATTTTCTATATATGTAGTTTCTTCATGTTTTATCTGCATTAAAATGGTCAAAGAAGTATGGTGGGCGATTGGGTTCATAACAGAGCAGACAGAATCATGCCACTCTGCTGCTCAGGCAAGACAAAACAATGCCAGGTTTGCCTGTTTTACATCCAATATGTAAATTCCAAATGAGAGAGGGCTAGCCAGGGCATACCTAGGTCAAATATACAGCCACATAGAATAACTGTATGATCTGTAGGTTGAGGCTAGTAGGAGGCACTTGTAACATTGATTTATAAGAGTATGGATATAAAATACATATAGGGCACTCCAGGTGACATGAACAGAGACCGAAGATTATAAGAAAAGGACTGTGCCACAAAAAATAGCCCTCTTGTCACCTCCACTTCTGAGGCACAAAGAGAAAATGTATAAGAATAGGCCAACAGACAGACAAGTGGACAGAGACACTAAACCCTGGACCCAACGTCATGTTGATCTTTTTCACTTCTTCTTTCACCAGTGTGTCTCTTTCTTCTTTCCTTTGTATTATTCTTTGTTCTACCCTTTTCCGCTTCTTTGTACTCCATGGTTGTGTCACTGATTCCTAACTCATCGGGGTAAAAGGGAAACAAGACAATGACAGATTTGCAGCCAGTGTAACACTATGAGAAACTCCAGACACAGCAAAATAATAGCTCCAGCTCATTAAAAAAAAAAAAACTGGGAACGTTTTAGTTTGAAATATGTTGTCATGTACATAAAGATGTTTACACACATACATACACAACTAGACTCTTCTAAATAGCCAAAGGCAGGCTCACCATGATAAATGCCAAAAAAAAATCTGATATATGGTAAGCATCAAACATTTCATTTTTGGCAAAAATGTCTACATCATCTCATGACTAATTTTTATTGGCAAACTCAGTAGAAGCAGGGGAAGCCAAAGAAATGTTCTCGAAAATTGGCATTCTTCTTGAGCCTGCTGGGAGCCATTCCTGGCCCCAGACACTTAGCTGTCAGCCTGGAGGGCAGAGAAGTGGTCCTCATCTTTAACTCAAAATCAGGGTCCCATCCTTTCCCCTCCTCTTGATTTCCTCTTTTGGTTTCTCTGCTTCTCCCTTCCTTCTACCCACCAGAACAATGAAGGAGGGGTGATTGCCCAGCTCCCCAGTGACGTCACATCTTTCAATCAGACGGGACTAAAGCCTGGGGAGGAATACATTGTCAATGTGGTGGCTCTGAAAGAGCAAGCCCGGAGCCCCCCTACCTCGGCCAGCGTCTCCACTGGTAAGTGCCTCTGACCTTTCTCGCTCTGACTACACAAGGTTCATTCAGGAAGAATTGCAGACTCAATCAAGAGAGACAAAGGGGTGGTAGGACTTCTCCCACAGCTGAAATTAATTTTGGTGCCTGGTGATGGAGCTTATTCCACCAGATGCTTAGGTGAACATCTTCCTTATTCTTGCAAACCCAGAAACCCAGGAGAGTATTCTATTAGAAATTCTTTGTTCAGATCTCCAGTGTGTCTGTATTCTGATCTTACTCATTAAGAGACTTCATTTGTAAGCCCCTAATATCTTGAGCTTTGGAACCAGCAAGAGCTAATACACTCTTGCTTATTGTGAGGTGTGCAGAAAGTCCTAAGACCCTTCCCAAACCTCGATCCATTTGACAATGATGAACGATAATACCTTCTTCAAAGAAATGACATGAGGATTAAATCAGATAAAGCACACAAAGTGATTAGCACTGAGTTGATGACAGTGTGTATACATATACTCAGAGAACACCTTTCAGAGTGACAGAGCAGGAGGAAACACATCATTCCAAACCAGTAAGTGTGGGTTGGGTCACTGTTCAAGGTGACAACTTAAGTAGATTATTATTTCATCTGCACAGTTCCTCTCATGCAAGATCATTATATTTCTATGTTTGAGTCATTAACTGTATCACATTTTGCTTTATTGTTTCCTTAGCTAACAAAGGATGTTCAACCTCAAAGCTGTAAATTAACAAATATAATGCGTGTGTGTGCCCTCCACCAAGGGTTTCTCAAAAGTTATAAATAGTTTCTGATATCACTTTTGGTTTTCATTTTATTGATGGAGGAGCTGAGACTCAAAGGTTAAGCAACACTCCCTGTAATAGAGACTGAGTTAGGCGAATATTGGGAGAGCTTTATTTTTTATAAACAGAAACTGACACCTAAGAAAACCAGTCATGAGTCCAGGGCGAAGGCCAGGTTGGCCAGAAAAGGGAACCACAACACTATATAATGAGCCCATGTTTACGGATTAGTGATTCATACTTTGTTAACTGGATCCAAGCTAAATAGCATCAGGTGCTGAGGTTTGTGCTCTGTCAAGAAAATATTGGTTTAAAACTATTGTGGCACCAGATTATGCTTCATTAGAGCCCCAGGGTTCCGTGACAGCTCCTCAAGGCAAGGAGGCAGTAGAGATCCCAGCCTCTTATTACTCCCACTCCCATGTCCCTCCCACCTTCCCACCAAGGCAGTTCCACTTTCATCTCTTTTGTATTTTGTACAATAATTTAAGATGTTCTTCTTTTAAAAAAAGAATATGACCCCCCCTCCTCCCCAAAAGGCTTTAAAACCACTGTACTAATCCAAATATGTTTTAGAAGAAACTCTATAGCCGTAAAGCTAAAAGTGCTCTGTAGGAATCTCTCCAGTGGCCAGAGTTTTTCTCCAGTTCTGCTTCCCAAGGTTATGCTGGACCCTGAAGAGTTGGTTAGGTAATTGTTCATTCTCCTCTTCTGATTTGGAATGTTTCAGGGTCCCTAAATCATTTCTGTGATTTGATACCAAAAAAGTATTAGCAGAGAACAAAAAGCTAAAAGAAGATGGTACCTAAGAGTGCAGAGAAGAACATTACAGATGTAAGACGCTTTTCTTCCAAAATACTGACACACTTAGAAAAGACAGACTCTGCTTTAAGCTTCTACTTACACCACATTTTGACAAAATTGGCAGTATTTATTTTTTAATTTGGAATTTTCTTAAGATTAAAATGAAAAGCTCCTGATCTTGTCATCTGTGGTCAAGCCAGGCCAAAATTTTTTTTCACTTAGGAAAAAATGTCCTAGTTCGTATTTTGGAATTGTGTACAGAATCACAAAGAAATGGAAAGAAAAATATTTATTCCAGTTTACCTTTTGAGGAGGATGTGTGTTTGTTTAAAAATTAGGGCCTAAATTGAAAGCAAGCTGATACCTCCTTGACTGGAATGGGACACGGCTACCCAGTGGCCAACTGAAAGGCCGAATACAAGAGGGGCAGCAGAAAAGATGGTTGGCTCCCAGCCCCGTCTGCTGTTTTTAAGAAACCATTGTTTAATTATTTCCTTCTGCTAAGGTCTGATTCACACCAACCCTCTTGCGAAGCTCTGAGTCCTCGTCAGGCACGCAGGCTGGCTTCTTCCAGTCAGGCCATTTTGAGAATTCAAATTACAAGACCTCCTGCAGCCAGAGGCCTTGGTGCCTCACAGTGACACTCTAATACAAGCAATCATCATGATTAGGATTGGGAGATTTAAAGAGCTGATGGAAAAAGCCTGACATGGTCATTAGAGTTTTTGTAACTTTTTTTTTTTCAAGGAGCTCCAGTTCATTGAAATGCTTCCCTTTCTTATGACTGTTGAGAATCATCTCTTTATATCATTTATTCAGCCCCATGTACTGAGTCTCTACTATGTTTCAGGTATTATGCTTATTCAGCTGCTCGGAGAACATCTCCCCCATCTCATTATTAAATTAAATGAAATTAAAAAGGCCAAGTTATCTAAAACCATGAAATTCAGCGTGCAAGAAAGAAAACATCTGGATGTGTTCTGTTACATCTCATTATTACCCAAATATGAAACACAGTTTTAACTCCAAACCAGGTGGCACCGAAAGCAAAATGGTCTGGTGATTTTTATTTTGGCCAGTGCCAGACCCCAAATCCCAAGCTGTTTAATAGAGAGAAGGACTGGGCTAGCCCCACAAAGAGGGTGGGGTGCCCAGGGAAAGGCCCAACTCAGAAAGACTGAGAGGCTCAAAGTCAGGCTGAGACAGTCCTGAGGGGGACTCTCCATCCTGGAGACAATCAAGATTGTGATCCGGTGAGGATTGTTTAAAAAAAAAATGTATTAGTCAAGACACTCTGGTAATATGGAAGAAAAATGGTCAAAAAGTAGCTGAAGCAAAAGAGAGAATTTACTGGAAGGATACAGAGTGTCTCATGGAACCCCAGGGCCTGAAATGCATCTGAGTCTCACAAAGACTTGAACCAGGAAATGGAAAGTCAAGAATCAAGTTATTCTCTATATCTTTCTAGAAATGCCACATGGTCACTCATTTCTGCTTCTCTCTCTCTCTGTTTGCTCCTAAAATTCTGCACCCAGTTCCAGTGTGTGTGTGTTTGGGGGTGGGGTCCCCCACACCAAGCGATTCTCTGTTTACCAGCTAGGTATCCTACCATTCAACTCAGTTCTGACACCATCTACCATCTGAGAGCATCAGACTCCACAGGTTGAAGGCTCAGTCCTTTAAGACCATCCTCCACTTTAGATGCCAGTCACAAACCCAGGTGTTGTCACCTGTCCTTCTGACTGACCAGCTACAGATTAGAGGTTCTACGACCCCCTCTCTGGGTTTCATCAATTTGCTAGAGCAGCTCACTGAACTTGGGAAACCCATTTTCTCACCAAATTACTGGTTTATCACAAAGGATATTTCAGGACACAAATCAACAGCCATATGAAGAGATACACAGGACAGGCCCTGAACAAAGGAGCTTCCGCCCCCATGGAATTGGGGTCCTGTCATAGCGGCACATGGAAGCATTCTGGTTCCCTAAACTGGGAGCTCTCCGAACCCAGTCTTTTTGGAGTTTTATGGAGGCTTCATTACTTGAGCACAGTTGATGGACTGATCAGATGTCAGAAGTGAGACTGAAAGTTCCAACCCTCTAATCACCTAGTTGGGTCCCTTAACAACAGGCTTCCAACCTCGATTCATTAACATAACAAGAGACAGACAACTTTTTTTACAGAGAGGAAAAGGAAATTTTTTTTTTTAAATGGGGAAAGCTTGATCATGTTTCTTTCTTTTTTTTTTTTTTATTGGCGGATAATTGCTTTATAATGTAGTGCTGGTTTCTGCCAGTTATGGGAATCAGCCATAACTATATATATATATCCCCTCCCTCTTAAGCCTCCTCCCTAGCACCTTTAGGTCATCACAGAGCACCAGCCTGGGTTCCCTGTGTGATACAGCAGCTTCCCACTAGCTATCTGTTTTACACATGGTAGTGTATATATGTCAACGCTACTCTCTCAATTTGTCCCACCCTCTCATCCCCCGCTGTGTCCACAAGTCCATTCAACAAGAGACAACTTTACCACTTTGATCACTTAGAAAATATCAAGGGTTTTAGGAGCTCTGTGCCAAGAAGGGAAGACCAAATATGTATTTACTATAAGTCACATTTTCCCCTTTGCCCTCGTCCCTCCCTCTTCCTCTCTGTCTCCACCTCCCTCCCTTTCCCCTTCTTCTCTCTCTCTCTCTTTCCCTCTCTCTCCCTCCCGGCTCCATCCAGATCAGATGTTTTCTATTTATGTGTGAAGATGGTACAGAATGGCCACACTAGTCCTGGCTCACCAACTAACCAGAGAGCCAGAGCCTGTGGTTCCGGTTCCTAATCCTTGAAGAATATTAATAGTAACATTAATCAGCCCCAGCTAGAAGGGTGTCATCCATAATAAATAAAAACATGGAAGCCGAGTCAGCTCTTTCTAGAAGATAATGAGTAATTAAAACAGGGCATGTTAGCCATGTAGACATGCCATGAGGAATTAAGAACACCATTTTCTACTCTACTCACTAAGCCCTTTCTATTTCCCTTCCACATTCTCTCACCTTGCCCCACCTCCACCATCACTTAATTCGATATGAACAGGACCTTAAGTGGATATCAGAACCATGGATGGTAGGCCCCCTAGGAAATCAACCAGTTTTTTCTAGATAAAGCCATCACACAGTGGTTTCCCCTGGCTGCTCAGTGCCGGGGCCAGGGACACGTGCTGAATATTCAGAAGCCCGGAAGGACTGGGTGTAATGCAGTGCCCTCTGACTCAGGAATATGCAAGAACCAGTGAGGAAAAAATAACCCACAAGAGGCTGTTCCAAGATTGATATCTTTTTTTTTTTTTTTAACAGAAGAGCAAGTTTACCCAGAAGGCATATTTCACATACACAAATATAAATGTCTGTTGGGTTTTTGAGCATCTTAGCAACTGGTTGACTGAGCTGTTGGTATGGCTGAGCAGGGATATCTTTTGGATATTCATGATGCCCTCACTGGCAACCAAGTTGGAAGTCTCAGGTGTTTAGACAGGACTGCTAATTCATAGATCTTTCCTTGGGGCTCAAAGAAGGTGAAGGCTGGACAGCTGGGCACACACAAGAAGCATGGTTCTCTGTCCTTTGTCCCATAAACTCCTGACAGAGCAGAGCTGGCCCTCTCAAGCCAGTAAGTGCCCTTCCTCCATCCAAACTGGGAAGTGTCAGCCCTGAAAAAAGTCACAGCCTCAGGGGACCTGAGATCCAGTGTCCATTCACCCATTGTCAAACCATATGTCCACAGGAAAGAGATTCCATCTCACTGTCTCATTATCCCTATCTGTAAAATGGGATAACAATACCCATCCTCTCTCTAACAGACCAGGCTAATGTAAGGAGGAAAGGAAAGGAAAGAGCTTCCTAAAGTCAAAGGCTCATTTCTCAAACTTTTTTTTTTTTTTTTCCTGCTGGCTCTTCCTCATTTAGTCATTGATGGGCCCACTCAGATCCTAGTTCGAGATGTCTCCGACACCGTGGCCTTCGTGGAGTGGACCCCACCTCGAGCCAAAGTCGATTTCATTCTCCTGAAGTATGGCCTGGTGGGCGGGGAAGGCGGGAAAACCACCTTCCGGCTGCAGCCTCCCCTGAGCCAGTACTCGGTACAGGCCCTGCGGCCGGGCTCCCGATACGAGGTGTGGGTCAGCGCGGTCCGCGGAGCCAACGAGAGCGGGGCCTCCACCACCCAGTTCACAACAGGTGAGGCTGCGAGTCGGGGCAGAGCCGGAGGAGGGGCGAGGGCGCTGCGCCAGCGGGTACCATCGCGACAGGAGGGGCATCCAGGGAGAGAGAGGATGTGTGCATGGGCATCCACGTATATCACGTGCACTGCAAGGGGGAAGCCAGAGGTTTCCGGACGTCCCGGTGAGGTTCCATCACAGGGCGGAGGAGCGCCGGTCACCCGTGGATGGGAGAGCTGGGTTCCTGTCTTGCTTCTGCTACCAGCCAGGTCTGTGACCTGACATAACTCTTCCCCTGGGGTCTCACATCTCTCCTTTGTAAAATGAAACGTTTGTCCTGACATCACTGACACATCCCCATTGCTAACCCAAAGGGCAATTTTGTGAGAGTTCAGTGACCCCTCCTGGTGACACTTTATTGCTCTTTGCCGGCAATAGTGGTAATGATTCCATAGATCCACAGTGACTACCCCAGCACTGTGGTGCTGCTTAGAGCTGTGCAAAGCCCATCCGTGTCGAAGCAGACCTTCTGCCTGAGACTGTTTTACATCCTTGTGAGCGCTTGCAAGAGGGCCAACATACATCTGACTCCCACAGACCGCAGGCTGAATGAAGCCCATGTCAATGCCTCCTGCCCAGCTGGATGACCGGCCACTCACTTCCCAAGCCTGTCAGGACTTTTAAAGAGACTTGGGAAAGGGCAGACCTCACGACTTGCTCCCTGGCTCTCCTGGAGCCCATCCAGTCGGCCAACTAATGGACAAGTAGGTCAGGCACATGCAGACGCAGGCCCGCCAGCGCTCTTCCCAGGTCAGCAGGGGCTGAGATCCAAGAGTGAGTCTCTATCTAATCCAGACTCCGTGTCTCGGCCTATCTGCCCTCGGGAGGTCACAGGTCAAGGAATGTCTCTGCCAGCTCCCAAGGTGGCACAGCAATCGAAGGGAACTGCAGGCATCTGTAAGATCTAAGAACCAGCATCTTCCGATAGAATGAAGTAGGAGAATCCCTAATTCAAGCATCCCACATTAAGTGGTGGCCTAAGAGCCTGTTACAGGATGGGGCAAGTCAGCCAAAGGGCTTCAGGGGAGGCTCAGTAAACAGCACCATTACCCTCCACCTGTGTTTAAAATCAGCTGATAAATACAGCAAAGAGTAAGATAGATGGAGGCCAAAATACCCCCTAGATTGGAACAGGTAGCTTAGTGTTAGAGTCGAATGGGCTTGCCAACTGACGGCCTCTGTGAGTCTGGGCAAGACCCCCATGTGGTAGAAGTTGGGGGCTGCTGAGGTTAGGGCACAGAGGAACAAGCAGAGGCTGATCCCCATGGGCAGAGGGCTCCCTAGAGAGGGGAACCAGAAGGGTCGTGCCCAGTCTCACTACAAAACTCACCATTGAGGGGAGTCCATCTTCCCCGTAGAGGAAAAAGGCTTGGAATCTCATAACAGCTTTCCCTCTACCCCAAAGGAAACACTGGGTTAGGGAGAAGATTTCCCTATTGAAGAGACCAAGTGTGGACGCTGAGGAAACGGAGAAGACAGTTGATTCTGAAAGATACCCTCTCAGGCTTTCTCTCCTGCCCCTGTGCTGGATTCCACCCCAGCCAGGGGTCCCCGGTCCAGTTTTTTACTGAACACATGTTGGGCTCCTCAGTGACTGTATTTTTAAAATAAAGGAACTACATTCTGCCTGTTTCTCTTGCCTTCTTTTCCCTCACTCAGCCAAAGCTGCTCAGAGCCTCACACAAGGTCCCTTCCTGGTGAATTCAAGGTCAATCCTGCCCACCCCCAACCTTTGCACCCCCACAGCAAGGCCTGCTCAGGTGGTGGGACCTCCAGAGAGCCACAAGTCCTGCATTCTTTTTCAATTTCAAGATAGTTTTTGTGTGAAAAGTGGTTTCTTTGTGGCTGTGCTCAGATAAGGAGTTTGAAGAGGCTGAAAAGGAGACAAGAGCTTTCAGGCGGAAGCACGAAAAGGGAATTCTTGATGTTTAGGTTGACGAGATGGAAACAGGACTGGCTGGTGGCCCAGGAAAATTTCAATCAAGACAATTACATTCTGCCTCCTAGAAGCCCCCACCCCCCAACCATGAGTTTCCGTTCTTGGCGTGATTCTCTGTTTCTGGTTGCTTGGAGGATGGGCAGCTGTTAGGTGCCTGCTTTCTGCACGCAGCAGCAGCCTATACCTGCAACCTGCCCTGCTCTGCTCGAGGGGGTGGAGGGTGAGGGGGCCATGGGGGCGGGGAGCTGTGGACAGATTTGCTCACCAGCTCTCAAGGCCAGGAGTTGGCAGGTGCTGTGTTGAATGATGAGAAGGTGCCCGGACCCTCACAGCAGGGCCCTCAGTCATTTTAGAACTCCGCTTAAATTCAAATTAGCCAAAGTGCTTTTCCAGGTGATGGCTTCGACACTAGGAGCGCACTAATTGCACAGGCAATTAAAACAGAGATTTGCTTTCCGAGTGGTGAGCAGGGTATCTGGTTGGGTCTTAGAGCCGCTCGGAAAAAGGAAGGCATTGATGGAAGCCCAGCAAAGCCAGTAGTTAGAGAGAAGGGGTCCAGGGAGACCTGGAGGCCAGTCTCATGAACTTCCCCACTCTCCGTACATAGCTCTGGTTGCAGCTGCCCTCATAGGAGAAGTCCTAGGACTCTCCTGGTGAATTTTTTTTTTTTGATGTGAACCATTTTAAAGTTTTTATCGAATTCCCAGATGGCTCAGCAGATAAAGGATCTGCCTGCAACACAAGAGACACAGATTTGATCCCTGGGTCAGGAAGGTCCCCCTGGAGAAGGAAATGGCAACCCACCCCAGTATTCTTGCCTGGGAAACCCCATGGAAAGAGGAGGCTGGTGGGCTACAGTCCAAAGGGTCTCAAAGAGTCAGACAGGACTAAGTAAAAAGGCATGTTAAAATATTGCTTCTGTTTTATGTTTTGGCCACAAGACATGTACTTAGCTTCCAGATCAGGGATCGAACCCCACACCCCCTGTATTGGAAGGGGAAATCTTAACCACTGGACCACCAAGGAAACTCCTTTTATGGTGGATTTCTTCCTCACAGCCCTCAGATTCTCTCTCACAGCCCTCAGAAGGGAGCCAACACCTTGATCTCAGACTTCCAGTTTGTGAGACAATATGTTTCTGTTGTGTAAGCCCAACCAGTCTGTGGCCCTTGGTTGCAGCAGTCCTGGAAACTCATTCAAAGGCCCCACAACAGTTGGAGCTCCCACCTGCTGGGCAGGGAGTATGCTCTGGGATTCCCCAGGAAATGCCTCCGCAAGTTCAACCCTGATGGTGCTTGTCAGTCAGCCAGGACCAGCCGCCCCCAGTCACAGCTGCAGTTCTTCCTGCACCCCCTCGCCCCGAGCATCCTCACAGTCCCCAGCCAGAATATTTAACAAGACTTTCTCAATGGTTTTGAAGGAGCAGACAAGACAGAGAGTGGACAGTATTTGTTTCACCTGTGTTTAAAGAACACCTAGAGGTGCCAAGCACTGGCCTCGGCAGTAAGGCTGCAGAATAAACAAGATAGGCAAGATCCCAGTTCATGTGAGTTATATTCCAGTGAGGGGAACTGGACAAGGGAAAAAAAAAGGAACATAAGAATATATGGGATCGTCTCAATTATGAGAACCATGCTAAAAAATGAAATTAATGATACAGAGGGCGTAGTCAGAAGGCAATGACAACCCACTCCAGGGCTGTTGCCTGGAAAATTCCATGAACGGAGGAGCCTGGTAGGCTGCAGTCCATGGGGTCGCAAAGAGTCAGACACAACTGAGCGACTTCACTTTCATGCATTGGAGAAGGAAATGGCAACCCACTCCAGTGGTCTTGCCTGGAGAATCCCAGGGCGGGGGAGCCTGGTGGGCTGCCTTCTACGGGGTCACACAGAGTCAGACACGACTGAAGCGACTTAGCAGCAGCAGCAGTCAGAAAGGTCTCTCTGAGGGGCTGAGGTTTGAATCAAGACCTAAGTGACCTCATGGGGGGCTTCCCAGGTGGCTCAGTGGTAAAGAATCTGCCTGACAATGCAGGAGCTGCAAAAGACTCGGGTTTGATCCCCTGGAGAAGGAAATGGCAACCCACTCCAGTATTCTTGCCTGGGAAATCCCATAGAGGAGCCTGGTGGGCTACAGTCCATGGAGTCGCCAAAGAGTCAGACGAAACTTAATGACTAAACACCAATAGCAAAGTGACCTCAGCCATGTGAGGGTCTGGGAAGAGCATTCTCAACAAAAGAAGCAGTCAGCGCAGAGCCCAGAGGTGAGAATAAGCTGGAATGAGTCAGGAGGAGGAAAAAGGCAGTCCAGCCGGAGCACAGTGAATAAGGGAAGAACGCTCCAAGGTGCCACCTGAGAAGCAGGCAGGGCCAGACCACGCCGAGCCCATGGGCCACCATGCAGTTCAGTTCAGTCACTCAGTCGTGTCCAACTCTTTGCGACCCCGGGGACTGCCGCATGCCAGGCTTCCCTGTCCGTCACCAACTAATGGTGGGCCACCATTAGGAGCTTGTAATAGGAAGCAATGGAAAATTTTCAGCCAAAGTACTTGCTCTAATTTATGTTTCAAGATGAGAGTCCACAGTCCCAGCCCCTCCCCAGGGCCTCTACTGGGCATCTGATTTTGCCTTGCACCTGGTTTGCTGGTGTGTTGCAGAGACCAGCCCAGCTCCCACTTGCCAGGGAGCCCTTCAGCTGGCCCTCCTGGAGGTCAGGCTCCAAGACCTAGGGGGAGCAAACCGTTTCACTCCACCCTAGTCCTACAACACCCCCTTCTCCAGTCCTCATTCCCAGGATTGATCTCTTTGGGGATCACTGACATTGGAAATGTCCAGTCCCTTCAGAAGAAACACTGCTGCCTATCCACAGGGCATAGACCCTGCCCCAAAACGCAGAAAACAAAACCATAGTTTACCATTTCCAAAAAACTATAGTCTACCATTTCCAAAGTCTTTAGTTGTGAAGAGCAGTAGGTAAATAAGAGACTCAACCTGAACCCTAAGTGAATTTCTTTTGCTCCAGTTCGTTTCAGCCCACACCCCCAAGCCCCACCCAGTCCTCTGCTAGCCTCTCTTCCCCCACACCCCCCGCCCCCGCCAGAAAGATTGAGGGATGTGAGATTTAGGAACCTGCAGCCCAGAGCATTCCTCCCACATGCCCCTCTACTCAAGCTCCTCTCTCCTTACAATTGCTGGAGAAATTACACACACAGCACGTGCAGAATGCATGGTTTCCCGCATGCTAAACCCACACTGAGTAAGGAAACATTTCTCAGAAAAATAAGCTGCAGAGGCATAAATCTGCTAAGAGATTCACCCAATTTACATCCCTAAACTGAACACTTCTCACTCTGCAGCAGCTGCGCTCAGACTGATTCACAACGTCCCGTCTTCCAAAAGAACAATCGGTGGAGACTTGCCTGGCATTTACAAAGTAAAACAGTCCACTTGAGGTGTTCCCAGAACAAATGGCTGGTCCACTCCAAAGTTAAATTCAAGTCTCAAAGTCAAGACCTAGTTAGAACTTTTTAAGTGGCAGTTTGTCAAGACAACACCTTCTTCTTACCCTTCTTACCCTGTAAATTGTTTTATGTTGTTTCTGCCCAAATAAGCCTGCCAGAATGACCAGTCCTGGGAGAGAGAACAAGCCCCCCAGAGTTGAGGGAGAGACCCCAATGCCAGAGGTCTTTTCATTACTGTGGAGTTCTCGGAACTCCAGGGAGCAGGCATGGGGGTGCCAGGTTGTCAGAACTCAGGGAGAATTGTGGAAGCACCAGTAAGTCAGCCCAGGGCTTGGACACCTAATTTTGTACCAGTCCCCAAACTGCACACTTCCACATGCATTGTCTCATCTTTACAACTAGCAAAGCAGTATTGTTGGCCCATCTTACAGATGTGACCATCAAGGCCCAGCCTTTGATCCCATTACATTAAGAATTAGAAGTGAGATCAAACTGAGACCTGACTCCAAAGGTGACTGATTTCCACTACATCACATACCCTCTCTCTGTGCAAACCTTTCAGCATGTCTATGCAAGTAAATCCAAGGGAAGACATCTTATACTTCAGTCTTGCAACCAATCCTCTGTTTTGTTGCTTGGTGATCAAATTTGAAATTACACTCTTTCATCTCAATCACTTGGATGCCATCTCTGATTTCATCCTTCCAGGAATTCCCTTAGTCTCAGGCTTATGATACTAACTAGTTCATTTTTCAATTTCTAGAACACCAGTAGAACAAACTCCTGAATGAGAATGGGGGACGTGTAAAGTGTATTTATGTCTAACTATCAAATAAAACTCTCCAGCCTGCCCATGGAATCTATCATGGCCAATCTGGCAGACCAAAAGCTAAGGGGCAACGCCTGGGGTTCACTCAAACAAAAGGCAGAGGGTGAGATGTGGGCTGTCACCCCAGAGCCTGTTCAAGTTCAAGATGCACGGCAAATGCCCATTATCCTGTGTGATGTTGGTGATGTCTTTTTTTTTAAGAGATTGATGCCCCCAAGAACCTGCGGGTTGGTTCCCGCACAGCCACCAGCCTTGACCTCGAGTGGGACAACAGTGAGGCAGAGGTTCAGGAGTACAGGGTTGAGTACAGCACCTTGGCAGGCGAGCAGTACCATGAGCTGCTGGTCCCCAAAAGCATCGGACCAACCAGCAGAGCCACGCTCACCGGTGAGTAAGCCCTGGCTCCTGGGGGCACGGCGGCTCCTGAGCTCCTCCCAGCCCTCTCCCCAGCCCTGCAAGCCCACATCCACCCATTGCCAAATCCCTCTGATATAATCCACCGAGTACCTAGGGCATGTATCTACTGTTCTCCTTGCACTGCCATCCCCTGGTCTAAGCTACTGTCACATCTTGTCTCCACCACTGCAATAACCCCCCATTCTCTCCTGGCCCCTCCATTGTCCTCTTCACTCCACCAGTGATCTTTTCAAAGTACATTTCCCATCCTATTGTGCATCCATTTCAAGGACTTCAATTGCTTTCGTGATAAACTCCAAACCCTCCCATGGCCTTGGTTTCCCTACCATCTTTTCCAGTCTCCTCCATCTCCCATATCTCCTGGTGTTCCTGGTGTTCCAGGCCCACAGGCCTACTTTTTTTAGCTCCTCAAACACCCTCCTGCCCCAGGGCTTGGCACATGCCATTCCCTCTGCTTATCAGGCTCTCTCCCCCCACAACTCTCTTCACCTCATGATGGCAGCTTCCCTTCTTGCTCTCAGGTCACCTGTCACTTCTCTGGAACCCTGGCTGGTTCCCAGGTGAGATCAGGTCATCCTGCTTGCTGGTGACCCCTCACCTCACAGCACTTCTCAAGTTATCCTTGTGCGCTTGTGGGTATGATTATTGAGTTGTTAATCTCCACCTTAGACTGAAACTCTGTGAAAGGGGGATCATGTCTGGTTTTGATCACCATGATTCCCCAGCATCTAGCACAACATCTAGCACTTACTAGGTCCTGGATAAGTGGTGAATAAGTGGATAAATGCCTGCATGAATGAATGAGAGCAACTGCACACAGGCTACAAGAAGCCAGTGATAAGTTGATAATTTAAGAGCCTGGTCATGCCTTCTGCACCCTGTAAAGAGTGTGAGTGAGGAGTTGTTGAAAGGTCTCAAGTAGGTGATGCAATGCAGATTCATCCAGCTACAGTGGAGAACAGACAGGAGGAGGGCAAGGTCAGAGGCAGACAGTGGTCAGGAGGCTGTTTGGAGCCAAAGGGAGAGATAATGATGGTGTGAACTAACACGATGCCCCAGGTCACCATAATGCTTGGCTGGGGAGCATTCCGTGTCCCCATGGGGATGTGGAGCTCAACTAGTGCTCTTCCTGGGCCTTAGACACACCCATCCAGGAAAACCTACCTGCTAGGCTTTGCTGAAAGGTAGATGGCTGGAAATGGGGGCACAGTTTTTAGATGGAGAGTGTGCAAACCAGCCATGGACCAGAGGCGGGTAGTGTGCTCACAGAGACTGTTTATCCTGTGTGTTGGCTTCTCGCAAAAGCATTTGTCATCTCAGTAGACAAGGGATCCACAGCAAAGGGTGCGGAGAGTAAACAAGGGCAGGATAATCAAAGCTGTTTTCCTCCTGAACTGAAATCCCAGACCGCCTTGCCAAATGAGGCTAGTTAAAGTAAATATAATAAATGCTTTTTCCAGACAGACTCACTTCTGAAAACACAGCAAGGAGATGGAAAGATATGCTGACCAAGCAGGTTAATGGGGGTGAATTAAACATAGCAGGAACAGACCAGCTGGCGTAGGGCCTTTCCAGAGAGCTGGAGACATTCACAAAAATTAAGCTAAACAAAAAAACCTGCAATGATACAAGAGGGAACTGGTTCTAGGCACAGTGTATCCCTGCCCAGAGCCGCAGGCTGCTTTGGCAATTAGCAGTTTTACAAAGATGATGGCTTGATGTTCGGATGGAGGATACACTATAAAATCATGGGATATAGAGAAGAACTCACTCATATCCTAGTTATTATTTCCCATTACCGGAAACAAAGAAGATTCTACATTCATTGGTCATCTGTTATTCCAGGCACCTTCACATAGTTTTAGCTTATTTCATCTTCACAACAACAAGACTCATGAGGGACATGAGAACGAAAATATCGCCTGCCGTATCAGTCAACTAAGGTGCCACAGCCATCAGCCATCACATTACAGCCACCCCAGTCATTGCCCCCATTTTACAGATAAGGAAACTGAGGCAGGGAGTTTGGAAACTTGCCCGTGTTCCCAAAACTAGCAAGGGAACCATGAAAGGCAGTTGTGAAGCCTAGTCAAAAGCTCCCATCCATTTTCATGGCTGCTCTTACTAAAGAAGCAAGAGTGAAGGAAGGGTCAAAATTTAAATGTTGCAGACTTCCAAGGAATGGGAAGATTATTATCAAGGAGTGAGCACAGAGATGTTGGCTTTTTATTTGAGTTGGGCTTATGAAATAAAATTATAAATATATATTACATATAATTATCCCAGGGAGCTCACTGCTGGGAAGATTTATAAAAGCAAATAGCCTTATGTGATTTAAAAAGGGATTATAGGCATGTAAGGAAATCAAGTATGTCTGTACTTGCTGAGATGCCGATTACAAGGATCACTGGCGCTCTTACTGTGGTGTCTGGGGAAAGAGGAGGAAGGAAGGACCCTGCTGGAGGCAAGGCCAAAAGAGGGAGAAGTTTGATCCCAGCTCTTAATAGTTGTGTTTTCTCCCTCACTGTCCTACCTGGATGCTAAAAATGAGAGTTTTTCAGCTCCTAAGACTTGTTTTGGGATTTTGTTGTTGTTGTTGTTGTTCAGTTTGTTTGTTTTTGGTTCCCAGCAAGTTATTTGCTTGTATATATAAAACAGGACTCTGAACTCAGTGGGAAGGACAATTCCAGGCTCATCTGAAGCAATTCCTCCCTGGCCAGAAAGTGCAGGACTAGAAATTTCAGCTCTGCCCATCCCCACCCTCCCTATCCCTTAGCCAAAAATAACTGCAACCCTAACAGAAGGTACCATCTCTCCTGCCCCATTTTATTTGAGTGCTCAGTTCCTTGGGACACGTTAAGAGCTGAGACTCTAATCTCTCTGTGTGTGTTAGTCACACAGTCATATCCAACTCTTTGCAACCCCATGGATTGTAGCCCACCAGGCTCCTCTGTCCATGGGATTCTCCAGCCAAGAATACTGGAGTGGATAGCCATTCCCTTCTCCAGGGGATCTTCCCAACCCAGGGATCGAACCCAGGTCTCCTACATTACAGGCAGATTCTTTACCATCTAAGCCACCAGGGAAGTCCTAAGACTCTATATCTAGGCTCAACTACATCCTATGTGGTTTGAAGCCATTGACATGACCTTTCTAAGCCTCTGTTTCATCATATGTAAAAGAGGAATGTTGCCACCTGCCTCATAGCATTTGATGGGGCTTTAATGAGATCATGAACTTAATGAGTTTAAGGCCGTTCTTCTAATATAGCAAAGTACTCAATACTCAGATGATGACAATGATGATGATGAATAAGGAGGCAGAGGAGGAGGTCTAGAGCTAAGAGATGGTTTGGAATGACACCCTGTATAAGTAAGGCACAGAGCAGATTCCCAGCTTCTCAAAGTGGGGTGTGTGGGGGGGACCTGTGGCTATGGCATCACCTTGGGAGGTGTCAGAGTCCTCTCCACCTAGATCCACAGAATCAGAGTCTGCATTTTAAAAGCTCCTTGGGGATCTGTGTGCACATTAATGGGCAAGAAGCACCAGTTTGAGCATGGCTTCTTCTTTTTAAGATTACCAAGTTTTCATCACTGCCTTTTTATTTATTAATTTTTATTGGAGTATAATTGCTTTACAATGTTGTGTTAGTTTCTACTGTATAGCAAAGTAAACCAGCTTTATGGAAAGGAATGGATAAAGAATATGTGGTGCATATAAAAATGGAATATTACTCAGCCATAAAAAGGAATACCTAGAGTGTGGGTTTTTAAATCGCCCACTCAGGCTTGAGACCAACTCCATTGATGTGTGTCTGGCAAATTGCTTCAATTTCTGTTTCTGCTTCCTGGCCCAAAGAACATCAGGTCTACCTCACAGGTTGTTTTGAGGATTCAATGAAATCGTATTTATTTATGTATCTGAGCATTGGTACATAATAAACATTCAGCAGCTATTTAGCCTTCTATCATTTTTAATCCCGACAAAGCTCAGCCTGGGTCCCTTGCAACCTGGCCTCTCCCAAGCACAAGTTCACACGCCCTTTATTCTCAGAGTTAGGTGACTCCAAATCCCTCAAGTTCTATGGCATCTGTACTGGATACTCTTTGCAGAAGCCCTTATCTCTGCAGCCACCACCTAACCCTTTACTGTGGAACATAGGCCTTCCTGACTCCGGGGCTCAGTCACACAGAGAGCTCACAGCACCTCCCCACCCCACCTCCCCCATCATATACCTCCCCCTTTGCAATGCAGAGGCCAGGCTGGGGCACAGAATACCAAACCTTTCTTCTTTCTAGGCAATACCCAGCAACTTCCCTCTGGAGTAAGAATTTGTTTCTCAACAACAGACTCCATGTCTACAATGATTTTTCTCTCTGCCATGGTAGCTTCTGTGTCTTTAACGATGTCTTTTTCTGTAGGATCAGCCTCTCAGCCTGGGGGGCTTCCCAGTGATTAAAAAATCCCGCCTGCCAATGCAGGAGACATAAGAAATAGGGGTTCAATCCCTGGGTTGGGAAGATCCCCTAGAGGAGGGCATGGCAACCCACTCTAGTATTCTTGCCTAGAGAATCCCATGGACAGAGAAGCCTGGCAGGCTACAGTCCATGGGGTCGAACACAACTGAAGCTATGTCTGCTAGGCCTGTGTTCCATACCTTGAGTCCCAAAGGGGTCCCTGAGTGTTATATACCTTTACAGACTCACCACTCCCTGACTTCCCTCTAGGTTATTGGCAGCATGTAGCAGGGACTAGCACCACCACTGTTTTCTGAATAGCAGTGACAAACCATAAACTATACAGAAAACTCCTAGAGGAAGGAGAGTGGGAGGAAGTGGGGGTAGGGGAAGGAAGGAGATCCTCATTCTTAGACTGGACTTTGGTTAAAAAAACAACAACAATAAAACCCTGCCTGAGATTGATGCAGATTATAAACACTGCTCTGGCCTGTGTCTGAGGGGACTCTACCACCCTGCCCTCTGAAGAGCCTGTGGCTGCAGTGTTCTGTGAACAGGGGCAGGGGGTGTCTTCAGCCATGAAGTGTCTTGCCTGGTCCCCCCTCAGGAAGAGGAGCCCACACTTGAGGACCCCTGTGGTCAGGAGAAGGGCAAAAGGAGCTGGCCTGTAGGGCTATGTGAGCCCTGGGCTGTAACCCAGCTCCGGGGCCCTGGCTATCACCTTGTCTCCATGGGGCAGCCCCTGAACACCTCTTGATGACACCTCCTCACCAGCTGCCTCTGCTGGTGGCGACCACCTGGATCTCCAGTCCACAAGCTGCTAATCAGAAAAATCATTCACAGGGTTAGGAAACCCAGGGGCTTGGAGATTCCTACAGACCTCGTGGTGTAACACGGGACCGCAAGAAAACAAAGACCTGCAGCCAGCCACACACGACACACACACACACACACACACACACACACAAGTGCAAGGCCAATGTCTACAAGCATGCCCCAGTCAGGCCCTGCGAGTTGCCGCCCTCCAGGCTTCTGGTTGCTGGGGAAAGGAAAGCGAGGCCTCGACCAAAGCCCGCTTTGTTTCCTCGGGGCCCCAGTGGAGGTCTCGTGGTGAGAAGATGGGCTCCTAGAGGTGCTTGTCCACAGGAGGACTTTCCATGGAGAAACCCGAGACCCCCTTAAAGGGGCCCAGCTGGCAAATCGGTGCCGATGGAGGCACTTGATGTTCTCTTCATCCTGTCCGCACTCCCTGACATGCCAGGGCACAAACCCCAGACCCAGCGCCAGACCTTCAACACCCTGCAGGCTCTTCTGAGGAGGAGGAGCCGGGCAATGGGCCTGGGGCCGGGGCCAGATGGTGCTCAACCTGCTTTGGGCGAAGTCACAGTGACCCCAAGTGGTCACTTTGGTAAGGCACCCTCTGAGCATGGCACACCTCCCAGGGGCTGCAGGGACCCAAACAGAAGAGAGGACAGAAAGAGCAGAGGCTTCCACACCGTCCTCCTCACAGCTGGCACCTACGGGCCTCTGCTCCCTTATTTGCACTAAAGGGCTGATACAAGGGGACCAGGAGTCAAGCCAGGTGGGAATTTTTCTGTTTCTGCTTTGACTTCTTCATCAAGGAATGCTTGTTGACATTAAAGACCCAGAGGTGGGATGTTCCTGTAGGACAGGGGGTGATGACCCATGTTCCTCATTAATCCCACTGGCAACGAAAAAGCTGTATATGAGAACAGTCCTTGGTGATGATTTTCTGCTTTAAATATATGTTTGTAGGACCAGTCCCTTCCTTAAAGTCAGCATGGAGTCTTCTCTTGATGCTTGAACATCATCCACACCCCCAAACCAGGGAGGTGTCGTCCAAAGCCCTTCTCGTTCGGGAACCCTGGAGAAGCATCTACCATTCCCCCCAACAGGATCAGAAGGGGAAAACCTGAGAGGTTGGACCCAGAACATCAGAAAGTAGATTGTTGCCTACCTGGCATGATTTCAGGAGTTCCCAGAAGATCCTCTGTCTCCATGAAACCATCTATCAAATTCCCTGCTGGAGATTTCCCTGTGAGAAGCCCTATACTGGGTCCCTGGTTTTCATGAATTCTTTTACCAGATACACGTTTGCCTATGTTATTCCCTCAGCCTGCATTGCCCTTTCCCCAACCAAATATCCCCTGATCGTTCAAACTCAGCTCAGATATTCTCTCATAGAAGTCTTCCCAACATCACCGTTGTCCCTGCCATGCTGCTTCTATGAATTATACATTTTTTTCACTATACTATATACTGAATTAAAATATAAAAAAAATCAAGTCACTTGACCCAAAGACATAAGAGTGTAGCGAGGAGACCAAAAAAAAAAAAAAAAAAAAATAACAATAACAACATAATAGCATGGTTGTTAGGAAAACTAAGAAAGTAACTGCAAACTCCCTGGGAACAGGCTCCTGGGTTTTCCCCTCCCTTTAAAGGCAGACATCTTTCTTTTCCTTTAAAGTTTTTGATTTTTAACATTTGTTTATTTTTGACTGTACTGGGTCTTTGTCGCTGTGTGCGGGCTTTCTCTAGTTGCAGTGAGGGAAGCTAATCTCTAGTTGCAGAGCGCAGGCTTCCCACTGTGGTGTCTTCTCTTGTTGCGGAGCACTGGCTGTAGGTGCGTGGACTTAGCTGACCTGGGGCATGTTGGGTCTTCTCGGGTCAGGGATCAAACCCATGTCCCCTGTATTGGCAGGTGGATTCTTAACCACTGGACCACCAGGGAAGTCCAAAGCCAGACATCTTTTAAATGCACTCAGTTCAGTTCAGTCCCTCAGTCATGGCCGACTCTGCGACCTCATGGACTGCAGCATACCAGGCTGCCCTGTCCATCACCAACTCCCAGAGCTCACTCAGACTCATGTCTGTCCAGACAGTCAGTGATGCCATCCAACCACCTCATCCTCTGTCGCCCCCTTCTCCTCCTGCCCCCAATCCCTCCCAGCATCAGGGTCTTTTCCAATGAGTCAGTTCTTCGAATCAGGTGGCCAAAGTATTGCAGTTTCAGCTTCAGCATCAGTCCTTCCAATGAATATTCAGGAATGATTTCCTTTAGGATGGACTGGTTGGATCTCCTTGCAGACCAAGGGACTCTCAAGAGTCTTCTCCAGCACCAGAGTTCAAAAGCATCAATTCTTCAGCGCTCAGCTTTCTTTATAGTCCAACTCTCACATCCATACATGACTACTGGAAAAACCATAGCTTTGACTAGATGGACCTTTGTTGGCAGAGTAATGTCTCTGCTTTTTAATGTGCTGTCTAGGTTGGTCATAGCTTTTCCTCCAAGGAGCAAGCGTCTTTTAATTTCATGGCTGCAGTCACCATATGAAGTGATTTTGGAGCCAAAAAAAATAAAGTCTCTTACTGTTTCCACTGTTTCCGCATCTATTTGCCATGAACTGATGGGACCAGATGCCATGATCTTAGTTTTCTGAATGTCGAGCTTTAAGCCAACTTTTTCACTCTCCTCTTTCACTTTCATCAAGAGGTTCCTTAGTTCTTCTTCACTTTCTGCTATAAGGGTGGTGTCATCTGCATATATGAGGTTATTGATATTTCATCCGGCAATCTTGATTCCAGCTTGTGCTTTATCCAGTGCAGCACTTCTCGTGATGTACTCTGCATATAAATTAAATAAGTAGGATGACAATATACAGCCTTGTACTCCTTTCCCGATTTGGAACCAGTCTGTTGTTTCACATCCAGTTCTAACTGTTGCTTCTTGACCTACATACAGATTTCTCAGGAGGCAGGTCAGGTGGTCTGGTATTCCCATCTCTCAGAATTTTCCACAGTTTGTTGTGATCCACACAGTCAAAGGCTTTGGCATAGTCAAAAAAGCAGAAATAGATGTTTTTCTGGAACTCTCTTGGTTTTTTTGATGATCCAGGGGATGTTTGCAATTTTATCTCTGATTCCTCTGCCTTTTCTAAATCCAGCTTGAACATCTGGAAGTTCACAGTTCACATACTGTTGAAGCCTGGCTTGGAGAATTTTGAGCATTACTTTGCTAGTGTATGAGATGAGTACAATTGTGTGGTAGTTTGAACATTCTTTGGCACTGCCTTTCTTTGGGATTGGAATGAAAATTGACCTTTTCCAGTCCCATGGCCACTGCTGAGTTTTCCAAATTTGCTGGCATATTGAGTGCAGCACTTTCACAGCATCATCTTTTAGGATTTGAAATAGCTCAACTGGAATTCCATCACCTCCACTAGCTTTGTTCATAGTGATGCTTCAGCCAACCAAACCCTCAACCCCAGTTTGGTAGACTTGAACTTCACAAATATTCTGGAGATGAACCTAGGGATTTAGAGATGGAAAGATTCCATACTTCTTAATGTTCCATGTGAACCTAACAAGCCTGCAGACCCCGGGTGTCTTAGTCATGCTTTTGCTGGCAAGACACAGCAATCTCAGTTTCTTGGGCCTCCTTCTCCCACTACTTTGCTGCCAGCAGCGGGAAGCATGAAGAATAGGCCTCCTAGACAGAGGGAAGTGAGTCATCCTGCCTTTATCACCCGCCCACGGTCCTTGCAGTACAGGTGAGAATCTGCTCATTGAGTTAGTTGGGCTCATTGAGCTCATAATTAGAACTAGTTGCTCTCTAGCTCTAATTAATCTCTTCCTGTTCATCCTGCCCCATCCTACCCACTGGAGAATTCCATATCTCCGCCCCTCAACCTTTCCTAATCTTGGCTAGCTTTCAAGGTTCAATTCAAGTCCCTTCTCTAGAAAGTCTTCTCTGGCTACTCCAGCCCAGCCCATGCTGATTTCATCCCCACTCTGAAATCGTTTTCTCAGTTAGCTTCCCATGGAGTGGTACCAAATCACCTTCAAATTCCAATTTGCTTACTCCATTTCCCTCTCCTAGCCTATAAGACTCGTAGGCACCATGCTGCGATATATCAGAAAGAACAATGAACCTGGATTCCAAACCCTGTTTCATTGTGTATTAGCATTGTGACCTTGGTTTGAGAAATGGACTTCTCCAGTCCTCTGTTTACCCATAAGTAATGCCCTCCTGGCATAATGGAAAACAAGATAACATGTAGGAATCTCTAAGAAACTAGTCAAGCAATAATGGACCTCTTGGCCACCAGGCACTCAAAGTTCTCTTCTGATATTTATCCCTCCTTTATTCCCTCTCTTTCTTTTTTATTATTCTTGTAGATTACCCAGCGCCTGCAGCTCAGTGCTTGGTATATTCTTGTTATTCAGTCACTAAGTCATATCCAACTCTTTAAGACCCCATGGATTGCAGCACACCAGGCTTCTCTGTCCTTCACTATCTCCAGGAATTTGCCTAAACTCATGTCTATTGAGTCAGTGATGCCATCCAACCATCTCATCCTCTATCCTCCCCTTCTCCTCTCCTTCAATCTTTCCCAGCATCAGGGTCTTTTCCAATGAGTCAGCTCCTTGCATCAGGTGACCAAAGTATTGGAGCTTCAGCTTCAGCATCAGTCAGTCCTTCCAATGTATATATGGGTGCTCAATAAGTAATGAATTTCCTTTTCAGTACAGATTTCTTTTTATCTCTTTAAGGACAAGGGTGATTCCATTCAGCTCACCCTTGTATCAAGTACACAACCCTGTGCCCAGCACAAAGGAGACCTTCAGTCATGTTTGTTGAGTGCATGAACTGTGTGCTTTGAGTGTTCAAAGAAGAATGGATATGCAGGAAAAGAGTTGAGAGAAGTGTCATCCTCTGAGTTGAACCAGTGAAGTTCTATAAGGGGTGGAGAGTGGAGGTTTCCCATGGGATGAATTTTCTGAGCTATTGTTAAAAAGGGAGCAAAGCCATTTATATGCTGCTACTTGCAGGAGTTGGACAGAAAGATAAAGGGAGCGTTGATAGAAAGCCATGGGGTCTTTAAAAGTGAGAAATCCCTAGGAGTCTTCCAAGTGCTGATATATAAGTGTCCCCGCTATGCCTTGGGTATGCATTTCCTCTTCCAGCAGAAAGTGTATTTTACCTGCTGGCAAAGAGCAACAATTCACTTGTAGCACAGGAAGACAGCTGCTGAAAATCAAAGAAAAGCAGCAGGCAGGAACCTATAAGCGAGTCCCACTTCCCTATCCCCTAGACAGAAAGCTGGGAAAGAGAGTACTTTAAATTCTACTCTGTACTTTTCTGGGAGAAGATGATTCTGTTGTAAATTATTGAACATTTCATTTAAGCTTCATAAATAAGAAACTCAGATGAAAATGGTACATGCTGGATCCGTTTGGCAACATATAATTTCTGTCTTCCTCCCTCAATCTGTCACCCTTCATCTACGTCGGAAAATTTGTACTTCATAATAGGCAATTGAAGGTCTCAATCAGTTGTCTGAGAGTAGTGTATGTCCCAAAGGTAATCTAATTTCTCCAGCCAAGTATGTACTTGGGACTTGCCGAACATACTGGTGGAGATAAATATGTGCTTTGAACAGATCTGGGGGCGTTGCAATAGCCCAACTCAATCCGGTGACAGGTACCAGCCCAGCCAGGGGCCAGCTCCTCACTGACACCTGGACTCCCTAAATCCCTGGTTTCATCAGAGCCAGTGGGCTAAGCTTCAGCAAACTGACAACAGGTGTGCGGAGGACCAACCTGTACCTGCCTGGGGCTTACCAAAAAATGACTCAAAATCCTGAAATAGTTCTCTGAGCAAGGGAATAATGCTATGGGCTACTCTTACGATGGGCCAGGTACTGTACTTTCTCTACATTGGCTCACTTAATCCCCAGGACCCTCTGAGATAGACACTATTATTCTTAACCATTCTACAGACAATAAAGCTCAAAGATGTGAAGGAATCAAAGTTACACAAGTATGTTAGGTCGGTGCAAAAGTATTGAAGTTTTGCACTGTTGGACTTTGCCATTCAATATTGGAATACATTCTTAAATAAATGTGGTTATGTTATACATTATTTTAATGTGTATTTCTCACTTTAGGTTTTTCTGCTAATGACTTATTACTTGCTGTGTATTTTATATGTATTTTAGACTATGGAAATTTATGTTGGACAAAAATCAAATTCAAGTGATTTTCTTATTCGAGTTCAAAATGGGTCGTAAAGCAGCAGAGATGACTTCCAACATCAACAGCCCATTTGGCTCAGGAACTGCTAATGAATGTACAGTGCAGTGGTGGTTCAAGAAGTTTTGCAAAAACTAGTATAGCCGCTATGGAGAACAGTGTGGAGATTTCTTTAAAAAACTGGAAATAGAACTGCCATATGACCCAGCAATCCCAGTTCTGGGCATACACGCCGAGGAAACCAGATCTGAAAGAGACACGTGCACCCCAGTGTTCATCGCAGCACTGTTTATAATAGCCAGGACATGGAAGCAACCTAGATGCCCATCAGCAAACGAATGGATAAGGAAGCTGTGGTACATATACACCATGGAATATTACTCAGCCATTAAAAAGAATTCATTTGAATCAGTTCTAATGAGATGGATGAAACTGGAGCCCATTATACAGAGTGAAGTAAGCCAGAAAGATAAAGACCATTACAGTATACTAACACATATATATGGAATTTAGAAAGATGGTAATGATAACCCTATATGCAAAACAGAAAAAGAGACACAGATGTACAGAACAGACTTTGAACTCTGTGGGAGAAGGCGAGGGTGGGATGTTTCGAGAGAACAGCATCAAAACATGTATATTATCTAGGGTGAAACAGATCACCAGCCCAGGTTGGATGCATGAGACAAGTGCTCAGGCCTGGTGCACTGGGAAGACCCAGAGGGATGGGGTGGGGAGGGAAGTGGGAGGGGGTATCGGGATGGGGAACACATGTAAATCCATGGCTGATTCATGTCAATGTATGACAAAAACCACTACAATATTGTAAAGTAATTAGCCTCCAACTAATAAAAATAAATGAAAAAAAAAACTTTTGCAAAGAAGATGAGAGCCTTGAAGATGAGGAGCATAGTGACTGGCCATCAGAAGTTGACAAAAATTGAGAGCAATCATTGAAGCTGACCTCTTACAACTACGTGAGAATTTGCCGGAGAACTCAACGTCGACCATTCTATGGTCGTTCAGCATTTGAAACAAATTGGAAAGGTGAAAAAGTTCAGTAAGTGGATGCCTCATGAGCTGACCAAAAGTTTTTTTTTTTTTTAATGTCATTTGGAAGTGTCATCTTCTCTTATTTTGTGCAACAAGGAACCATTACTTGATCGGATTGTGATGTGTGATGAAAAGTGGATATTATATGACAGCTGACAATGACCATCTAAGTGGTTGGACTAATCAGTTCTAAAGCACTTCCCAAAGCAACTGTTGCACCAACAAAAGGTCATGGTCACTGTTTGGTAGTCTACTGCAGTAGACTATAGTCTACTGCCTGAAGCATGGATTTTATACTACAGGAATAAGCAAGCTTATTTCTCATTGGCAAAATTGTGTTAACTGTAATGGTTCCTATTTTGATTAATAAAGATGTGTTAGAAATGAGTTACAATGATTTAAAATTCACAGTCCAAAACCACCACAATTGCATTTGAACCAGCCTAATAGAAAGTGGCAGAATCTGAATATTAATGTCCAGCAGACCTCAAAGTTCACCTCCACCAGTGTTGACACTTTTTTTAATATTTGTTTATTTTTTATCTATGTTTGACTGTGCCAGGTCTTAGTTGTGGCATGCAGGATCTTTGCTGCTTCACGTGGGATCTTCTGTTGGTGGTGCACAGGCTTCTGTCTAGCTGTGGTGCGTGGGCTCCAGAGTGCGTGGGCTCAGTAGTTGTGACTCACAGGCTTAGTTCCCCATTGGCAGGTGGGATCTTAGTTCCCCAACCAGGGATCAAACCCACATCCCCTGCATTGGAAGGCAATTCTTAACCAATGGACCACTAAGGAAGTCCCAATGTTGACACTTTAGAGATAGAAAAAACCAAAGGTAAGGAAATGACTGGAGCTAGTTTCAGAAGAGGAAAAAAAGGGGGCTGATTCTAATACATTCTGACCTGAGAGCCCAGTCAGTAAGGCCAGGTAGGTTCTGCCTTACCCAGGCTTGGGGGGCTCACTGCACAGGCTGTGCTAAAACCACACTGAGGAGGGAGTGCAGAAGCCTCTGGCTCCCACACAGCTTTCACCTTCCTGAAACCAAGCCCTTGTTAAGGAAGGGGGTTGCTTGATGCATTTCCTGTCAAAATCATCCCTCTTCCCTCAGGGTTCCTGGGAGGTCACAGATGCTCTGGGGAGGGGAGGAACTGAAGGGAAGGGTAAGGCATTCAGTCCTAAAAGCCCTGACCCCTGAGGCCAGAAGCCAAGGGTCATCTCCAGCTGGTCACAGACTTATTCTTTGCCTTGTGTGTGTGCTTAGTCACTCAGTCGTGTCCGACTCTTTTGTGACCCCATGGACTGTAGCCCGCCGGGCTCCTCTGTCCTTGGGGATTCTCCAGGAAAGAATACTGGAGTAGGTTGCCATGGCCTCCTCCAGGGCATCTTCCCAACCCAGGGATTGACCCCAGGTCTCCCACATTGCAGGCAGATTCTTTTCTGCCTGAGCCACCAGGAAAGCCTGAAATGTTTGTGTCCCCGCAAATTTGTGTATTGTAATCCTCATTCCAGTGTGATGATATTAGGAGATGGAGCCTTTGAGAGAAGACTAGGTCATGAGGGTAGAGTCCTCATGAACGGGACCAGTGATCTCATAAAAGAGACCTCAGAGAGTTTTCTTGCTCTCTTGCTGTATGAGGACACAGTGAGAAGATGGTCTGTGAACCAGGAAGTGGAGCTCACCAGACATCAAATCTGCTGGTACTTTGATCTTGAACTTCTCAGCCTCCAGAACTGTGGGAAACACATTTATTGTTTGAGTCACCAGCCCATAGCAGCCTAAGCAGACAAAGACACCATGGGCCAACAGAGATGGAGACTGGAGTGATGCAGCTGGAAACCAAGGCACACCACCAAGGATTCCCAGCAGCTACTGGAAGCTAGGAAGAGCCAAGAAGATTCCCTGTTTAAAGCCTTTGGAAGGAGCATGGGCCTACCAATACCTTGATTTTGGCCCTCTAGACACCAGAACTGGGAGACAATACATTTCTGTAGTTTTAAGCCACCAAATTTGTGATCCTTTGTCATGGCAGCCACCCAGGTCTCCCACATGGCAGGCAGATTCTTTACTGACTGAGCCACCAGGGAAGCCCAAAATGTTTGTGTCCCCCCAAAATTCATCCACTGTAATCCTCATTCCAGTGTGATGATCTTAGGAGATGGAGCTTTTGGGAGATGACTAGGTCATGAGGGAAACTAATGCAGATGGGGAAAAGACTCCCCATCTCACATTCCTCATAAGGTTGTTGTAATGGTCAAAATACAGTCAGATCACCAGAGCAGTGAGGAACCTAAATGGGAAGGAAATCCAAAAAAGACGGAATATATGTATATGTATACATATAGCTGATTCACTTTGCTGTACATAGAAAGTAACACAACACTGTAAAGCAACTGCATTCCTATAAAAATTTTTTTGTCAAAAAACAGGTAGTTTGAAAAGAACAAGTGTTATTATATAAATGCAGAACAGCATGATCATCAGTCTTGGTTCTAGTTGAGCCTACACAAAGAGATACCCAAAAGGATTCAGACTGACAACAAGGGACTCACAGATGATGATTTGATTTTTTTTACAATTTCAGTCTTAATAAATGAGGGTGAGTTTGATGCTAGTTTGGTGCTAGAATAAAGGTCCCCAAAGATGTCCACGTTATAATCCCTGGAATGTGTGACTATGTCATCTTACACTGACAAAAGGAAGTTATAGATGTAATTAGGTTAAGGATCCTAAGATGAGGAGACTATCCCAGGCTAATCAAGACCAGTGTAATCTCAAGGATCCTTTTTAAAAGGATGCAGAGAGATCAGAGTAGAAGATGGAATCATGGAAGAAGAGCTCAGAGAAAAAAACAGATTTGAAAATATGTTATACCTCTGACTTTCAAGATGGATTATGAGACCACAAGCCAAGGGATGCAGGCAACCTGTAGAAGCTAGAAATGGTAAAGGAATAAATTCTTTCCTAGAATCTCTAGAAAGAATACTGCCCTGCCAAACTCCTGAACTGTAAAATAATAGATGTATTGTTTTGAGCCACTAGACTGTGGTAATTTGCTACGACATAAATAGGAAATTAATATATCCACTAAACTGGTTAAACTGAAAATGAATGTGGGTAAGGGGATAGGGAGACACCCCCAGATAATTCTAGATATTCTTGGAGATCCCCAGTGATCCTTTGTATTGAACCCTAAAGAATTTCCCTATGTAGTTGGGAAGTTTTTTTCCATTTTCTTCAGCTCCTTAGGGTCCCCCAGAAGTCATCCTCACATTGAAGTGCCCTTGGTAGGGAGCCCACAGCACCAGAGCTACTACATGCCCTTACATTAAAGACCCAACAGCCTTGTGCTCAGCGAGACAGTCCATCCACAGTTGCTCCCCAGAAAGGATGCAGACATCCCCATATGGCCTCAGTCCCTGTCTATAACAGGTGCAGCTTGTTCTTCATCCACAATGTTCAACAAATGCTTTACAAGCTTATGTCCACACAGTCCTCAATTATACACTCCCCCAGTTCACAGTGTAAGCAAGAAATGCCCTTACCAGCTATAGCCAACCTGAGACTCTAAGTGCCCTGAGGAGACTCCAACCGTAGAGCACAAGTCTGAAGGTCACTAGCCAGGACAGCACCACTGCCCTCCCAAGGAGACCAGCAGCAAGGAGGAAGCTCTGCACTGACCAGTTCATTCTCTTGACTTGGCGTGGAGTTCCTACGTGGTGAAATTAGGATTTCCTAATAGGCAAAATGAGGAAATGGTAACCCACTCCAATATTCTTGCCTGGAAAATCGCATGGACAGAGGATCCTTGTGAGCTAAGTCCATGGGGTCACAAGGAGTCAGACACGACTGTACACACATGCAATGCAAATGGGTAAAATTAGGAGGGAATTAAACACAAGATCTGAACAGGAGCCTAAGGTGATTTGCTCCACCCCATCCCGATTCAGCCTTCCCCATCCCTGACATACATGGGATAACATTTGTTTCTGCATCTACCAACAGATCTGGTGCCTGGCACTGAGTATGGAATTGGAATATCTGCCGTCATGAACTCACAGCAAAGCGTACCAGCCACCATGAATGCCAGAACCGGTGAGTAGGAAGACTGGTGTGGAAAGAGACCAGGGCACTGTGACCTGAGGGCCATCGAGGACCGGTCAGATGGCCACTCCCCCTAGCGAACAGGTCCCTGGGTGAGGATCACCGGCTTAGGAACACCATCTACCTGTACTCTTTGATTCTTGTGCCTACCCTCTGACATCTGACATGAGGATGGAGTCCTACCCTCTCCTCACACTTGGTACCCAATGGTCTGAAGGGCTGCCCACTGCTGCACAGAGCAGAGATATAAAACCCCATAAAAGCCAGTGTTGTAGCAAGTCATGTTTCCTGCTAGATCATCTCACAGCAGGCAGAATGTGATACTTCTCACCCCATAGGACAGAACCTTCAGAAAGGCCACAGGCTGAAGGTCTAGACTTGGAAATAACCCATTTGAGCTTGGAGAACGGAGAAGTCCACTGAGACTCTTGCTATTCTGGATCCAACAATTTTGGTTTCAAATCCCAGGCAAATTCCAAAGTCACTTTAGTAACTGGTAGCAGCCTGGGCTGGGCTGGGAATTCTGAACCAATCCCTGTCCTGAGATTGTCCAGCATAGAACCAACCTCTCTAGAGAACCTCTAGACATGGGTCCCCAGGAGTCCTCAGATCTTGTTGCCTACACACCTGTGGCCAGGTCAGTCAGAATGGCACCAGGGACAGAGGTAGTTATGGTTGCCAGGAACAGCATACCCATACTTGATGGTGGCACCTGTTTTGCCCTGGTTGGCTTACTGAGAAAGGCTGGGAGAAAGTGGAGAGCTTAAAAATCAGCGGCCAGCTTTGTCCCACAGTGGGGTATCTTGAGTTACTAATGCTTTCCGGCAGATTATTCATCTATATGCCAAGCCCCTGGCCATCTTTCAAAGGGAAGGTGCTTAACAAAGTGTGAGATTAGTGTCAGCAATGACAAGCTAATCTTCATGGTCAGCAGACCCGCTGATAGCTTAGAAATCCACCGGGGGCCTAATTCCAATAAATACTGGCCCTCGTGTGGAACTTACGTAAAATAGGCTGCTTATTTTGATCCACAGAACTCGACAGTCCTCGAGACCTCATGGTGACAGCCTCCTCGGAAACCTCCATCTCCCTCATCTGGACCAAGGCCAGCGGCCCCATTGACCACTACCGAATTACCTTTACCCCATCCTCTGGGATTGCCTCTGAAGTCACCGTGCCCAAGGACAGGACCTCGTATACACTGACAGATCTAGAGCCCGGGGCAGAGTACATCATTTCAATCACAGCTGAGAGGGGCCGGCAACAGAGCCTGGAGTCCACTGTGGATGCCTTCACAGGTACCCGGGCAGCAGAAATCTCAGCGGGGTTCAGGGATCAGTGGATCTTAGGATGAGAAGATCATCTAGGCAACCCACTCTTCCAACACCCCATTGCCTTTAGAGAAAGGAAGAATTTTAGAGAAAGGTAGAGAAAGAAGAGATAGAGAAGAAATTAATAAATACCTCAAAAAAGAATGTGTATGTGTGTGCTCAGTCACTCAGTTGTGTCTGACTCTTTACAACCCCATGAACTGTAGCCCAACAGGCTCCTCTGTTCATGAAATTTTACAGACAAGAATACTGGAGTTGGTTGCCATTTCCTACCCCAGGGGATCTTTCCAACCCAAGGACTGAACCTGTATCTACTGTGTGTCTCCTGCATTGGCAGGCAGACTCTTTACCACTGAGTCATCTGGGAAGCCCAAGAGAGAATGGCTGGAGGTGAAGGGGAGAAGTGAACAAGGCTACCTGCATGCCTAAAATTCTGTCTGGTTTCCTGTATGCTGGTCAGACTAGTTAATTCTGTTCATTTTCTGCCTGCACTAAGTCAGTGGGCATTCAGAGGATCCATGGGATCATGTTGAATTCCTTCCAGGATAGAAGTTTTAAATCCCCCATCAGTATTATGAATAATTCACAGAGGTGATGCTGTATTTATACTGCTGAGGGCATTCATTTTTCAGTGTCTGGCTTGGAGAAAGGAGAGTGGATGAGATAGGAGAGTGAGGATGTGGACGCTCTGGTTAACAAGTGCAGGTGTAGTCCTGATTAGCAGGGAAAGCAGACCTCTTTGGTTAGATGTTTTCTCTACCCCAGTGGCCCCACCACTTTATGTGGATTTCAGAACCATTCATTTCCTCTGTTTTCAGGCTTCCGCCCCATCTCCCATTTGCACTTTTCTCACGTGACCTCCTCCAGTGTGAACATCACCTGGAGTGACCCATCCCCTCCGGCAGACAGACTCATTCTCAACTACAGCCCCCGGGATGAAGAGGAAGAAATGATGGAGGTCTCCCTGGATGCCACCAAGAGGCATGCTGTCCTGATGGGCCTGCAGCCAGCTACCGAGTACATTGTGAATCTGGTGGCAGTCCATGGCACAGTGACCTCTGAGCCCATCGTGGGCTCCATCACCACAGGTGGGGCTGGAGGGCTTGACAGCAGGTGATAATGGGGATTCCCATGATAACCTTTATGAAATTTATAAAGAGAAACACCCAAGGAGTAGGGGACCACCTTGTTTATCCAGAGAGGGTCTATGAATTGTTCTTAAACACTCACCTCTTCCAAGGCTGCACATAATGTATAAGATGGGAAGCTTCCACTTAGAAGGTAGGATGGACTTGATGTCTTAAGGAGGCCAGGGCTTTAATGCATTGATCCAGAGGTCCTCCTTCTATCAACTTAGAAGAAAACTCTGGAGAGAGCTAGTCTCCAAGAGGACACCCTTCTACAGTGAGGAGACATCTGTTCCTCTTCTGGAGAGCCATCTCTTGACTGCCCAGTCAGTTCAATTTGTGAATGATGTTTCCCCAGAATCATATAAGACTAGCATGCAACCATATAGGGACCTGGTACTCTGAGAATGGGGTTGATCTGCTTGTTGTCTGAAAAACACAGGTACTCTGAGATGTACTGAATCACTTGCATCTCATCCTTCTTACATACAGTCACAAATATGAGTATGATGTGGGTGAGGACATGTGTGTTTGGGTGATTTCTTATATACTTACAAGAATTGAACAAGTGGATTAAACACTCAGCTGGTTTTGGTCCTGTAACCTGCCAGTAGTTTAAAAAAAAAAAAAAAAAAAAACAGAGCATACAGTATAAATAAAAAATCAGTTTAGGAAAGTGGATTTGTTCTGGACTTGTACTCTGAAATCCCTGTACAGTCAATAGCAATTTTTCCAAATTGACCAAAGGTGGTTGATACAAAAGAGAGAGAGAGAGAGTTGGGTTTGTTCAAAAGAAGCTGCCTCAAAGAAAATGACCATTACTCCTATTTCAAAACAAAACAACAAACTTGAAGGATATTTTCCATTTGGAATTCAGATAGGTAAGAGTCACTACACAGGCATAGGCCTTGACAGCTTGATTTCATGTTGTTAAAATACTCTCCAGATGCATGACTCTGGCCATATCTATGAGGTTTCAAGTGAGACTTCAGCCTGATCACGGTTTTAAGGTTGCCCTAGTATAAAGTAAGGTCTTGTCTGCCTCTGGGACACCAATAGCTCTTGGTCCACATAAAACCAAAAATAGGAAATTGTTTCTCATATTATGCTTTCTGTCTTTTCCCCACGACCACCCGGATCCTTGTAGGAATTGATCCTCCCAAAGACATCACAATTAGCAATGTGACCAAGGACTCAGTTATGGTCTCCTGGAGCCCTCCTGTTGCATCTTTTGATTACTACCGAGTATCCTACCGGCCAACACAAGGTAATAAAGTTACTTGATTTCTCAAAGATGAATAGAATTTGGAACTGGATGAAGACTGTTATGGCAGAACTAGTATATCCCAGGGGATATCACCCCCTTGCCTGCAATTTCCTCCACTCTGTAGCACGCTCCATCAGAATGAGAGTAGGTAATGAGGAGTAGCCAAGGAACCCAGAACATACCAGCTCCTCACACAAAAGGTTTGATTATATTCACATAGGAAGCAGGCCCTTTACAGGTTGAGTGAACCATGATAATCAGTCCCACTATCCAGACAGTGTAGCGAGAAACTAAGATCTCTAAAAGAATCTGCCAAGAGCCAGGGTCACATGTACTTTTCTGAGAGAATTAAAGTCCAACACTAAAACCCCAGGGGGTGCCTATGCCTGAAGATACCAGAGTCATATGGAGGGAACTACAGTGATGGTGGTCCTGTTACTGCTGCTCCATCCAAGTTATGAGTCAGAAGAAATAGGGCCAGACCTCACCTGCATCCTGCCAGCTCTTGCTGGTGCATGTGGAATTGTTAAGGAAGTAGAGGGTACATTCACTTCCAGTGAGTCGGGGGCATAATTTTCCAGACTACTGGATCTCTTGGCTGCATGGGCCAGTCTGCAGCCATGCTTTCTATACTGCTTGAAGACCAGCTTGTTAGAAAACCACCTAATAAATAGTTCCCCCCCGCCCTTTGTTCTTGGGATCCTATACAATAAGGGGGTGGGATCAGCATGCAAGGTCTCTTCAAATTCCAACATTCCCAGCCCCCCTCTCTCCCAAATGGGTGCTGACCCTTGCACCCGTCTATCGGGGCTGCATGACAAAGTGCCCCTGGAAGATCCTGTATCATGAGCTGCATTGATGTGAGATCCATGGAATTTAACCTGTGACTTCTGCTTTTCCTTAGTGGGACGACTGGACAGCTCAGTGGTGCCCAACACAGTGACAGAATTCACCATCACCAAACTGTACCCAGCTACAGAATATGAAATCAGCCTCAACAGCGTGCGGGGCAGGGAGGAGAGTGAGCGGATCTGCACACTTGTGCACACAGGTGGGCACGTCTCCCCATCACGGGCCAAGGTGGGACCCCAGCTGAGGACCTGGGACCAACAGCAGTCATCCTGGCTAACCCAGAGGACACTGGTTCTGGGTTGGGGATGGGAGGTTGCCCTCCAGGGTGTTGCTTGGATTCACATTGTTATGTGAAGCAATTTGCAAAGTTCCTCCCTTGGAGCTTCTCTGTAACACTAGGAGTTTAAAGTCACCCTCTAAGACTCTTACTGGTTTAGGTCAGACATTTTCATGGCATTTCCAACATGAAAACTAACCCTCCAAAGATTCATGACAGAAGTGAATTCCAGAACAGACGTGTGATTCATCCCATCTAATTTTTTAAAAGACTGACAGGGAAACTTTACCTTAGAGAAAAAACAAAGGGGGCTGTTATTCCAGTAACGACCCTTGGAATCATGAAACCCCTCATTCTACATGACCAGAACCACCAAGTGACTACATTTCCTTTTGCTTTATCATCCAGGGAGGAGGAAGGAGGTGCTTTTCTCTGGAAAAAAATGATGGGCTTGAGAGCAGGGCTCCGACAGCCCCTACCCTGCCCTTCTTTTCTGACTCCTCAGCCAGCTCATCATGCAGAACTAGGACAGGTTTTCCACAGAAAACATGAGAGGGAACAGTGAAAGTTTTCGGTTCCAACCCCAGATGCAACTCTTAGTGATGATATGGTTCCTGTATATTGAAGCATATATTTGGTAGTTCGCTGACCCAGCACACAGGAAGACATCCAGCTTGCCTCATTAAGAGAACACCTGGATTTCCTGAGGCTGCTTACTTCCCTCAGGGAACGAACGGTACTTCATGAATGAGAGCAACCTGGAATTCCTCACTGCTTTTGTAGATACGCTCACTAGCCCAGAAGGAGCATCTCTAAGGCCATGGCCAAAGAAATATTCCTTCAGAAACTCAAAATGTTATTCACCTGAAGACATCACAGGATGTTCTCATCTTCCCTACTGTCCTGCCATGCCTGTGACTACATATAGCGCAGCCGTGTTTTTGGTTCAATCTTACCCTTCCTATCAAGATATCTATGACCATCAAAGTATCAGCACATGTTGACCTGAAGGGATGCCCAGTGAGTATAAAGAAGCCCTCCTCATCCATTCCTCTAAGTCTTAGAAATTCACATTAAAGAAGTTAGGGTTTTTCTCAGGGAGGATAATAAAATGGACTTCACGAGCCTCCAAACCCAAAAGTAGAAGAGAACAACTTAGGTCAAAAACTCACTCCTTGGGTTCTTGGTTATAAGCAAGTATCTCTAAAGCATATATTCAATAGTGCACCGACCCAGTTTCCATCCTTCAAGTTCAGGCAGAGCTATTTTGGCAACTCCCAACAACCAGATTACTCACAGAAATGTTTTATTTTGTTCTTTTGCTGTTGCTGTTGCTTTAGTGTGAGGTCTATGATTTTATAACTTTTGGCAATGATTACTCCTCAAGGTCTCATGGTAGGTCTCAGAGAGGTCAAGCTAAATGTAGTCTCTTAAGATTTTTCTTCTTTGTTTCTTTTTGGAAGCTTGCATTTGAAGACCTTGTTCAAGGCATAGATTATGGACACCATTCGGATGTTAAAATTGTAAATGGTTCTTTCTTTGAAATAAAGGACATAGACAAGCAATCTAACCTTCAGTTAGAGGAGAGGGAGAGATCAATAGTATAGCTGGGTCTCGAAAATTAAATTACATGACACATAGGTTGACCTGATACCTAAACTACTGTAATAACCTGCATTTCTAAGATAAATTCCAACTTTATGGAAGAGAGGTGCAGTAAGGAAATGAGGCAGGGAACAGGAGCAGTAAAGAATCCGCCTGCAATGTAGGAGATGAGGTCCGGTCCCTGGGTCAGAAAGATCCTTTGGAGAAGGAAATGGCCACCCACTCCAGTATTCTTGCCTGGAGAATCCCATGGACAGAGGAGTCTGGTGGGCTGCAGTGTATAGGGTCGCAAAGAGTCAGACACAATTGAAGCGACTAAACCACATGTGCAAGTGAGAATGAGAATATGGTGCTATGATGAACAAACTCTGCTCCTCAGCAGGCACTCCCGGCTTTAAGCGGGGACCAAATCCCTTGACTCTCTATGCCACAAAAAGAGCCCAGGACTCAGTACAGAGTCAGCCTTGTGAGCAGCAAAGCAAGAATTCAATGAGCAGATCTGACTGTAAAGGCAACCTGAGTCCCATTCTTCATTCCACAAGTATTTACTGAGCAATGTCTAAGTTCTAGGTGCTGGGGTTACTCCCTGACTTCATGGAACTCCCACCACACTTCCTGCAGTTCATCAGCAGAGACTATTTCACATGGCATGCCCCTTCTATCAACATTTATTCAAGTAAAAAGAGCCTGGGAATCATATTATCTCATCAGCTACAAAAATATAACAGTTTTGATATGTTCTTAGTTTCTCTACCTAGGTTTAAATGTCTAAAGCACAAGAGTCATACCTGGGACGCTCCCATAACACCTGACTGCTCTGCACATAAGAAGTTAATGATTCAATTTTAAAAAAGATCTGAGAGTAATTAAGGGAGTGCTGGGTGCTTGAGAGGAAGGAGAAACGAGAAAGGGGAAGGGGCTAATGGAATCAGAAGGGGAGAAAGAAAAGAGGTCTTCACTCACTTCATTATTTTGTGTCACACAGCAGCAGACATGCATTCTAGGTGAAACTACAGGAGACAGTTCTCTCCTCTTCCATCCTGCAGTTCCTCTTACCTCTACCTGATATTTTCCTATGTTGTTTCAGCCATGGACAATCCTGCGGATCTGACTGCTACCAACATTACCCCAACCGAAGCCCTGCTGCAGTGGAAGGCGCCCATGAGTGAAGTAGAGAACTATGTCATTGTTCTCACACACTTTGCAGGTGGGTGTCTGCGGGTCAATGCGTTAGGCAGGTGAGAATGGTGGGGATTGGGGCTGAAGACCAATATGAAAAATTTTTTTAAATCTTTTTAATCTGAAAGAAAATTAGAAATTTCCCTGCTTTAATTTCATCATAAAGCCCTCAAGATAGCCCCCAAACTCTGTGAACTGTATCAACTATGGGAATTGAGAAAGTTAAATCTAAAAAGTACAAAAAGGGCATGTAACTAATACAGAAACAGAAGTAGCACTTGAAAGACAAAACTCAGAACTTGCCCCAGAATGCTATGGGCAAGAAAGTTGACTTTTCTAGATATTTTACAGAGTGAGGAAAACACTAAAGGACCATCCATGATAACAGGTGACAAAGGATTCAAAACTACTAAATTCTTCTGTTGCTTTGATCTTCTCTACCCATATCCAACCCCAAAGGTTGAGCCAACATGAGATCTTGAGTTTTAATGTCTCCTTTGCCATACTTGGAGAAGGAAATGGCAACCCACTCCAGTACTCTTGCCTGGAGAATCCCATGGACGGAAGAGCCTGGTAGGTTACAGTCCATGGGGTCTCAAAGAGTCGGACAGGACTGAGCGACTTCACTTTCACTTTTACTTTGCCATACTTACTCACCTTAACACTATTTGAAGTTGATTAGAGAAGCCCAAAGCAGAATGCTAATGAGTAGTTCAAGTGTCCAGGCCTAGGAAATTATTTCTCTAGCTAAATTATACATGTGCTCACAGAATATTGTGGGTTATAGGCAGGAATCCAGAGAACAAAGATACCAGAAGACAGAAGGCAGGCAGATGTCTTGATTTTCAAAAATGACAGATTAAGTCAATTCTATAAGCTGCAAAGTAAACTGATTGTCAAAGCTTGGGAAAGTAGAAACCAAAACAGACTATTAAATAAGTTGGAAAGGAATTAATGATTACTACATACCAGCACAGGGTCAGAAAGTATGAGTTTTGCCTAAACCCCTTTGAGCCTCCCTTTTTTTCACTGGCAAATCTGCTAGCACATCAGTATCTCAGCAAAGCATTAGAAAGGCTCACCTCCCATTGAGATGGAAAACTACATGGTAGGTCATATTTGGAGTTCCATAGCTGATTGAATGACTCTCCCCAGAGAATGAACATCATTACTATGGATACATCCTAACCCTGCTGTGTGCATGCACAAGCCACGTCAACCCTGCCACCCCTCCCTACACATTATGACCCTGCATTTCTCAATTCTCACCTGCCTTCTCAAGCCAGCGTACGTTTGCACATGTTCTTTCCTCTACCAGGAAACTCTTTCCCCACTTACCTACCTACTAAAGTCATCCTTCAAGTCTCAGTTCCAACACGATCTGCTAGATCAAAGCTCTCATTATTCACTTAGGGCAGTCAGATGCACCTGCTCACAGATATGAAGCACAGAGTTCCATCATAGCAATTTCCATCCATTCAACAACTACTTTTGCTTTCCTCCAAAGTGCCACACACTCTCTGAGACTACAGTGATTCAAAGCAAAACATGAGTTCTTATCTTCGAAGAATTCACTTCTCGTGAGGGTGCAGACAAGTAAAGAGTTACAACCCAGTGTGAGCAGTGTCATGATATGGGCAAGTACAAAACACACCAGTCTGCCACACCTGATGGGCCACTATGATTTGGAGTGAGGGTGTGGAGGGGAAGAAAGAAGGCAGATCTTAGATCTGAGAAAAAGAGGAAAAGAAAAAGAGATTAGGAGAAAGACATGAATTCCAAGAAAAAGAGCAGCCTGTGGTGCATTTAGAGAGAAAGCTTGGAGAGTCACAGGAACTGCCATAGTTGATGTGGCTGAAGCATTGACTGTTGGCATCATGTTGCAAAGGAGGATATTAAAAAGATAGAGCCATTATATGAGCTCTTTCAAAGGGCTAGTTTAGATTTTAACTTGTTTGCATACTTTTCTATGTCATTAGACCACAAAAAATTGAAACTTCAGCCCTGCCATTATTTGGAGAAGTGCCCAGTAAACTCTATTAAATGCTGAATGACTCAGAAGTATTCTCAAGACACAATAAGAGGCTTGGCCTTGATCTAATGAACAGTTTTATCAACAGCTTGAATGAATATAGAAAAGATATGAATACCAAATTTATGTTTCAAACAACACTGTGATCATTAGAATCCAAATTCAGATATATTTTAGTAAACTGAAATGGTAGCCCCACACTCAGTCAACAAGGAAAAATGAAGTCAAAATGAATGCAAATCCCTTCCCATGGGTGCAAAAAATCAACTATACAAGGTAAGGTTGGGAAGGGGTTATAAACATGATCTTTGATGATTTTTAGTCTCAGCCTATGATAACAAAATCCAAGGACCAGGATTAATATACATACTTGGCACAAATAAAAGCAGAGTCTTAACCTGTTTCTTTCGTTGTCAGCTCATCTCAATTATTGTTCTTGATTCTCTTCTGAGTTTTGCATTTCAGCAGGGACACTGATAAACTGTTCCTTGTTTAGAGAAAGGTGGCCAGGAATGTGACAGTTTTAGAATCATCTCATAAGATCCCCTGGAGAAGGAAATGGCACCCCACTCCAATATTCTTGCCTGGAAAATCCCATGGACGGAGGAGCCTGGTGGGCTACAGTCCATGGGGTCACAAAGAGTCGGACATGACTAAGAGACTTCACTTTCTTTCACTTTCATACATGTAATGGGGGTTGGGCTGAATGCTGTTAGTCTAGAGGAGAGAAAACCTGATTAGGAAGAGTGAAGGGCAGGAAGAGGTCATGAAACAAACGATTTGGTTTATTCTAACTCCAGAGACCGAAGTAGATGTTATACGAAAGACTAATCGGCCTCCAAATAATTTCTCAATTATGATGCAAAACAAGATGAGAAAGGAGATTTGTATGGAATATAATGCTAAGTTAAATAACCTCTAAAGGATTTTTTCCAAAATACTCTAATAGTGCATGTTTTTAAGGAATATCTTTGGATTGGATAAGTCTTTCCTAAGTTGAATAGTCTTATTCAATCCTTATCCATATCCATCTGATTTTAGTTGCCGGAGAGACCATCCTGGTTGATGGCGACAGTGAGGAATTCCAGCTTGTTGACCTGCTTCCTAGGACCCACTACAGTGTCACCATGTATGCCACCAGTGGGCCTCTCACCAGTGGTACCGTCAGTACCAACTTCTCTACCCGTGAGTACTCGAACGGTCAGCTCCATGTCAATGTCCCGGGAGGCCTTTATGGATCCTGAAAATGATCAGTTTCCAAGGGCTGGACTAGACTAGAGTCTATAGGTTTTGGACAATGCGGTTATGAGGCATTCTTATTTTAGTTAAATGCAGCCCAAACGCCAGTGAAAGTGGGCTGCAACTCTTTTCCTGAGTCTGGCTGAGAGCAATACATCCAGGTCAAGAGAGGCCAGTATTGGGAATGCATCTGGCCCATAAAAGTCTGATGGAACTAAAGGGCTTAATACTGGGAGAGAATTGCCAGGTGCAGTCATGACCAGGAGAACAGTAGACAAAAGTATACATGTGGGAATGATGTAAATTCAAGAGTGAACTCACAGACATGCAGGTTTAACAAGGTCATGATTTCAGACTGGAAGATGTCACATCCAGACCCAGAGGACCAGGTGAGGGAAGGGGGAATAGCTTCAGGAATGATCATGACACTGAATGATTACCTTCTGCCCAGGAGTGTCCTTTATGCTCCTGTCCAAGCTAGAACTGGGGTCATCATGTGAGCAGCCCAGAGATCACATAGGTGGACAAATTGGTCCACATGCCTGGCATCAAAGAGCGAGGAGCTGGAGGGTCGCCCACTCCTGGCATTTTCTCTTCTTTGTAGTCCTGGATGCTCCTGAAAATCTGACAGCCAGTGAAGTCACCAGACAAAGTGCCCTGATCTCCTGGCAGCCTCCCAGAGCAGAGATTGAGAACTACGTCTTGACCTACAAATCCACTGATGGAAGCCGCAAGGTGAGATTTTTCTGGAAGCAACCCACAGGGAGTAAACTAAGTTTGCCATTACGGATACATAGCAGGCTGTTGAGGAAAGAGCACTCATCTGCAAGCCAGACATTTGGGTGTTAGTCTTGCCTCCACTCTTACTCTCTGTGCAAATTGAGGCAAAACACTCAACCTCTCTGAGCCCCAGTTTCTGCTCTAGGTAATAGGAGCATCTACCCTGTAGCGTCACTCAGTTGTGGCTGATGCTGCCGATACCAGCCTCTAAGCCAATTAATAAGTACGTGGTATTGGAATGAATTTTCACTAACAGGGCCATGCACACATGAGCTGGATACCAAATTTGACAGTCTCATGTGCCTCTCTATAAGCATGATAAAGGCTCCATCTATACAGCCCAAAGTAAAGAGATCACAAATTTCTGTTTTAGATGGTCAGTTGAAACAGGCCACCTATAGCATTGGTTGTCAAATGTTTGTTAATGGTGAAATCCTTTTTTTTTTTTAAGTGAAATCATATTCAGAAACCAAATATACAGAATAGATTTCAGTAGAGCTAGTCTGCGGGTGTGAAAGAGGGAGGCCTATGTTCCTCCTTCCTCAGGCCTCCAGGAGACCCTGTGTGATCTGAAAACCACGGGGTTCAATAACCCAGGGCTAAGCTTATCCAATGTGCATCCATGGGAGGGGAGCTGGCCTCAGTCCCACATAGGAGGTGTTCTTTCTGCTTATTGGAACGTCTTCTCCTGACACGATACGGGACGAGAGAATAAAAATAGTCACTGTAGTACTGACCGTGGGGTCTGAACTTCCCTTCCCACTCCCCTCCATGGTGACCCCTCTGCTAACCACCGTCCACCTCCCTCCCCCGGTTCATCTTTCAGGAGCTGATTGTGGACGCAGAGGACACGTGGATCCGACTGGAGGGCCTGTCCGAGAGCACAGACTACACGGTGCTCCTGCAGGCGGCCCAGGACACTGCGCGGAGCAGCATCACCTCCACCGCCTTCACCACAGGTGAGAGAGGGACCTCCACCCTGACGTCTCCTCCTCCCCTGCATGGCATTTGGCTCCTCAGCAGCCTCTGCTGAGACTTGGCCAGGGAGGAGCCCATCAGAGAAACTTGATTGCCTCTTCCTGCAAAGGAAAATAATTCTTTTCCCCTACTCCTGCCTTCCCCCACTTCCACGGCCCTGCCAGGAACCTCTCACTACCAAGGCAACCATAGGAACCAGCCGCACAAATTCCTGGTCCTCCTGCACCAACTAAGTGCACCAAGTAAGACAGCAGGCTCCTCTGCAGATTTTCTGCAAGGGTTTTCCCAGCACAGTTTGTCCTTCCCTCCGTCCTGCTTCTGCTGCCTGTCCTCAGATTCACCTGGTAAAAGTTGCACAAATAAAGCCCCAGTATGAAGTCTACAGTTCTCCATCCACAAAGCACTTCTGCATTTCTGTGGTCTCAACCCATCCTTTTACAACAACTGGTGAGAAGGGTCTTATTATCCCCGTTCACCTCAGATGATGAAACTAGGTGCATGGAAATCAATCGACTTACATGGTAGTAAGTGCTGGGTCACAACTTGAACCAAGATCTTCCATTTCTAAATCCAGCCTTCCTTCTGCCTTCCTTCATCTAAGTATTGGGTTGGCCATAAAGTTTCTTCAGGTTTTTCTATCTCATTGTACAGAAAAACCCAAATGAACTTTTTGGCTAACTCAGTATCAGCAGAAGATATTAGAAATACCCTTACGGGGTGAAAAGTGAAGTGAAATTGTTAGTCACTCAATCATGTCTGACTCTTTGTGACCCCATGGACTGCAGCCTACACACTCCTCTGTCCATGGGATTCTCCAGGCAAGAATACGGGAGTGGGTTGCCATTCCCTTCTCCAGGGGGTCTTCCTGATCCAGAGACCAAACCTGAGTCTCCTGCATCGTAGGCAGAATCATTATCTGAGTCACCAGGGAAGCCCACCTTAAGGGGTAAGGTTGGTCTAATGTGAACAACAGGAAATAAACTAACACCTGGTGTTTGAGGGCTGTTTGACAGACACTGTTATAACAGTATTGTGTATTCTAACTTAATCCTCATGACAGCCTTTGAGGTATGTTCTAGTATCCTTATTTACAGATATGGAAACTGGGCCAAAGAGAGATGAGGTAACTCACCCAAGATCCCATAGCTCTCAGGTAGGACAGCTGGGATTGACCCCAGGTGTGCTAGCTCTGCGGTCTGTGTTGTTAACAACCCTTTCTGCCACTGCCGTGGTGCCTCTCTGCAGTCTGTAACGTGGGGCTCCCCGGTCAGACTGGATTCTCTCCCCGCCCCATATTTAGAGGAGGGTGGCTGTGCACCATGTGGGACAAGTGTACTGTTAGTCACTCAGTCGTGTCCAACTCTGCGACCCCATGGACTGTAGCCCACCAGGCTCCTCTGTCCACGGGATTCTCCAGGCAAGAATACCAGAGTGGGTTGCCGTTTCCTTCGCCAGGGTATCTTGCCAACCCAGGGATCAAAACCACAACTCTTGCAGCTTCTGCATTAGCAGGCTGATTCTTTACCTTCTGAGCCAGCAGGGGCAAGTGAAGGCATGTTCATTATCTGTAGACACACTTCTGTTGTCATCTCATAGCACCAGGGTGACTGGATTCCTGTCCACCCCCAGAGCCCATCCTCCCATCACTGGAGAGAGGTGACAGAAAGTCACCCATCTACCCAGGTGCCTCACCCACTCGACTTGTTCTAAAAGACAAAACAGGACACTGGCTCAAATACACCCAAATGTCACTAGTGATTCCGTAGGGTGCTGAAATTATGAATGTGGCCCCCTTTTCCTTCCTTTTTACACTTTTCAATATCTTGCAAAGTGTTGACTATGAGCATGATAATCTGAAAAACAATTTTTAATTAAAACATAAAAATTAACCTTGGCCTTGAATCCAAGGTCTTTGACAAGCAGAATTTGGAGGACACTTGATCTCTTTTATGGGGCTGAAGTCAAGTCAGCTCAAGTTGCATTACTTTCTAGGGGTGTCTTACCTCAGAACCAAGGTGTCACCATCTTGCTCAAGCCCTTCCCTGCACATTCACAGGTTAATTAAAGGGTCCTCCAGGGTTTCCCTTCTCAAGACACCACCCCAAGACCCAGGGATTGGAGCTTTTCACTGAATTAAAATTTTCCTTCCCCTAAAAAGGACACAGATGACAGAAACATAAACAAAACCCCTGATCTGCATATTTATTAGGTCTAAACTACTCATTTCATTCCCAAAATGCATGGGTTTCACTGCTTGCTCAGTGTAGTATGAGCTTTCAATTCCCATCCTGGTAACACCACAGCTCGTGGTTGTGAGCAGGATGACAATATGCCTGGGGTTTCTGCAGTATCTTGCAGCTGTGCCTTGCTCCATATCCGCTTGGACTGTAATAGCATGCCAGATTCTGTGCCATCCGCTGGCCTCTGTTAGATGAAGTCACCCCCAAAGGAGTGAATCCCAAATCCAGCTGGGGGCCCAGTAAGATCCAGTAAACAGACGGTTGACAATTTGTGGAAATCTGGGACGGAGCCCAGGGTAGTGGCTTTGTTCCATGGACAGCACAGGGGGACCATCAAGATGTATTTAGGTATTTGTTCTTTTTATGAGACTTCAGTTGACAGAGTCCTGCAGCATGACCAGTAACTCCCCTGAAAAGGAGAGCGCTGAAGAGCCCACTCGCCTGTAACATCAGTGTAATTACTACCCAAGTTGTTCTATGCAGTTTGGGGAACCAGAGAAGGACTTACCACTACAACTACAGTCATACATGGCAAAGAGGGGTCTATGTCTAGAAGTTTTCACAGTTTCCCTGGAAAGCTCAAATTTAAATCTCAATCACGGATGCATCCCAAACCCACTGAAATGACCGTGGCATAGTGACAATCCAGGGACAGAGGCAATACACAAGACATCACCTCGCACAAAGCTGGGTACATAGCAGACATAATAAATGGTGGTTAAGAGGAACAGTTAAATCCTCAGTTCAGAGCGCGGGAAGAGGGGTTTCTGGTGAAAAAGCTGTAGGAGAAGAAGATTTTCAGTATCCCTTACAGGGACAGCCCATGCAAAGAGGGACTGCATACAGAGTATGATGAACGTCTCTCTGATTGCAGGCTCTTTCTGCCACCTCACATGCAGATTTCCTCGAGTGAATTACACAGAGCTTACAGAGTCATTTGCATGTCAATACTTTTTTTTTTTAAGATTCAAAGCAACTGACACAGTAAATTTCACTGTTTACATAATGACAGGCTCTGGACAAAATGAAGACACGATGGATACAGTAATCATAAAGTTTTGATAATATTTTTAATCAATTTTTATTGGAGTGCAATTGATTTATGATGTTGTGTTAGTTTCCACGGTACAGCAAAGCAAATCAGTTATACATATACATATATCCACTCTTAGATTCTTTTCCCATAGAGGTCATTACAGAATACTGAGTAGAGTTCCCTGTGCTATACAGTAGGTTCTTATTAGTTATCAAATGGCAACCCACTCCAGTATTCTAATCCACTCCAGTATTCTTGCCTGGGAAATCCCATGGACAGAGGAGCCTGGTGGGCTACAGTCCATAGGATTGCAAAGAGTCAGACACAACTGAGTGACTAACACACATAGTATGTAAATGTCAATCCCAATCTCCAAATTCATCCCTCCCCTTCTCGCCCCCTTGTTAACCATAAGCTTCTTTTCTATATCTGTGACTCTATTTCTGTTTTGTAAATATGTTCATTGGTACCATTTTTTTGGATTCCATATATAAGTGATATCATATGATATTTGTCTTTGTCTGACTTACTTCACTCAACATGACAATCTCTAGCCCATCCATGTCACTGCAAATGGCATTATTTGTTCTTTTTTATGGCTTAATAATATTCCATTAGAGGTGGATATATGTCTCCCACACCTTCTTTCTCCATTCCTCCATTGATGGACATTTAGGTTGCTTCCATGCCTGGCTATTGTAAATAGTGCTGCAATGGACATTGGGGTACATGAAATGGGACCTAATTAAACTTAAAGGCTTTTGCACAGAAAAAGAAACCATAAATAAAATGAAAAGACAACCCATAGAATGGGAGAAAATATTTTCAAATGAAGCGACCAACAGGGATTAATCTCCAAAATATACAAACAGCTCATGCAGCTTATTATATTTAAAAAAAATTCCAATCAAGAAATGGGCAGAAGATCTAAATAGACATTTCTCCAAAGAAGACATACAGATGTCCAAAAGGCACATAAAAAGATGCTCAACATCACTACTTATCAGAGAAATGCAAATCAAATAAAAACTACAATGAGGTACCACCTCACATAGTCAGAATGGCAATCATCAAAAAGTACAAACAATAAATGCTGAAGAGGGTGTGGGGGAAAGGAAAACTTCCCTCCTGGAGAAAACTATAATTCAAAAATATGCATGTCAGTATTAATGAGTCCTCATTGCCTGTGCCATGCCCTCCCCCCTCTCCTAAATCCCTCACCGAAAAAACAAATTTTCTTAGAGAAGAACAGAATACAAGTGTACCACCTTCGTGAGTGTAGAGGTGGAGATGTTATCAAGAAAAGAAGGACTGGGGTTTACTTGACAGGTGACATGAGCTAGACTCCTTGAGGAAGAGTCTGGGGGGAAAAAGAGGCTTCCAAAGATCCCCTGCAGCATGGGAACAGAAGGGAACAACATGGGAACAGAAGGGAATCCCAGCAAAAGGGAACAGCTAACCACTCCAGTATTCTGGCCTGGAGAATTCCATGGACTGTATAGTCCATGGGGTCACAAAGAGTCAGACATGGCAGAGAAACTTTCACTTTCACTGGACACCTGGGCATCCAGGTGTTTCTCATCCCAGAAGTCCCCTGTCTGCTCTGGATATCTCCTGACATCCCCTGAGAGTGGGCTTCCTCTGGGAAAAGTGGTTGGAGCAGCAGTGCCTCGGGCCTGATTCTGCAGTTCTCTGAGTTCCCTACCCTCTGCCGACACTCAGCGCATTCTAACCCATCCTTCCCCTGCCCCTCCGTCAAGACCAGAGCAAACTCCCCTCACACCCTTGAAGCCACATACAGCACCCTGCAAGCTCCATCTGCAGCATCCTTTAAAAAGAGAGAGAGAAAGAGAGAGGAGAGAAAGAAACAAAAACAAAGAGCAGAGTTATCTTCATTTACTCGAAAGATTGAAGGGCTGCCCTCCTGAACCCCATGAATCACTCCTGCTGAGCAAGAGATCTGAGGAACACCAGGGATGATGGATTTAGAGGCTAATTTCATTCTAGTAACTGACACCCTTTCTGACTTCACTAACAGTACCTGAGCTTCCACTTAGCAGTATCCTATTCTTAGACTGATCTCAGCTGATTGTTCTAAGTGTTTTTTATGTCGTGTCTTAGGGAACAAAAGAGTCTAAGGCTGGACCCCAAAGTGGCCTCCATCCACTGACAAACCCTTATCTTATCCTGGGTGGGACAGGCAAAGAGAACTCATTACATGCAGATGCCAATTTAATGGTTTAGGGAAAAGTTGAGATGTTAGAAAAAATAATATAAGAGAGGAAAAAAGAAAAGAACTGGCTCCCAAAAAACCTCAAAATATTTCTTTGATCAAGATGTCTCTTCTCATTGTGTTCCTGCCATATAATATAAGCCCATTTCATTGTTTCCATCATATTAATAGCTTCCTGTCCTCTTGTCTCTGGTGTTTGCACAAGACTCTGGGGGGAGTTAAATACAAGTAGTATGGAAGAGAAAAAAAAACATGGATACATTATTTATAATTTACTGTCGCCTGAAATTTCATCCAAGGTCTACTTGTCTTTTAGAGACATGAATATAAATGAGGAAACAAATATTCCCCACAGAGCAACAGGAACTTGGTGAAATGATCTTCCGAGAAGCAGATTTCATTGTCTATTTTAATATTATAAGAGGCAAACAAGGCGCTCACTAAAGCTTGTCCTCGGAGACAGTGAACACTATAAAATAGGTTGTCTTGACCTTGAGGTTAAGCGAAGACAATCATTTTTGGAGGCACCCAGAGATGGGTAATGAGAAGTTTTCTTTATTGCCTTCACTCTGTCCCTGCTCTCCCAGCAGCCAGACTGAGCTGCTCCCTGGGGCTTTTTAAGAAAACTCCTAGAGGGTGATCTAACATGAGCTTCATTTTCTGAGGTTGTGACAATTAATGACGGTGGACAAACCCTGGGTTCTGGGACAACAGACGGTGGGTCATGCAAGTGAACGTCGTTATCAGTGGGGAAGGAGAGCATGATGACCACTATTCATTGCAATCTATTCCTATCGAGGGTGGTAGGGCTCTAAATATCCCATCTAAACAAACCTTTCCCATACATGCCCACCGTGGGTAGATGGATGGGTATCAGACGAGAGGTCTGAATTAATCATACCACTCAGTTTATCACATATGACCAGCGTCAGTCTCCAACAAAGTCCCTCTCTATTCATTTATTTCTGTTTATCTCCCATCTTTTCTTCCACCTTCCATATGCAGCCATTTTGATGTGCTAAATTTGTAAACTTCTGCTGTGTTTTTTTAAATGTATTTTTGAAAAGCTGCCTTAAGTATATTTTAAATGTATGTAAATGTTATTAGATTGCATAACTTGCTCCCTATTCTATTTTTTGCTCAGCACCAATTTTAAGACCCATCTAGGTTGTTATAATGGCTCCCCTGGTGGCTCAGACATCTGGTAAAGAATCTGCCTGCAATACAGGAGACCCCGGTTCAATCCCTGGGTCGGGAAGAGCCCCTGGAGAAGGAAATGGCAACCACTCCAGTAGTCTTGCCTGGAGAATTCCATGGACAGAGGAGCCTGCTGGGCTACAGTCCATGGGGTCACAGAGAGTTGGACACGACTAACCCTGGTCTTGCACACACTGTTATAGATGTATAGAATCTTTTGCTCACAACCATTGCAAAATATTGCATGGTGTGCACACATGTTTTACCTCTTCATTCTCCTGAAGATGAACATCACATTGTCTCCAGTCTCCCTACACCATAAATGGTACTATAGTAAATACTTCATCAGTTCAGTTCAGTTCAGTCACTCAGTCATGTCCGACTCTTTGCCACCCCATGAACCGCAGCACGCCAGGCCTTCCTGTCCATCACCAACTCCTAGAGTTTACCCAAACTAATGTCCATTAAGTCGGTGATGCCATCCAACCATCTCATCCTCTGTCATCCCCTTCTCCTCCTGCCCTCCATCTTTCCCAGCATCAGGGTCTTTTCAAATGAGTCAGCTCTTCGCATCAGATGGCCAAAATATTACAGTTTCAACTTCAACATCATTCCTTCTAATGAACACCTAGGACTGATCTCCTTTAGGATGGACTGGTTGGATCTCCTTGCAGTCCAAGGGATTCTCAAGAGTCTTCTCCAACAACACAGTTCAAAAGCATCAATTCTTGGGCACTCAGCTTTCTTTATAGTCCAACTCTCACATCTATACATGACTACTGGAAAAACCATAGCCTTGACTAGATGGACCTTTGTTGACAAAGTAATGTCTCTGCTTTTTAATATGGTGTCTAGGTTGGTCATAGCTTTCCTTCCAAGGAGTAAGCATCTTTTAGTTTCATGGCTGCAATCACCATCTGCAGTGATTTTGGAACCCCAAAACATAAAGTCAGCCACTGTTTCCACTGTTTCCCCATCTATTTGCCATGAAGTGATGCGACCAGATGCCATGATCTTTCTGAATGCTGAGCTTTGAGCCAACTTTTTGACTCTCCTCTTTCACTTTCATCAAGAGGCTCTTTAGTTCTTGTTCACTTTCTGCCATGAGGGTGGTGTCATCTGCATATCTGAGGTTATTGATGTTTCTCCCAACAATCTTAATTCCAGCTTGTGCTTCTTCCAGCCCAGCGTTTCTCATGATGTACTCAGTATATAAGTTAAATAAGCAGGGTGACAATATGCAGCCTTGACGTACTCCTTTTCCTATTTGGAATCAGTCGTTGTTCCATGTTCAGTTCTAACTGTTGCTTCCTGACCTGCACATAGGTTTCTCAAGAGGCAGGTCAAGTGGTCCGGGATTCCTATCTCTTTCATAATTTTCCACAGTTTATTGTGATACACACAGTCAAAGGCTTTGACATAGTCAATAAAGCAGAAATAGATATTTTACATGTCCACATATAAATCACTGAGGCAATACCTTTGGGATATATGTATCCAGAAGAGAACTGTTGGGTTTTAGGGTATGTGTTTATATGGTTTAACTAAGTACTGCTCTCCTGAATGGTTGTACCGGTCTACACTGCTTCCAACAGTGTACAAAGGATCCTATTTCCTAATGATACACATCATTCCTAATGACTTGACATGATCCAGCTTTGTAATTCTTGACAGTCTAATGGGCGTGATTGATATCTTACTGTTCTAGTTGAATTTCATTAAATAATGTTTGTTTTTTTAAACATCTCTTCAAATGCTTGTTAGACTTTCGAGTTTCCTGTTCTGTAAATTACCTGTTCATGTAGTTTGTCCATCTTTCCATCAGGGTTCCTGTGCTAGTTAAGTATTAGCTATAATTATCTGAACTTTGGAAATCTTTCTTTAAAAAATCTCACCCTGCCTGTAGGACACAAATATATTTTTCTACATGTTCTTCTATTAACTTTCTGGATATATTGTTATATCTAGTCTTAATTTTATTTACAGTATAAGGTAGGAATGGGTTTCCCAGGTGGCTCAGTGGTAAAGAATCTGCCTGCCAATGCAGAAGATTCAGGTTCAGTCCCTGTGTTGGGAAGATTTCCTGGAGAAGGAAATGGCAACCCACTCCAGTATTCTAGCCTGGGAAATCCTATGGACAGAGGAGCCTGGGGAGCTACAGTCCATGCGGTTGCAAAAAAGTTGGACACAACTGAGCAACTAAACAATAACAATAAATTAGGTAGGGACACAGTGAGCCAATTTCCCCAGCATCTTTTACTGAATAATCCATCTTTTACTGAATAACCAATTGATTCGTGGTGCTATATTATATATTAAGTCCCATATATACATGGATTTGTCTCTGAATTCTGAACTCCCTATTCTATTCCATGCTCTATTGATCTGTTCTCTTGCAAACACTACATTTAATGTTTTTGACATCATATTTTACATCTTTCTGCTTTGTGTGTCCCTTAACTACTTATTGTGGATATAGGTGATTTTACTGCTGTTGTCTTTTAAACTCCCTACTAGCTTTATAATCAGTTGATCTATTATCTTTACTGCACATTTGCCTTTACCAATGAGAGTTTTCCTTTTGTAATTTTCATGTTTCTAATAATAGTCTTTTCTTTTCTGCTTGAAGAAGTCTCTTTAACATTTCCTGTAATGCCAGATTAGTGGTGCTGAACTCTTTTAGTTTTTTTTTTGTCTGTAAAATTCTTTATCGCTCCTTCAAATTGGAAAGGTAGCCTTGCTGGGTAGAGTATGGTTGTAGGTTCTTTCCTTTTATCACTTTGAATATATCATGTTATTCCCTCTGGCCTGCAAAGCTTCTGCTGAAAAGTCAGTGAAAAGTCTTATGGGAGTCCCCTTGTATGAAACTAGTTGCTTTTTTCTTGCTGCTTTTAAGATTCTTTTTTAATTAATTTATTTAATTTTGGCCGTGCTGTATGCAGGCTTTCTCTAGTTGCAGTGGGCAGGGGCTATTTTATGTTACACTATGAGGGGCGTCTCATAGCAGTGGCTTCTCTTGTTATGGAGCTTGGGTTCTAGGCACTCAGACTTCAGCATGGGCTTAGTTGCCCCTCAGTTCAGTTCAGTCACTCAGTCGTGTCCGAATCTTTGTGACCCCATGGACTGCAGCACACCAGGCCTCCCTGTCCATCACCAACTCCCGGAGCTTGCTCAAACTCAGGTCCATCGAGTAAGTGATGCCATCCAACCATCTCATCCTCTGCCATCCCCTTCTCCTCCTGCCTTTAATCTTTCCCAGCATCAGGGTCTTTTCAAATGAGTCAGTTCTTTGCATCAGGTGGCCAAAGTACTGGACCTTCAGCTTCAGCACCAGTCCTTCCAATGAATATTCAGGACTGATATCCTTTAGGATGAACTGGTTTCATCTCCTTGCTGTCCAAGGGACTCTCAAGAGTCTTCACCTATTATACAGAGTGAAGTAAGTCAGAAAGGAAAATACCAATAGAGTATGTTAACACATATGTATGGAATTTAGAAAGATGGTAACGATGACCCTATATGCGAGACAGCAAAAGAGCCATAGATGTAAAGAACAGACTTTTGGACTCTGTGGGAGAAGGCAAGGGTGGGATGATCTGAGAGAATAGCATTGAAACATGTATATTATCATATGTGAAACAGATCGCCAGTCCAGGTTCAATGCATGAGACAGGGTGCTCAGGGCTGGTGCACTGGGATGACCCTGAGGGATGGGATGGGGAGGGAGGTGGGAGGGAGGGTCAGGATGGGGAACACATGTACACCCATGGCTGATTCATGTGAATGTATGGCAAAAACCACCACAATATTGTAAAGCAATTAGCCTCCAATTAAAATAAATTTTTAAAAAAAGTCTTCTCCAGCACCATGGTTCAAAAGCATCCATTTTTTGGCACTCAGCTTTCTTTATCTTCCTGGACCAGGGATTGAACCCATGTCCTCTGCAATGGCAGATGGGTTCTTAACCACTGGACCACCAGGGAAGTCCTTTAAGACTCTTTACCTTTCATTTTTGCCATTTTAATCATAAAGCATCTTGACACAGACCTCTGGATGCATCTTGTTTGGGACTCTGCTTCCTGGACTTGAATGTCTGTTTCCCTTCCCAGGTTACAGAAGTTTTCAGCTATTATTTCTTCAAACGAGTTCTTTGCCCTCTTTTCTCTCTCTTCTCCTTCTGGGACCCCAATAATGAGAATGCTAGTACACTTGATGTTGTTCAAGAGGTCTCTTAAACTATCCTCAAGTTATAAATCTTTTTTTTTCTTTTTTCTGTTCAGTTTGGGTAATTTCCAGTCTGTCTTCCAGTTCCCTGATCTATTCCTCTGCATCATCTAATCCACTGTTGACTTCTCTTAGTGTAGTTTTTTTTTTTTTAACTTAAGTTATTGCTTTCTTTAGCTCTGTTTGGTTCTTCTTTGTATTTTCTAACTCTTTGTTAAACTCCTCTCTGTGTTCATTCATTCTTCTCCTGAGTTCATCAAGCATCCTTATGACTGTTACCTTGAACTCTATTGGATAGATTGCTTATCTCCACTTTGTTTAGTTCTTTTGAAGTTTTATCTTATTCCTTCATTGGAACATATTCCTATGTCTTCTCATTCTGTCTCATTCTCTGTTTTTATTTCTGTGTATTAAGTAGGTCAGTTATGTTTCCTGATCTCAGATTAGTAGCCTTATGTAGGAACATCCTATGGAGCCCAGGAGCACACTTGCCTCTGGTCACAGAGTTATATTATATACTCTAGGAGCGTTCCCTGTGTGGGCTCTGTGGGTCCTTCTATTGTAGGGGCATTGACTCTTGTGGGTATGCTGGCAGGTGGCGCTGGCCTCTGGCCTGGTTGGCTGCCAGGCTCTGAGCCAAGTGGCAGCTGCTGGCCCATGGTGGGCAGTGCCGGATTCTGGCAAGGCTAGCTGTGTGGTCCAGGGGGTCCAAGGCTGATGCTAGATGAGTGGGTAAACCCTTTGTGCTAATAGGATAGAGGAAGGATTTCAAAATAGCACTTGCCAGCACCAGTGTCCTTGTGGTAGGACAGGCTCCCAAAAATCACTGTCACCAGCATCTATGTCCCCAGGGTCATCCCAGTTGCCTTCTGCCTCTTTGAGGGGCTCTCCAAGATAAGCAAGTGGGTCTGACCCAGACTTCTTTCAAATTATCTCCTCTGCACTGGAACTCACTTGCCACTATTTCCCACATCCCAGACTCTGGCCTCAACAAGGGTGGTCAGGAAAGACCTCTCTTTGAGCTGAGCCATTTGAGCCAGGACTTGAATGATGAGAATGAATCACATCGAAGAGCATTCCGAGCCTGGAGAAGAATAATCACTACACCACAAGGGAGGAATAAGTTTGGCATATTCAACAGATTAAAAGAAAGCCAGTGGAAAGAGCGAGGAGTACAAGGCAGAGGCAGAGAATGCAGGAGTTTATAGGATGTGTTAGGGATTTTAGCTTTTATTCTAATTGCAAGAAGCCATTACAATCAGAGCCACTGATTGGAGAAGCTATTGGAGGGTCTCAGCAAGTGAGAGAAAGGATGACATAGTATCACTTTTACATTATAAAAATATTACCCTGGTTAAAATATAGAGAATAGATGCAAGTGGGGCCAGGATGGTAGGAAGAGACTAGGTAGGAGGCATTACAATGACCCCACCCTTTCCTTGCCATATTAAATCAAGAGCCACAGAGAAGGGCCAGGCTGGAAGCTGCCAGTCTATGATCAATTAATCTGCCATAGAATTGGATCTCCTCATATTAGTAAATCTAAGGACTAGTAAATTATGTCAGAACATTTCTTTACTGTTAGGGTGCCTTTAGCTGATCTTCAAAGGGAAGATTTAGAAGCCTGTTGTGTTAGCCCTTGGTAGGTAGAAGGCAAGTGGTCTTCAGAGCTTAAAGACCTTCCTCAGAAACTCTTCTTAAGATAAAACCATCCAAGCTGTTGACTGCATAGTTGATTCTATGTTCCCATTGGCTCCTTGAAGGCTATTGTTACCTCTCTATCTTGATTCCTACTGCCACCTCCTGAATGAGGTCTTACCTCCACTCTCACCCCATCTAATTCATTCTCCACACTACAGGGAAAATGCTATTTTAAAAACTTGAGCTTAAAGTCCATTAATGGGCTCTTCATCTTATTTCCTTCCAGAGAAGGTCCAACTCCTTCAGTGTCATGATCCAGTCCCTCTTATTTCCCCAAGGCTTTCCTTCACCCACTCAATCCAGCTCTTTCTCTTGTTTCCTGACTGAAACCTACAGTTCCCCAGATAGGCCACGTTTTGCACAGACCTAGAATATCTCTCTTCCATCAATTTGTGACTAATTTCTACTTTGGTTCCTAAAATAAGAAGCACTTTCTGATTATCACTTGCTAACCCCTGCACCATACTCCACCACTCACCCTACCCTCACCAGCCACAGAATTCACTACATGTGCATTCACTTCCATGTTTTGATAGCTCCTTGTTCAGTTCAGTTCAGCCATTCTGTCATATTCAACTCTTTGTGACCCCCATGGACTGCAGAATGCCAGGCGTCCTTGTCCATCACCAACTCCCAGAGCCTACTCAAACTCATGTCCATTGAGTTAGTGATGCCATCCAACCATCTCACCCTCTGTTGTCCCCTTCTCCTCCCGCCCTCAATCTTTCCCAGCATCAGAGTCTTTTCCAGTGAGTCAGTTCTTCACGTCAGGTGGCCAAAGTACTGGAGCTTCAGCTTCAACATCAGTCCTTCCACTGAATATTCAGGACTGATATCCTTTAGAATGGACTGGTTGGATCTCCTTGCAGTCCAAGGGACTCTCAAGAGTCTTCTCCAACACCACAGTCCAAAAGCATCAATTCTTCATTGCCGAGATTTCTTTATGGTCCAACTGTAACATCCATACATGACCACTGGAAAAACCATAGCTTTGACTAGATGGACCTCTGTCAGCAAAGTAATGTCTCTGCTTTTTAATACACTGTCTAGGTTGGTCATAGCTTTTCTTCCAAGGAGCAAGCATCTTTTAATTTCATGGCTACAGTCATCATCTGCAGTGATTTTGGAGCCCAAGAAAATAAAGTCTGTCGCTGTTTCCATTGTTTCCCCATCTATTTGCCATGAAGTGATGGGACCATATGCCATGATCTTAGTTTTCTGAATGTTGATTTTTAAGCCAGCTTTTTCACTCTCCTTTCATTTTCATCACTTTCCTCTTTGCTTTCTGCCATAAGGGTGGTGTCATCTGCATATCTGAGGTTGTTCTTTCTCCTGGTAATCTTGATTCCAGCTTGTGCTTCATCCAGTCCGGCATTTTGCATGATATACTCTGCATATAGGTTAAATAAACAAGGTGACAATGTACAGCCTTAACATACTCTTGTTTATCTCTTCTCCAGAGTACTCAGAACTTGGGGTTATGTTTGTTTGTTTCTCCCACCAGAATGTGAACAACCTGAAAAATAAGACTGTGTCTTTTTCTTCCCTATATTTTAATCTCTTATTCCAATATTTAGAACCCAATAGACACTTCCTATATGTTTGCTGAATGAATACACAAACAAAGAAACACATAAATCAATTGGAAGATACTGTGAAGGAGGCCAAGGTGGTAGGTTTGACAGCCCATGTGGGCTAAACAGATAACTTTTCCCTGTCCACAGCCTCAGACTGGTTCCCCAAACTTTGCTACCCACAAACCCACTTCTGAGAAAAAAGTGTAAGGGTGGTTGGCCAGAGGTGGTCTCACCTGTGCTAATATGAAACGACACCTTTTTTCTGCAGTTGCAGAGACTTGCTGAGGTTGTTCTCAGAGATAAATACTAATATCATAGTTCAGTTCTGATGCTAAGGCCATTAGATTGGGCAGACACTCTCCAAAGCCATTAACTCTGACCATTTTAAAGACCACATTCAATAACACAAAGCACGTAAGGAACAGAGCAGGGACAGAGTCTCTCCCCTCACTCCCAGCTGACGGAGGCTCTCTGTTTGCACTGTTTATCACATAGCTCACTTCCCTCTGCTCAGCATTCAGCCTCCAGATGCCCAACAGAAACCAATTTCTGAGCCATTCTTCCAGTGAATGCCCCCAACCCTGTTGATCTCCCAATTACATCTAGAAACACTTAGCTGTAAGACATTTCAGTGTACCGATTGCTTGGCATTGCTTTCCTCTTAACTTGGTAATCACCACAGCCTGTGCTTTTAAAAAAAAAAAAGAAAGAAAGAAAAAGAAAAAAAAAAAAAGGCTCTTTGTCAGGCCAGGCCCTAGTAATTGTATCAAAGGGGAAGAGAGGGAAAGCCTTCCAGTTTTGGTCTTCATCCTAAAATTTCTGCCTTGGAAAAACTACTGGGATGATCTACGTTAGGATTAAAGGTGAGTTTTTGGTATTTTAGATGTATAACATTCAGAGAGCTAGGGATGCCCCCAAAATGCCCTATCTCCTAAAAACGTATGAAGCCACAGTGTACATGCAATGAACAAAGCACATTGGGAACCAGTGTATTATATATTATTAACTAAACCAGAGTCCAATAACCCCACAGGAGAATTTAATGGTAAAAACTGGGACACGAGGCTTAAACTCAAGGATAATTAGAGTCTCTTATCCCCTCTCGCTCAATCTACACATCTTGGGACCAGCCTACTCAAGATATGCCCACTGGGAAAAAGAGAGAGAAGGAAAAGGAAAATGGGAAAGAAAAGAAGGAAAGAGGGGAGGTAGGGTGAGAGAGAGACAGACACTCAGTTTGTTTATCCACTCTGCCATGTGGATCTCAGCAAAGAAAGGAGATCATTGCACTCCTTAGAAGACAGTCTAGCTAACCAGTTTCACCTTTGGACTCTTTAAGAAGAGGAAAACATACTAGAGGAACAGTGGAGTTCAAATCCAGCTGGTCTTCAGGCTCATCTGAAGAGCTTTATTTAAATACTGATTCCTGACACCCACCCTCGTCCACCCCCACCTCCCCCCCAGCATTCTGATTAAGCAGATCTGCTGCAGAACCCAGGGAGCTCAATTTTAATAGTCTCTGGTTTGGAAACAATTAGTGAGCCTGCTTCCTCTCAACAGGTGAAAAGGAATAATAATTTGATCATGGACTGGTGGTGGGAGGTAAAACTTTGACAGTCTTGAGAGCTGGAGTAGGCTGGAGAGGAGTGGTTTCATAGTAAATGTCTCCTCCAGGCTCCCAAGATGTGAATATTGCTGCCCCAGATAGTCTGAATAAGCAAAATGCTTTTGATTGTCTTTTCATTAATGCTGTAGACTAAATTATAGTAAGTGGAATCTCTAAGCCACAAGGTGGACTTGCCATTTGTCAAAGGTAAGGCAAGTGCACCCAGCAACTATGCATCAGCCCAAACATGCATCACCAGCCGTGTGCGGTTTGGTGGGCGCCTCCACTAACCAGTCCAATGTGGGGGCCCAGAAGGAAGAGAACATGCCCCTTCCTCTCCCAGCGTGCAGTCTGGAACCTTCATCCCATCCAACCTTATACACACCTTGAAAGGAAAAGTGAAAGTCACTCAGTTGTGTCTGATTCTTTGCGACCCCATAAGACTATACAGTCCGTGGAATTTTCCAGGCCAGAATACTAGAATGGGTAGCCTTTCCTTTCTCCAGGGGATCTTCCCAACTCAGGGATTGAATCCAGGTCTCCAGCATTGTAGGCAGATTCTTTACCAGCTGAGCCACAAGGGAAGCCCAAGAATATTGGAGTGGGTAGCCTATCCCTTCTCCAGGGGATCTTCCTGACCCAGGACACTCCTTAGGTCCACTTTTTTCTTAATTTGATTTTATTCCTGTTTTCTGACTTTATAAAAATGCATCCATTTTTTATATGACAGCCTTTTAGATACATAAAAGCTTCTCTCCTCCAGAACAAGTTATCTCATTGTCCTATTTTTTTTTTTTTGGTAGTCTACCTTTAAAACAACTAATATCTTTGAGCCTTTGAAAGGATCTATAACAGAAATATTAAATGATCAACATTATCAATGTGAAGGAGCCTTTATAAGATCATTTATTTGTCTGTTCTAAAGTTTGGCCTGGTGTTCTATGTGTATTGGGAAGAAATGTGGGGTTCTGGCCCCTTAAGGAACTGAGGCAGATTCAGGGGAAAGGGCTATTAGTGCATAAGGCAGAAATGAGCTGAAGACAAGCATGTTTTATGTTGATCTAAAATGAGAAACTCAAGCAGTGAGAAAAGAAAGGAAAAAGGAAGGCAGACAAGCCAGTTGCTCTAAAGACCAGCTAGAGAATATTCTGGAAGCCAGAAAATATCACTGTGCTCCCAAGGTGTGGGGGGGGCAGTGAGGTGCTCACTCACACCTGCCCCTGAAATGTAACTGGACCCTCTAGAAACAGGTGGGATCAGGTACTCTAACGAGCTCTTGGACAGGCTGGAGATGCAAGTTGAGAGCTTTTCTATAGCTACTAAGGAAATACATTTTGGAGAGTTAAGATATTTAATGTGAACAAAGAACTTTGAGGTAACTTTAATCTTTGGGGCCTTCTTTGCTTATAAGATAAATTTTGTTGTTGTTTAGTTTCTAAGTCATGTCCAACTCTTGCGACCCCATGGACTGTAGCCCACCAGGTTCTTCTGTCCATGGGATTTCCCAGACAAGGATACTGGAGTGGGTTGCCATTCCCTTTCTCCAGGGGATCTTCCCCACTCAGGGATTGAACCTGAGTCTCCTGCTTGGCAGGCAGATTCTTTACCACTGTGCCACCTGGGAGGCCCATATGATGTTTGTTAATCATTTGCTGTCTGAATAGATGTAGATCCAGTTAACTGTATCATAGGGTATAGTCCCCATTTTAGTAATGTAAGGAGCACTTGACCTGGAGTCTGAAAACCTAAGTTCAAGTGAACAGAGGAAGTCACATGATCTTTCTGAGCTAGTTTCCTTCTCTGTAAAATAAGTCTTCCGTCTATAACAATGTCTTCCTCTCACGTTTCTTGCAAGAATTACATGGAAATAAATGCACATTTGGTAAAGTACTAGTTCTATAGGAATATATTGTTATTCCCCGGTGGAACATGCCTGAAGCAGGTGGTGGCTTGTTCTACCCTACCTTAAATGGAAGGGAATCTAGTCCATGGTGTGGCAGCACGCTGGACAGTCCTTATGCAGGAGGAGTTAACACATCTCCAAGAGGGGGCTTGCATAAAGCCTACCAAACCACCAGAAGCTCTTACGAACACAGATGTTTCATTGAGGTTGCTCAGGCCCACTGGGTGACTCTCCAAGTGGCTTTCTGTTATATGTGCTGTGCACTGGTTCTGCCACTAGGGGCCGCTACAGGTTCCCATGAGGTCCCTACCCCGCCTCTCTTTATGATTCTGCTACAATTTGCAGGATGCAGAACCACAGCAGTGCACCACCCTTTCCATTGACCCAGAGATCATATATTTACAGAGCACCCAAGCCACTTTTCCTCCCATGGCAAGCTCTGCCTTTAACTAGCTCCATCAGCTCCTGCAGTCCAGTAAAGCTCCTCCCATGGGACCTCTGCTTTCTGGCTTGCCTGTTGAGCATTAAAATCTGCCCTGAAGCCAAGCTCTTCAAGACACATGATTTAAGCTTCTCTTTCAGCTAATTAGATATTGTTCTACAAATTGGGCTGTTCTCTCTGAAAGATGAGCAGCAATTTATTTCCTCTGCCCTCTCCTTAAACTTAAACTGAACTGTAAAACATGGCCATTTGATTGTTTAGTCCAATCAGGAGATTATTTTGCAGGAGAAATAGATATCCATCTTCTTGCTAATACTAAGCCTGTTTGGGGCATTCCTTATGGGCTGCTGTGAAGATGGCGGACGGCTGTGCTTAAATCCCTCTCATTCTTTTGAGATGTGGGCTCTGCGGTGATTTATTGTGGCCCATGTATCTGTAATCATCGCCTAAGTAACCCATCACTCTCTGTAATAACATACCTTCACCCTTGCTGGAGGAATATTTTTATTATCCTCATCTTTCTGATGAGAAGACGGATGCCAGGAAGTCAGGCTATTTGCCTAAGCTAAACAAGTGGGGAAGTGGGGGAGTCACATGGTGAACCCAGCTCTTTGGTCTTCACATCCCGTAAAGCTGTATATTGTCTGATAAACCCAGCATCAGTTGAAGATTCAATGAGGATTCCTTACCGCTCTTGATGAAGCACTGTCAGACTCTAAGACATTTTACAGTCCAAGGGGCTCTCATGCATAGTGGGAGGTCCCTACCCCACTATGGAAACTGCCTCTTTTCCTGTGCAGGGGGCCGGGTCTTCCCTCATCCTCAAGACTGTGCCCAGCATTTGATGAACGGAGACACTCTGAGCGGGGTTTACACCATCTTCCTCAACGGAGAGCTAAGCCAGAAGTTACAGGTGTACTGCGACATGACCACCGATGGGGGTGGCTGGATTGTAAGTACCTATGGCTGTTCTCTGGGCATGCCAGCATCCTTGGTGCTTCCATCCACCTGGCTTGGCACCCATCCATCCACACTTCACTATGCTTTGGCCATTTTTTCATCCACTCCCCCTGCCCCACAGGTCCACTCTGGAACTCTGCATCATCCTCAGGGCCCTTGTTAGCAGCCCTATCACAGGTTTGACCAGGCAGAGGAAGGAATAAGAATATGAGGCTGCAGTGGTCCAGCCAAGAAAGGGGGACCCAGGAAAGTGACTCCTTCTGGGGAGATAGTTCATGCAGGAGGGTGCCAGGGAAAGGGAGAAGTAGCTCAGAGAGGCCCAGGGGTCTTGCCTGCTGAAGACTGCATTTATGATAAAGAAATAGAGGAGATGAGTCCCTTGTAGGAGGAGGGAAGTCTCTATGGGGAGGTGATCACTATCTTTCTATGGGAGAATCACATATGGCAAAGCAGTTAAGGGATAGAACGTGGATCGCCACCTATATTTACAAAGGCCACCCCTGTCTGCACCCTTTCCTGACCTCTCTAGTTCTTCCCCATAGTCTTCAGGGAGCAGAAGTGGTGAGGAAAAGAGAGAGTCCATTTCCTATCACCCTCCTCCCATGTCCAATAGGGCAGTACAGAGAGAAGAGAATGGGCAGCCTGGCAAACAGCCTCACACATCACTGCAGGCCACTATGCAGATGGAGTTCTGGCAGCCTGGCCCGAAAGCAGCCCAGCATTAGCTGAGTCAGTGCAGATGGAAACCCAGCCCCTCCACCCTCCTTCCTCCTGAGAATCCAGCCTCCAGCACCAACACACCATGCTAGATTTTTCACAGTGCCAAATGGATAGTTGTTGAATGGAGTCAAATGGTGGCTGGGCTCAAAACAGTCACTCTTGGGAGATGTTTTTCTTTTATGTTTCTGACATATTTGTGCCTTCTTCTTAAAGCATAATTGGAAGTTGAAGTCGAGGCTGATGTATTGGAGGTTAAATGAAATTAGCACTTAAACAGCTCGGAAAGTGAATGACACACACTTGCTTTGCCTGAAACAAGATGATGACATTACTGGCTGATCTGAAATGGGTCCTGTTCTTCTGGTGAAAAATGCTTTCTGCTGCATGCCATGGTGTGAAAAGATGGATTTGAGAGCCTAGCCTATTTCCCTTGACTATCAGGGGTTTGATATGTATCCTGAATCCTTTCTACATTGCAGGGGTGCAAATTAGTGTCAACATCACACCCCAGCCTATTCATCAAGGGCCCCTGTGCTTTAGAGAAGGGCTCCGAGCATCTCCTGCCATGACCACTGTGCAAATACCGAGCTCTCTACTGCAGTGGTCCTTACCTGAGTGTCTCTGTCACTGCAGATATAAAGCTCAGTTACAGCAGTTCTATTCATTGGAGTTTATTTTCCTTAGCATTTTTCTTTTTCATTTGTCCCCCTCTTTCTTCACAGGTATTCCAGAGGCGACAGAATGGCCAAACTGATTTTTTCCGGAAATGGGCTGAGTACCGTGTTGGCTTTGGGAACCTGGAGGATGAATTTTGGCTGGGTAACGCCTCCTTTTTTGTTTCCCTTGGAACGCTACTCCGGCTTTTTGTCCATCTCTCTCCTTTCTGTGTCCATCTGGGATTATCAGAAACCCTGGGTCTGTTGAGAAGTTGACAGCTCGTGAATTGCTTTCAGTACCTCCTGCTCTGTTTGGCTCCACTATTGATCCGTTTTTATCTTGTTGTGGTATTTTCCTCTTTGCTCTGTCTCTTCCCATCCTCATTAATAGTCTCTTATGCTGATGGGTCTTGACGTGAGGCAACTTTTCCAAAGGGAGTGAGCTGCCTGGTGGGGGAAGGGGGCAGAGGGAGCAATAAGCTGGCTGGTCATCTCTCAGAAGCCAGGCATCAGCCAGCCAGCCTGCAGGCCAGGAGAAAAATGAGACAGTCACTCAGACCTTGTTCCTTGGAGGGATATTATTACCTGACTTGGGATGGAAAAGGAAAAATGAAAATGACATTAGAGGTGACCGGCAATTTCCTAGAGGTCTGACACAAGTGGGAGGTGTAGATTGAGAACTGAACTGGTGTGAGAAGGTAAACATACACCTGACCCAGGCAGATGGCAGAGGAGCCAGTTCCAGAAAGCAGCACATTTATTATTCCCTGCATCTCCCTGTTAGATTTTCACAGTGATCATGAAGGGAGGCCCAGGAAAGGCAATAATTGTCTTCTATATCTGTGGTCTCCTCTCTATCTCCCACTCAGCCTCACCATCTTTCTCTTGGACCCTCCTATAAGAACCCCGTAACTGGCCTTCTGCCTCCTGGATCAACCATTGTCTACATGGCCACTAGAACCATCTCCCTCATGCCAAAATCTGAGCAATGGCTAGCCCCATTTGTAGAACTTTTAAATGAGTCCCCGTCACCAGCACCTTAGCTATGGTACAAGGCCCTCCCCTTGGGCCTGCTCCCCACCAACAAGAACCCCATTCCTCTTCCCTACACCCTCCAACTGACACCAAACTCCAAACATTTTCTTATTGAAGTATAGTTGATTGGCAGTGTTTCAAGTATACAGCAAAATAATGCAGTTATACATACACACATAAACACATATATCTATTCTTCTTCAGATTCTTTTCCATTATGAGTTATTATAAGATATTGAATATAGTTCCCTGTGAGATATACAGTAGGTCCTATTGTTTATCTCTTGGGTTAGTCAAAAAGTTTGTTTGGATTTTTCTGCAAGGTAGTATGGAAAAACCCAAACAAACGTTTTAGCCAATACAATATTTGTATATAGTAGTGTATATCTGTTAACTCCCAATTCCCAATTCATCCCTCCCTTTCCCCAGACTCCAAAGCCTTAGAATCACTAATGTTTCCTTTGCAAGGAACCTCTGCCTATCAACTCTCCCCCACCCACCATATACCTTGCTGTGCTTCTCTGCATATTCAAAGCCTCAGCTAACCTCCTCTTCCCCAGTAGGACCTATCCTATCCATTTTTCTCTAACTTTGCCTGCAGGAGCAGTCTCTCTCTTTTGTGGCCCAAATCAGGGTCTGTTTTCCTTTCTGTCTCTCTTGACTATACTATGTAAACTTCTTTCAGGCCTGGGACCTAACCATATTCGTTTTCAACCTCATTACCTGTCACAGTGGCTGAGGATAGTAGGTACCTAAAGTGTAGATACCAATCAATCACTCAATTGATAAGAATTTATTGAGTGCCTGTTAGATGCCCAGATCTGTATTTGCTGATGAATATAATAAAAATAGAAGGTAAAACAAATAAATAAAAATAGAAGGTAAAAATCACATTATAAAAGGAAAGAGAAGTGAATAGGAAAACATCCTTGCCTTCTAAGAGTTTGCAAGCAGCTTGGGAGGTAAGTGTAAAGCATAGAAATTGATGTGCCCACAGCAGACAGTGCTCATGCTTACCCAACCTCAGCTACTGGACACCACAGTCACCTCTGGGAAACATCTGAACTGTCACACACTTGAATTTTCTATATATCACTTTTTAAAAAAATTATTTACTTGGATGTGCTGGGTCCCAGATGTAGCACATGGGATCCTCAGTTGCAGCATATGGGATCCAGTTTCCTGACCAGGGACTGAACCCTGGCCCCTTGCATTGGAAGCTTGGGGTCTGGACCACTGGACCACCAGGAAAGTCCCTATGTATCATGTTTTAAAAATGAAATCTATTCTTTTGTGAAAGAAACATCACAGCATTGCCAAAAACAGAAAGCTAGTCATCATGTGCCATACATAAAAGGGAATCTTAAAAATAAATGCAATGAAAACAGCAAAAATATTAAATGCCAGTTGTTGCTGGTGCTGGTGGTGTAAAAATGGAGATTAGAAAGTGTTGAGTGTTAAACCACAAAGTTTTTGTTCTTGTTGCTGTTCAGTCGCTAAGTCATATTTGACTCTTTGCAACTTCACGAACGGCAGCACGCCAGGCTCCCCTGTCCTTCACTATCTCCCAGAGTCTGCTCAAATTCATGTCCATCGAGTTGATGACGGCATCCAACCGTCTCACCCTCTGTCGTCCCCTTCTCCTCCTGCGTCAATCTTTCCCAGCATCAGGGTCTTTTCCAATGAGTCAGCTCTTTGCATCAGGTGGCCAAAGTGTTGTTTGGAGCTTTAGCTTCAGTATCAGTCCTTCCAGTGAATATGCACAAAGTACTAGATCCAGACTGAAAGGAACAGTTAGAATCAGGGTTAAGGTTTCCCCTCCATCTATGGAGAAAGAGACAGAATTTGGGAATACTGTTCTCCCTACACGTTTGAAGTTATTCAGTCCTTACTCCAAAAATGTCTTCCCGAGTAGTTCAGTGGTAAAGAATCCACCTGCCAATGCAGGAGGTTCAGGAGATGCGGATTTGATCTCTAAATCAGGCAGATCCCCTGGAGGAGGAAATGGCAACCCACTCCAGTTTTCTTGCCAGGAATATCCAATGGACAGAGGAACCTGGGAGGCTACAGTCTGTGGGGTTGCAAAGAGTCCGACACAACTAAGCACATTCCCCAATTACTTCTCATGTCATCAGAGATGCCCTCTCACACTCAGAAACACTGTACTGATCTATGAACTAGGCAGCAGATATTCAGAGAAGGAAGAGTCAGCTTCCTGCAGAAGACATTGAGAGGTGAGTAAGAAGGATGAAGGAGGGAGGGGGACAAGAAAAGAGGGAAGGCAGGGATACCGTTGACATGAGCACACGGGAAAATGAAAAACCATCCAACCAGAGCAAAGATGCAGCTTAGGCAAAGAATAAAATGAGGTAAGGTGGGTTGAATGAAGGCGTTATGGTCCCTAAAGTGGGGAAGGGAAGTTTTGAATAAACACCATATGAAAGAGGGAGCCAGGGAGGGCTCTTAAGTAGAAGCACAGCCTAGTGATGTATAGTGTGAGTACTCAGGTGAGGGGTAACACTCTGACCCACAGTTTATGTTGTAAGCTGGGTTCCCTAGAAGCAAAGTCTGACACTGGGATTCTTGTTCAGGTCATTTATCGGGCGAGTGCTCTCAGAAGCGGGTGGGGGAAACAGGATAGATCTTGATGTGAGATTAGCATCAGTCTGATCCTCAGGGAAGCTCTAGAGCATGAACTGCTCCTCAGAGTCAGTCCCCAGTGGGGCAAGGGGGCTGGGATTTGATAGCCCCCCCCTCCCACATCAGGCACTGATGGGGCTCTGCCCCAAGGCATGGGGGAGGGAGAGGGTAACTTCCAGAGTGAAGCAACTCCTGTTTGGGCAATAATCCAAGGAGGCAACTGTGAGCTGTTAGCAACTAGGGGTTATGTCCACTGACCAGTTAAAGGGCATCTGGGCAGGGCACCACCAGGATCCACCACATCACAATCCAAGTGCAGGGCACCAGTAACCTGGCAAACAGCAAACAGTATATAACATATAATATGTAATTAACATAAGGCTTTAACTCTCAAACAGGACAGGGAAACAGAAAGATCCAGGTGACCCGCCATCAGCCCTGTCACCTCTCTGGACTTCAGCCACGTTTTCAACAAAACAAACAGACTAGCCTAAGTAATTTCTAAATTCCCTTCCATCTGCAATTTTTTCAATTCTAAATCATGGTGTACTCTGATAGTTATCAAATGTCACAGCAAAGCAAGAGGACCCCAGTTCAGTAAGCAGGTGGAAATCAGGAGGACTCCAAGATCACCAGCAATGTAGGGGCGGGGGCAGTTCAAAATCTGGGCAGGGAGGTCAAAATCAGAAAGATCCAGAGCACAGCCAGCCAGAGCAAAGAGACAAGAAAATGCATATGGGAAAATATCACCAAGAAGGATCTGGGCTCTCCCTACCTCTGGACTCCTGGGGTTTGCACCTATAGATCAAAGGCTAGGAAGCTTAGAGGCCAAGGAGACAGTGGTGGGAGGGCCAGGGGTGTGGGGCCGGGGTTGGGGGGGAGGGTTTGTGACTGACCAGATAGACGAGTGCAGAGGTGGCAGTGCAAAGATGTAACAGGTAGATCCGAGAGACAGGAACTGGTGTCAGGAGACAGGGGACAATGTCCTCTGACCCGGTTATGGGAGTCTCAGGAGGGCTGAGGCAGAGATCAGGAAGGGCAGTATAATTAAAGGTGGGTGGAGCCCCCTCCCAGGCTACTGGGTAGGATGTGCAGATCCTCTGGACCCCGAGGGTCTACTCTGAGTTCCCCTGATCAGTGCTCCTACCTCGTGCTTCCTATCACTCACACCAAAGGAGTCACACCCCAATGATGCTGCTCATCATTTTCAACCCACCCTGTGGTTTGGAGTGGGAGGTGATGGGGGACTAGGCCAGGAATCCTATGGCTCAGGGCTTGTTGGTTACTGAGTCAGTACTTGATGGCAGGACCCCTGAGCTGACCTGCAGTGGGAACTCACCAGCAGAACTAAGTGGCTTTTGTACAGGAGGAAATTCAGAGTCTGGTAAGGTCTGAATGGTCTTCCCTGGTGGCTCAATGGTAAGGAATCCGCCTGCCAGTGCAGGAGACGCAGGTTCAGTCTTGGGGTCGGGAAGATCCCCTGGAGTAGGAAATGACAACCCATTCCAGTATTCTTGCCTGGGAAATCCCATGGACAGAGGAGCCTGGAGGGCTATAGTCCATGGGGTCACAGAGTCAGACATGACCTAGCAACTCAACAGCAACAACAAGGGTCTGTTTGATAACCACCTGGGAAGGGCTAAAAGCGAAAGCAATCCCAGCACTCCTTTTTCCCAGAACATCTGTTTTGAGTCCACAGTCACCTTCTGCCACCCATGTCCGAAGCCACTGCGGCCAGGCTCACTGCGTTCTTGGCTCTTCTCCACAGGGCTGGACAATATACACAGGATCACGTCCCAGGGCCGCTACGAGCTGCGCGTGGACATGCGTGATGGGCAGGAAGCCGCCTTCGCCTCCTACGACAGGTTCTCTGTTGAGGACAGCAGAAGCCTGTACAAACTCCGCCTGGGAGGTTACAACGGCACTGCAGGTACCCGGGCCCCCAGGCAGCGCCCAAGGGTAGTGGGCGTGCAGTGGGGCCCCATGCTCGAGGCCTGAGCTGCTCTGGGCAGTCACAGCAGCGCCCAAAGAGCTGGTGAAGTCCCTGCTGGCCGAGGAGGAGGGTGGAGGGCTGGAAGCACTGGCTCTGGTCCAGGCTGCCCCCCACCTGGATTGAAACCATCCCCTGGAGGAGGGCATGATGATGCATTCCAGTATTCATGCCTGGAGAACCCCATGGACAGAGGAACCTGGTGGGTTCCAGTCCATAAGGTTGCTAAGAGTCAGACACGACTAAAGGGACTTCGCACGCACGCAAGCTCCCCATCACTCAGGTGACCTGCAATCAATTTCTCAAGCACTTCAGTTTCCTCATCTGGAAAATCTTAATAATGATGCCTGCCCTAGTTCACAGAGCAGACAGAAAAAATAATGTGATAAATAGAGTGAAAGTGCTTTTTGAAGTTAAAAAAAACTACCATGTGAGGGTGAAGGATTATTTTTCTTGTCTAGATTAGTCAATATGGGCTCTCATCCCATGAAAGCATAATCATCTATTGTCTGGATAGAAATCTCCCCTGCAATGACAGCTAGGAAAATCATCTTTGAACTAATGAAAATAAGACAGATGCCCCATTCTGAGCTGGCCCCTCCTCTATCAGCAGTCTTCATCACACCTCCATCAGGGAACAAACAACAGTGCCACATGTCCCCCCCACGGGCCACATGTCTTTTCAGTCCTCCACAAGAACCCATACATGGTCACGTTTTCTGTAGATTTTATGACACTTTCACTAAGTACAACAACCATCTCTATAAGCTCTGTTGCATTAAGAGTTTTATCAGGACATCATATCCCAGTCTGATTCTTAGGCTCTGCCAATCTATTTCCTAGGTTCCCTTCTAGTACATATCCTAAGACCTGTTTTGCCACATATTCCACTATTTGGTACATGGAGTTATTGGTCTTTTCATTAACTCCAATTATATGGCTAAATGCTACAGTATAAATTTAGCAACATTTTTAAGACTCTTAGAATTAAGAAGATCATCAAAGCGTTGCCTCTCCCACGACTGCATCTGCTCGGTCATTTCTCTGCTCAGCCAGGTGTCGTTACTCCAAAGAGAAGACATGCTTCCCCCTGTTGTTTTTCACATGAGAGATCATTCCCCAGGGCAGTCAGACCTGCCCGAAGTGCCCCAATAAAAGACCCAATTTTCCCACACTTTGGATGTAAAATAGTCATTTGAAATGGAGTATATGATACAAAATGTCAGACCAAATCATTTCAGAAATAACCTGATACCAATCACTCCCTTAAGATTAGAATCGTGCCTGCAGAAATCCGTTCTTATTTCTCCCACAGAAAGACAAGCAAGCCCTCCCACTTGCTCACATGGCTGATCCCCCTGCCTCCTCCTCAGCGGCCCCAGACTGTGCTCTACCTGTCGAACTTGGGCCCTCCTTCTGCAGTCTCTGTGTAGCTGTCTCACTGCTGGACCCCATGGAGGTCACAGCTGGTGGACTGTGGCCTACTGTCACATTTCAGAGGCAAGTCCCACCAACAGTTTGGCCAATCATCAAAAATGAATTGCGATCTGACCTCTTAGGTCAAATATTCAGTTCATCTTCTTCAAACAATGAGAAGCGAGGCTTATGTAGGCCCCTTCTCTGAACAACTTCACACAATGGTGATTCTTTCCAGACTGGAAGGTCTCCAGAGAGGAGGAGCCATCCTCTCTCTGGCATTTACTATTGCCCAAGTCCCCTGGCCTTTACCTTGCATGTTGCTCATCTTTATTGGCCCCACTAGAACAGTGGCCTCTGTGGCCTTCAATGCCAAGTTCAGTCCCTTCTCCCATCTCCATTGTTCTCAAGTCTGCAAAAATCCAAGTCTCTAACCAGGACTCTTAATTGAATTGGAGCTGAACATTACAAGTCAAATTATGGCTAAAAGGTTGTTGAGCAACCTCTAAAAGTTCATCATGCAAATTGTGAGGACTCATAAGGAGCATAAGGCATGACCTCTGCAAGAACTAAACTTCCACCTGAAAAAGAAACAGTTTGGAAGCAACTCACCACAAAATGAATGGTACTCACTTCCAGTTTAACCTGCATTCAGAGAAGAGGGGTCTGGGAGGTTGAAGAAGGCTTCATGAAAGCAGCAGCATTTGGCTGGGATCCCAAGGGGAAGGCAAACATTCCAGGGAAAGAAAATCCTGGGGGAGAAGTCACAGAAGAAGCAGTTAGTGTGGAGGGAGGGCAAGTGCAGAGGACCTGGCTGCCCAGGACAAGGTGTGAGTTGAGAAAGACTAGAAAGGAACCAGGTGGAGTAAGGTGGAGTCAGACCCTGAAGGGCCTTAAAGCCAAGGGGACAGAGGAGTTCTATCTTCATACGGTGGGCAGTGGGGAGCCGTGGTGGGTCCTGAGTGACACAGTGGACGTGGAGTTTTAGGAAGATCCATAAACAAGATAAAGTAAACCTGAGTGAAGAGCAGAGAGCAGCTGGACCTGCTGCATTAACCCTGCAGGAGGTCACAGGAGCCTTGGCTGCTCTTAGAAGTTAAGAGTATAAATCTGACAGCGGTTTGAGAGAGGAAAACCCAAGACTCAGATAATAGATGGACTGACCGTATGAGGTGGATTTATGAAGCAGGAATGGGCAGGGGGCCAGATCTGGGGAGGAGACCAAGACCAACATCAGGATCATATCTGAGACAGCAGCAGGCAACATCCACAGTGGAAGCAGGAGAGAATAGTTCCCAGGGAGTGAGGAGGGCATAGTTCCCAGGGAGGGCAGCTTCTAGGTTAGAGAGATAGGCAGGAGATGAGAAGACAGAAACGTGGGTAGAGACAACAGAGTCAGGGGACTGACGGTAAAGAAAGAGTCTCTAGAAAGTAGGATTAAGTCAGGATTTTTTTAAGACACAGGGATTGAGTATGAGTTAGGGTAAGAAGAGATGAAAATGCTAAAATATCCATATATATCTATCTCTATCTGTATCTATATGAAAAAAGGAAAAGTAAGAACTCTTTTCTGCTTTCTCCAGGACCTGGAAGAGATGGGAAAGAATGAGTTGCAGGTCGGTGGGATCATCTCTGAGTGGAGACAAAGCCTGGTTTGTTTAGAGACTGAGAGAGGGAGGTAAAAAGGATGGCATAGAAATAATGACATATGTACTTAGGGACAAAGCTGACCTGAATGGACCAGGCTTCCCTATAAAAGAAAGACCATCCTCCTAAGAATTAAATTGTGACCAGAAGCACTTGGAGGCACTGAGTGGCCACTGTGAGTGTGGACTCAGGAAGCCACAGGATCAGAACCATGAGTTCCCCTGGCTTAAAGTGACCTTGGATGCATCTACGACAACAGTCATTCAATAGCATGAACCCCTTCACAACATCTCTAACCACAAATTCTGCCAGAGGTTTGGCCAATAGTTGTAAATTAATTACGGTCTGATACCTCACTTCAAACACTCAGTTCATATAAGTGGCCTGCACAACATCCCAACAAGAAAATCTCCAGCTTCTAAAAATAGAGATCTCCCCATATTTCCAAGTAGTCTATCCCATTTACCAACAGCACTAATATTTAGGTGATTCCTCCTCACACATTAAGCCAAAATACACCACTTCACAGTCTCTACCTGCTGATCCTCATACTTCTCCAAAGAGTGTCTGTTTGGTGGAGTTCTGTTTGTTTACTAAATAACCCATCAAATATTTGGAGTCGGTGATCTAGAACCTTATCTCCCCTTGCAAGTCTGCTTTTCCTCAAGATACAGCCCTGGTTTTCCCAATCACTTCTCCTCTAATATGGTTAGGATTTTCTTATCATCTTGCTTCCTATGGACAGAAACTCCAGTTAGCTAATGCCCCTCTTCACATGTGGACCCTAGTTCTGAACAAGGGGATACTGGATGTGACCAAGACCTGATGAGCCATGGGGAAAGCCAGGCTGCATGGTGGTGACCCAGATTAGCCAGGGCAGTATGACTCATCACTGTCTCCTCTGAGACACAAGGAGCCATCCATGCCTGTGTCCCATTGCTGGCCTGGCGGAAACAATCAGGAATGGTGAGGTGGAGCTGAGTGGACAGAGTTCTGAGCAGAAGGTCAGGGGAATGAGGAACTGAGTTGGAGAGAGCAGCACAGATGTAGTGGACCCCAGGCGTTCGTGGAGAAAGAGCTCAGTATAGCCAGGCTGAAGCTGAATAGACACGGAGAGGTAAGCGGAAGGTCTCTTAAGCAGAAGCCAGGTTTGTTGGGCCTGGGTCAAATGTCCAGAACGTTGTGACAAAAGAATGACAGATTGGACAGCTTCAAGCATGTGTTTTTTTTTTTTTCCCAGGGGACTCTCTCAGCTACCATCAGGGCCGCCCATTCTCCACGGAGGACAGAGACAATGACATAGCAGTTACCAACTGTGCCATGTCATACAAGGGGGCTTGGTGGTATAAGAACTGCCACCGGACCAACCTCAATGGGAAATACGGCGAGTCCAGGCACAGTCAGGTGGGTGAAACTCTGTCGCTGCATAGATGAGCCATGCAGCCCACGTGCCTTAGCTTCATGTTCGAAGTGCACAGGCGGGCCTTGCATTTCCCTTTAAGAAAGATACTCAGAGTGTTGAGAACGGACTATTATAAAGAGGAAAATAATGCAGACACTGAGATAAGAGCAGGGCAGAGTCAAAGCCAGAGGAAGAAAAGGGGAACACACCTGGACTCGGGAGCTAGAACTCACCCAGAGAAACCTTGGCGAAAGAAGTCCCATTTCATTTCCTCCTCTAGGATATCCCATGAAGAGCTTCTCAAGTTCAGGGACCGCTTCACAGGCCCGGCTTCATCCAAAGAAGTATCCTAGGAAGGGAGAGAGCAGGAATAGCAGTGTCAATGAGACCGTGTCTCCCCACTGGAGACCACATACCCATCAGCTGGGCTGGGCGGTAGGGTGGCCAACTGGGACCTCTCCAGTTTTAGCACAGGTAAGGCCAGAAGCCAGGGGCACCCTTTAGTCCTGGGCAAACCAAGGTGGCTGGTTACCTGATAGATGGAAACCACTTATCGCTCCCACCAGGAGTGGGCCGTCAAAAACAGTTATGCTCTTCAGAACGCTTCTATACTGTTGGGAATCTGAAATTCAAATTTATTGGTGCATGCAAATCCTGAAAGCCCAAACCAGAAAGCCAGTGATAAGGAAAGACCTGCTACACATTCCTAATATAGGCCCAGACCACAAGCAGGCCTAAAGAGAAAAGCTAGAAAAACAAAAATCTCTGGGTTTTTTTGCCCTTTTTGTAGGGGGAGGGAACTCAGCCACAAAGCTTCATGTTAATGGAAAAGGGATAAATGTTCATCTTGGATTCCCCGCTCTCAGCCAGCACCCTCTTTCTTTTCAGACTGGGAGTTCCCTTGAGTGGGGAAAGGTGATCTGACATGCTCATCTTTCTCCTTCCCAGGGGATCAACTGGTACCACTGGAAAGGCCATGAGTTCTCTATCCCCTTCGTGGAGATGAAGATGCGCCCATACAGCCACCGTCTCGTGGCAGGGAGGAAACGGCGGTCCTTGCAGTTCTAAGCAGTGGGCGGCTGCGAGCCAACTGACCTTTTCTGTCATTTGTTTGTACTTTATAATATGAAACAAGGGGTGGGGGACATAGTAATGTGCTTTGCAACATGTTAAGAGTGTTTGAAGGAAGCGGGATGTAGCAGGAACCAGTTGAGAATCAGCAGCTCATGGTTTCTGCTGCCTCCGGGCCTGCCCCTCAGTCTCCATGCTCCCTCCTACCCAGCCATCCCTAACCATCCCCTCTTTTCCCACCAAGGAGGAACAGTGAGACATTTTCTTAAAAGACCAACTCAAAACCAGATCGTGGAGTCAGATCGGTGACAGGCACGTGCCTTCTTTCCTGCCCTCCTTCTGAGATGCCCTTAACTTCCAGGAACCGAGCTCTGGTCACTGCCTTCGGTGGCTGGGTTCTCACACCAGTCCCGAGAAGAAGCCCCAGCAAGAGAGCTTTGCCAACAAGTCCCCTTAAAAGGAAATGTTTTAACCTCACCCTGTCCCAACAACCCAAGTCCTTTGTAATGGGCCAAAGATTCTCATTGAACATTCTTAGTCTTACCAGCCAAGTGTCCTCTGTCACCTTTCAAGAGGAGAGGCCTATTTTCCAGCCAACCCATCCTTTGCCCACTTCCATCCTACCTTAAGATCCCCTGAGGCCTCACAAGCCCAGCCACTGTTTTGGATTCTAGTTCCCAAGGTGTTGCTTGCACCTGGCCTGGGCTGCACAGTGGCCGTGTGCCCGAGGGTCATAAGTCCCTGCCGCCTCCCTCAGGTCAACTTTCTTTGAAGCTAGGAGGTGGAGAGAGTTATGGTTCATAGCACTTTGGGGTCAGGCACTGAGGAAAAGGCAGAAGAAACAGGTCTGGGTTCCCCTCGGAACCTGTCATTGAGATCACAGGTTCCATGGGGAACATAGATCCCACCTAGCTCCATTTTCTCTAATTCTGGTCCTATTTGTCATGGATTCTTTTTCCTGAATGGCAAACTAAAGCCTCAATTCTGAGGCTCTCATTTCAGCCAAGCTCTCCTTAGGGCAAGCGGCTTAATAAGAGTCAGGAGAAGTTATATGACCAGCCAGCCATTCCCCTCTCTGGGAAGAGGTGGAATTTCAGGGTTTGGGTTTCAGTTTTCTCCTCTTTCTTTTGGTCCAGTGAGAAACAGGAATGACCTCCTTAATGAGGTGAGCTCACAAGAAGCCTTTCTCCATCTTCTTTTATTATTCTGCCTTTGAGAGGAAACATGAAAAGTGCCAGAGGAAATTACATCTAGAAATCCAAAGGTGAATAGGGGAGAAGGATGGGCCTACCTCCCGTTTTATGAGACGTGCTCTCTTCGCTAGCATGATTTGATTTTCACACCCAAGAGAGCTGGAGGCTCTAAAGTCATGACCCTTCAACTTCTCCAACCAAATGTCAGCTACAAGCATTCCTGTGGTGTCTGCCAAAATTCATGCCCAGTCTCCCCAGCCACTTGTTTCCTCCTCTCACTTTTTCCTTAAGGCCTCAGGTTTGGTTGTTTTGTAATATCCACCTTTAGTTAAACTGAGGCATCCTGGGCCTTTCCCAGCCAATCACTGGATGAGCCTGAGAGTTGGCAATTTTCTAATGGAAACATGCACAGTGTGACTGAGCTTTGTTAAGCAGGGAAGGACAGTCCCCCAGGCTGACAACCACGTTTCTGATGTAACAAGGATGGAGTCAGTCGCCCCTTGCCCTCTCCCTGTAGTAGATCTTCAAGGTCTTGTTCACTGTCATGGTGTGGGTGTGGCTGCCAGACCAGTGGTGGGAATGGAGGTGACATGCCCATTTCTCAGTTCACCATGGGCTTCAAAAACTAGGCGGAAGGAAGAAGAAACAGAAACAGTCCTTTCAAGAAACCCAATAATTAAGATTTAGCTAGAGAGTGGGAGCCCGATGAACAGCAGGAAGCTTGTTGAATGCGGAACCTGGGGTCTCAGGGGTGGGCCTGGCTCTGCTGTGTTTTGGCGCTATGACTTCGGGAAGGTTGTTTCACCTCTTGGGGCTTCAGTTTCCTCATCTGGTTGGATGAGACTAGAACGGCTTCTAACTTCCCTTTCAGTTCTGATGGTCAGTAAGGCTAGTCTCTGATCTGAACATGGAAATTGGCACTGGTGAGCGAGCTCAACTAAGTAATGAAAATTCACTAGAAGCCCTGCTTTATGAAAGAGACAGAGAGAAAAAGAAAAGCTGATTCCAATGTCATCAGTAAAACATATACACATGTGCATAGACACAGCCACGCACACACATACACACGAAAACATTGCAGAAAAGACTGCCAAGGAAGTGGCTAGATTCATTTTGTCCATAAAAGCAGAACCCGGGGTCCCGGGTGATATGAGTACAGCCCACCTCATCGAGGGAACTGAGATGGGAAAAGATGATGGGTCCTCATGTTGTCAATTCAGGTGAAAGCCAAGAAACATCAATGGGAACCAAAATCTGTCTTCTACTGGAACCATTTTACCCTATGGAACATTTTTATAAATAGTATCAGCAGCATTGCCTAGATTCCTGTTAAAGAATTTCAAAGCAAAGAAAGGAACTTCAAAGACTAGCTCACCTAACTTTCTATAAAAAGGATTTATAGATTCCTTTTATTAGGTAGAGTGATTTTCTCACAAGTTTTCACCATTTTTAAGAGACACTGTACCTCAGTATCTCCCCAAGGCCCATGATCAACTGGACTCAAAGCTTCATAACATGACTCATGGATTCCTGCTTATCCTGTTCCTCCAAGCACCTGTGCCCTTCCCAAAGATGGATCCAGGAAACAATAGTCACAAAGAGCTCACCCTCACACACCACAGTTTCCTTCAAGGGACTCAGAAGGAATAGAGGCGGACTCTGCTCAGAAGCAGTTTAACGGCAGACACATCAAGATATGTGTTTATAAAAAAGAAAAGAAAACACCCTACCAATGACCTCATTAGGCTCACCACCTAGACCCGAGACCCAAACAGTTTCTTCTTCTTGCATCTCCCCATCAGATAATTTCAAACGCAGTAAACACTTTCTCCAGGTTTATTTCTGGAAGGTGAAGCAGAAAGAGACGACAAATTTGTGGAAAACTCCTGCCGGCCTTTAGATTCCCTTGTGGCTCAGCTGCAATGCAGAAGACCTGGGTTCAATCCCTGGGTTGGGAAGATCCCCTGGAGAAGGAAAAGGCTCCCCACTCCAGTATTCTGGCCTGGAGAATTCCATGGACTGTATAGTAAGTTCTGCCACTGCTGCTGCTAAGTCACTTCAGTCGTGTCCGACTCTGTGCGACCCCATAGACGGCAGCCCACCAAGCTCCCCGATCCCTGGGATTCTCCAGGCAAGAACACTGGAGTGGGTTTCCATTTCCTTCTCCAGTGCGTGAAAGTGAAAGTGAAGTCGTGTCCGACTCTTAGTGACCCCATGAACTGCAGCCCACCAGGCTCCTCCGTCCATGGGATTTTCCAGGCAAGAGTACATGGGGGTCACAAAAAGTCAAACACTAGTGAGCGACTTTCACTTTCAACTGGAGGAGGGAAACTTGCTAGGCATGACCACAAGGTGGCGCTGACATCTCCCGGTCACCTTCTGATGATGGGGTTGCGGACACAGTGCCTCCAGGTTTTCAGAACTCATACCAAACCAGGACCCAGGAAAACTAGCTGACTGATCTGTAAAGGAAACAACAAAAATGGTAGCAAGAAAATGCAAAGCAAAGTTCCAGAAATAGCTTAATCCACCCTACCCTTCATCTACCAGATCCCCACTCCACTGCTCATGGAGTATGTAAGATACCCAACACCTATGCCCTCCCACCTGGGAAGCCACCAGCTCTCTGCACAGTGAAGCTGTTATTTCAAAGACAAATGTGAAGAACCAAGGTTGCCAATGAGTTCAGTGCCAAACCAAGCAATCTTTAATCACATTTATACTTTCAAAATCCAGTCCCAGAACTGAGCCATAGATTAAGGGACAACAGGTCATTATGGAATCTTCTCAAAGAGTCCTTTTAAAAGCATCATTTGAGAGAGCGTTTATGACTTCCTCTTTGTCCTCTCTTCTGGAGGATAAATGGGATCTGTGAGAACAGTGGGTACAATAAGCTGAGGGGGTTGAAATAGACTAGCTAGTGGCCTGGGGCATGCAAACATTTTTCCTTTTCTTTCTTTACCCTCCACTCAGAATTTCAGGAAAGGTGGAACCACTTACTCAGGATATGTGCTTTTCTATGGTTTTCTTTCTTATCACCAGACTCCTATTCAATCTAATTCCTTACTTCCATTTCTTTCCCTCCAAAGAGGACACTAGGGCATCCCAAGTGGCTCAGTGGTAAGGAATCTGCCTGCCAGTGCAGGAGACTTAGGTTTGACCCCTGGGTTGGGAAGATCCACTGGAGGAGGAAATGGCAACCCACTCCAGTATTCTTGCCTGGGAAATTCCATGGACAGAGGAGCCTAGTGGGCTTCTGGGAAGAGCCAACTCATTGGAAAAGACCCTGATGCTGGGAAAGATTGAGGGCAGGAGGAGATGGGGGTGACAGAGGATGAGTTGGTTGGATGGCATCATTGACTCAATGGACATGAGTCTGAGCAAACTCTGGGAGATAGTGAAGGACAGGGAAGCCTGGTGTGCTGTAGTCCATGGGGTTGCAAAGAGTCGGACATGGCTGAGTGACTGAACAACAACAAAAGGGGGAACTATATTTGCACCTCACTGTCCATTCTTAAAACTTGAATCAGGAAGCTCAGAAAGATTCACACTTCAGTTTCAATAATCCCAAGAGGGTGGGGTAATCTGCTTTCACTTGTCTCAAACTTGCCACAGCTGCAAGAAGGGCCTTGGGACCCCAGAGGCCTGTAGAGAATCTGGGAAGTTTAGGAGTCTTGCTTCTTGCACAAATCTCCAGATACCAAGAGCTGCTGATTCAGCCTCCGTGGGTGGTATGTTTTCCTCCCAGTAACAATTACAGAGAGGTTCTTTGCTCTAAGGACGAGTCATGGGGCTAGCTGCTACACTGTGCCTGTAGCCTCTCTCTGGTTCTACCTCAGGGTTCCTTGGCCAAGACCCTGAAGATCTTTGACTAAATGTGCCCCTAAACCTTTGTTGCTTCTACCACCCAACCCCACACAGATGGGACAAAGTTTTCCTCAGTAATTCTGGAGCATCCTGTCACTGCCAGGCCAAATGAGCACCCACAGGCTAAAGGAAAACTCCTAAAAACAAATAAGGAAAAATCTCCAGGAAAATGGGTGTATTGGTGTAGGTCCAATATGAAAGAATGGCTCGGGTTCGTCCTAATGGTATCCGGGCTGGATTTACTTATCTGGGCTCATCAAGCTTTGAGAAACAGCTGGGAAGGAAAAAATTAAATGCAAAACACAAAATAACATAAAAAATGAAGCTGATGGGTCACTGGAGACTAAAAGCAAGCTCTCTACAGATGGCCTAACAGTAAAAATAGCAAACAAACAAACAAAATAGAGACCAGGCATGAGGAGCCCTGGAAAAGGGACCCGCATTAGTCTTTGAGTTCTGGTCCCCCCACCAGAGCTCCTGTTCACCCACTTCACACGAGGAGGAGCGAAGTCACCAGAGGTCTTCACATCACAGAAATGAGAAGCAAAGGGGCCTCCTTTGCTTGCTCCACCTGTCTGCCTGGACCTCGCTTTTTCTTCACAGCAGCCACAAACCCGTTGTGCCATCTCCAGCATTTCTGATTAATTTTTCAAGGTCACCCCTTGCCTGAAGCATGACTTCATTGCACCTGCAGCACTTCATTGTCCAAATGTCCTTGGCAAACCTCGCCGTCTTTGGACAGAGTTGCACTTCCTCCCTACCGGAAATTCTCCCTCCTTCCCCAAGCTTAATAAGGCTGTGGCAGAGAATCCAAAGAACACAGCTCCTGTTTCTCAGAAAAACCCCTGTCTGCTGTTAACTCCCTAAAACAGCTTCTCATTGTCAGTGGTGAGGCTGGGCTGGTGCTAAATTTCCAGTTCATTTAACCCTTCTGGTCTCACGGGTTCCACTCTCCTAGGTACTCACATTGGCTCATTGGCATCAGGAGTTCATGGGAGGCAGTGCAGACATCCCAGGAGGCCTGGAACACCGAAGCCTTGAGAAAGGGTTTGGGTCCAGATGCATGGCCAGGAGGCGACTGCATGGATGATCACACTGTTTTCTATTGTTTTCTTCCCATCACTGGTTTGGCAGCCCCCAGGAAGACCTTGTGTTTTTCAGTAATGTGCTCAACACAGCTTTCAAACAGCAAGTGTTGGGAACCTTCAGAGCTGGAAGGGCCTCTGAAGCTCATCTAATCCATCCCTCTCATTTCATTCTCCAGGAAACTGAAGCCCAGAGAGGTTAGCAACTCGCCCAAGTTCACACAGCTAATTAGAAACAGAGGTGAGATTAGATCTGGCATAGGCTCTTAAACTTTTCTCTCCCCAAATGAAGACTAAGAGAAATGGTATTGATTATACACCTTTTATTTTCCAGATACTGTATTAGAAGCTTGACATCTATTACTTTGTTAAATCTTCACCATATCTTGACCCAAGTTTAATCATCTTACAGATGAGTGAATAGAAGAACAGGAAGATTAAGTAACACACCCAAAGTCACACAGCTGCTAGGTAGAACCATAACGGGAAGCTCTCTGTCTAATTCTAAAGACCATGCTTTTGCTGCTTCATGAGGCTGCTGCCCTTTTATATTTATTTAGCCAAGTGGCCACCATCTTGGATTTACTAATATCCTCACAAAGGGGCCACTTCCTCTCTCCTCTCTGTCTTTTAAGAAAAGGGAATTCTTGCATTGTTTTTGCCACATACTCCAGGGGACCTTCAACCTCACCATCAGAAGTAAGAAACATCCTGGCAACTTCTTCCCTTTCCTTTTTTTTTTTTAAATTTGGAAAATGAAGGAGAGGGTCACAGTGGATTGGGAGGAGAAGATAAAGACCAGAACACAAACACTATTTCCCCCACCCCACTCCTTGGAGAATATGAAGCCTCTGTCTCAGCCAACATTAGAAGAGTAGGCAATTCCAGGGTCATTCTTCTCAAACTGAGGCAGGAGACGTGGCCAGGATTGAGAAGGGGGATACCCCAGAATAAGTATTGCACGTGCTCCTAGAGTGTCAGTTTTACTCTTGAATTTGGGAGAGGAAGGATTATATTATTCATGTATTCAAACCAATGCAGTTGGTATCAAATGCAGAAATGCCGAAAATGTTTAGACTAAAGCCTGTAAGTTAAAGCCTGATTTGGGCTCCCTCCTTCCAGACTCTCAGGGTTACTAGGACCTTCATGGTTCCTTGCAGGGACAAATCAGTGGAAATTCTTGAGGAATGAGGCTAGAAAAAGGCAGGAGATGAATTAATTTTGTTTATTCCCTGATTTCTTTACCCGTCTCCCAACCTGCTTTCCCCTCCCAGTGGGCAGAGGGGCTCGGAGGACTGTGGCTATAATCTCAGCTCTCTTTGCTACTTTGGGGGATTTACAGGGAAATCAGTGCTTGGCAACTTGTATTTTTCACTGCTTGGCCCAAACTCCAGACATGAGCCCCTTTCTCTTATTTGAACAACATTTATATGTAAGGAATAGATCTGGGAGAGATCTCTGCATCATGGTCCTCTCCCACATTGGGGCTGATTGGGCAGCAGTGACATCTCTGTGTTAGATGCAGCAGACATCATGGCTTACAAAAAATGTCAGCCAGGGAAGTGCTGCCCTGCCAACCCTCTGTCCCCACCCGTGCCCTCTCTGTTGCCTGAACTCACACCATGGACACACAGAGCAAGGTTCAGAATCCACACGAGCTACTGTTAACACACAGACTCCCCCTTCCTATTATTCCAACCACAAAGACACTCCAGGCCCTAGGAATTCCCAGGTACCCTAAGCAAGTCACCGTGACCTTGAAGGAGCTGTTACCTGGGGCTCGGCAGCTGGAACCCACCCCAGTGGTCTCTAGACTGTTGTTCTGAGAAATCACAAACACCAAATCCTCCAATCCCTCCAAATTTGAGTTTGTTGTTTTAACCTTTAACAGCCTTTTCAGGTAAAAAATAACAAAGATCGATTTACTCACTTTGTAGCTACACTGTGCCTGGAAATGCATTTACTTAAAGACTAGAAAGACTAGATGGCAGAAAGGAAAAAAACAAGAACACATGGAGTACATACTCCTCAGGCATTAAGTGAGCTAAAATAAAAATAAAAACAGACAGAGGAAGGGAGAGGACAAACCAACTTCCCCACCCTTCCACGGCACTGTAGCTCAAAGACTGGAATCTCCGCTTGTTAACCATTGTTAACTAGTATTTTTAGTCCTGGTTGCTTTTAGCCTCTGTATAGTTCCTTTTTTAAAACACATTTTCTATACGTTAATAAAAGATCCTGAAGGAATGATGTGCTTTTGTGGAGTCCTGTGGGGAATCCTGGAGACGCACCTTTCTTCCCAGGAAGCTGACTTTGCCTCTGCCCAGGCCCCCTCCCTAACCACTCAGGTTCACCCATCACTTCCGCCAAAGTATCTTCCCAGAATCACTCTTTTGGATGGTGAAAGGGTTGCTGGACCCAATTCCATCATGTGTGGGTTGGGGGCGGGGGGGCTTCCTCACACCAACAAATGGTTCTCAAACACTGTGAGTACAGGTGCCTTCCCTGGTGGCCCAGTGGTTAGGATGTCAGGCTTCCACTGCCAGGCTCCAAGGTTTGATCCCTGGTCAGGGAACTAATATCCTGCAAATCACTTCGTGTGGCAAAAAAAAAAAAAGCATCAGGTAAAGGGCTCAGTCTCACAGGACCACCCTCCACTACAGACCCCAGTCGCAAGCCCAGATTGTTACCTGTGCTTCTGACCAATGGGCTACAAACTGAAGGTTCCAGTGACTAATTTGCCAGTGCAGCTCACAGATTTCAGAGAAGCATTTTCCTCAGTGGATCACTGGTCTGTTATAACAGGATATATCTCAGGAACAGCTCCACCTGTTCATCAGCCTGGAAGCTCTCTGAACCCTGTCCTTTTAGGTTTTTATTACATAGGTATTATGTGATTGAGTCAATCGTTGGCCATTTGGTGATTGTTCCAACCTCCATTCTCTCTCTCTCTTCCCTCCCTAGAGGTCAGGAGGTGCGGCTGAAAGTTCCAACCCTCTAATCAGGTGGTTGGTTCTCCTGGCAACTAGCCCCCATCCTTACGTGTTTCCAAAAGTCACCTCATTCACCTAACCAGACACCTTTATCACTTTTCAACTTTTAGGAAATCCCAAGGGTTTGAGGAATGGTAAGCAGGAAAGATGGATGAAGACAAATATACATTTATTATAAATCACAGTAACATAGCCAGGCTGATCTCACACTCAATGTCTTGCTACTCCATCTGTGTCCCTTGCCTCCTGTTTTCCTATTCTCTCATCATATCCTTGCTATTTCCATCCTCTCCTTCTTCTCTCCACCTCCTTCTCCTCCTCTCTCCTTTCTTCATCTTTCTCCCTCTTCCTTCTGCATCTCCCCCTCTCTCTGAATTCTTCATCTCACCTTTTGTGTTTACCATCAGGAAAGGTCACTGCTGGGTGGCAGCCTCTGCTGGATGCACCAGCATCACCCAGACTGGTCCTGTCTATGATTTTGAGCCCTTGATCAGCCACAAAGACTGACTCATTGTCCAGTTCCCTCAAGCCTGGCGTGCCCAGTGGTAGCCAGATCGCCAAGGCTCTAGTGCCATCTATGGGCACCAACGGAGAATGTCTAACAGGCACAGCCTGCTGGGCTGCCGACCTTAGGCTCAGTCAGTCTCCAGCTCCTGCTTCTCTGACTTGTCACCTAGGATGACATTTTCCCTTTCTCTCCCTTGAGAACAGACCCAGTGCCCAGGGTCAGATCAACTCTCATATCCAGGTACCATCAGGTGAGACCCAGTCGAGTAACAGGGCTTCCCCTGGTGGCTCAGTGGTAAAGAATCCCCTGCCAATGCAGGAGACGTGGGTTTGATCCCTGGGTGGGGAAGATCCCCTGGAGAAGGAAATGGCAACCCACTCTAGTATTCTTGCCTGGGAAATCACATAGACAGATTGGCTGGCTACAGTCCATGGGGTCACAAAAAAAGTTGGACGCGACTTAGCAACTAAACCACAACAAACCAGGTAACAGCCCCAGGAGGAGGGTCATGAGGAAAACTTCCATCCTGTTCAGTTCAGCAGGCACGCAGAGCCAAGAAGCACAGACAGGACTGTGGCAGCGCATTAGGTCCCGTAAACCCAGACAGGTTCCTCCCCAGCTGGCCAGGGAAGGGGCATGGAGGGAACTGCCCCAGGGAGGTCTACTTGGAGGGCTGGGTCTCAGGACAACAGGAATTCGCCAAAGGAAAGACAAGGAGGGAGCAGTTAGAAGGAGAGTCCGAGGGCATGAAGCAGAATAACCTGGTTGAGCAGCACCAAGAGTGGTGAGTATTCACGTTGGCCTGGCTCCCCGGGGCTCTGGGCAGGGGTGTGGCGACAGAGTTGCTCACGGGGACAGACAGAGCACTGTGCGATCCCAAGGCCAACAGGCAGAGGCTTTTCTCTGCATCTCCATATTAAAAGGGAGACACAGAATGTACTTTAAAAAGGGGACAGATTCCCAGCCTTGATATCATAATTATTATTTTTTTAATGTTTATTTCTCCTAGCCTTTTCCAGGTACCAGCAGGCCTGTCCTCAACCCTGGGGCCATGTGAGAAACAGGGACAAAATCCCAGCTTCCAGTCACATGACAATTTCCCCTGGATGGCGGCAACCCACTCCAGTATTCTTGCCTGGGAAATTCTATTGGCAGAAGAGTCTGGTGGGTTACTGTCCAAGGGGTCCGAAAGAGTTGGGCATGACTGAGCACGGATGCAGGCAGGCAGATGCCCTACACAAAGAGGGCAGAGCACTTTTCTTAGCCTTTCCTTGTGCCTCATTTCCTAAAAAGCAGACTTCTATAATATCAGACAAGAGAGGCCCCTTTTAAAATAAGCCACATTTCTGGGTCCTATTTTAAATAAGCCACCCCCAAAATCCATATGTCAGAATTATGTTACCAGAGGAGGGATCTTTATAGTATTCAGATAAAACACATCCCTGAAATCTCGTTCTGCATATTATCTGGGAAAAGGAGACTAAAGAGATATAGGGATAAAGGGACACAGTGGAACTCAAAGGCATCTCAAGAATTGGTATTTATTCCTGAAGTGGCTGAATGCAAAGCTATGTTTTAGCTTAAATGAGCATAATTCACTCGTTGCTTAAGACCTCCGGGTACATTGACAACCATCTGAACACGTATTTAATCACTGCTGTGTTGTGGGAATGAAGAACTGCCACGGGTGAAATTTAAAAGTGGGTTATTAAGCAAGAAAAATGTTAGCAACATTAGTAATCGGTGCAATTACCAAGAACAAGACCTAAACACAGTAGCGTCTTCTCTCCCTAATGATCCCAGCAGTGACCGCTTTGCGGGCAGCAGTAAGACATCAGGGCGGAGTAAGAGACCAAGGGGTCTGTATCTCACCTCCGTGTGAAATGTACAAGAGTCTCCATTGCCCAGGATTTCAAGGAACATGCACTGGACTCGTAAATCCACACGTAACTGCATCTCATACTCCTCTTCCCTCATCTCACCATCTTCATTCAGTGAGCACCTGCTATGGACCAAACCCAGGGGCACTGGCCCTGGATGTGCAGAGATTAAAGGGCTGCCTCCCACTGGAAGAATTTTAGCTTCTTTTTGCCTCTTTCTATTTTCATCCACTGGTAACTCCCTATTCCCCAATTAATATTCCATACATTTGTGAGTAAAGAGCCTCGCTTCAAAACTTTTAAAATAAAATAGAGCAGGTCTTCCAAATTTATGTTTATGTGTTCATGAGGAACTGGAAAAAGATGTGCAGTAAAAGAATTCCATCAGCTAGGATGAGGGTTGTCCTTTCAATATCGACAACTGGGTTTTTTTGGTCTGCTTTTTTAACTCAGACACATTTCAAACACTTCAAACACTAAGAAATGTGGCAATCAGGGAAATACTTGAATCCAAAAAGCTAACAGAACCTTCTCAAATGACTGATTCCTATACAATCTTTCTTGGGAGGCTGGAGAGGGAAAATGGCATCGGAAAATGTTCTGGTACTTTCGGATGTGGATGGCCTTTAGTACCTTATATAAGAATTGCTATGCTCAGAGATGACTACTAAGTACGCATTCATTGCTTGTGTAAAAGCTTTGGATCTGCTCTTCATGACAAACAATAAGCCCTTTAGAGGTTTCTGGGAAATGAGTATAAATTACAAGAAATGCAGTGGCAATTATGAAAATTCAATATGCTAGCTGTACAGGAAATTTAAAGATCCAAGGAAAACAGAGAGAACTCTGAGGGAATGTGTAAATTACGCAGTCATCTGGGTGCAAGCAATACCTGGTGTGATTTGTGACCCACACTCACTTTTTATGACTTTTCTGCCCCACAAAAAATAAAACCCACAGAGTAATAACCAAAATTTGTATTTACAACCAAAGCTACCCTGAAACAATGAGCAGCAATGACAGCCTGGATTGTTTTTAAAGGCAACTCAGCTGACTTACTGACTTAGATGAGAGAGGGATCGCCAAGGAGGTCAAGGTGCAACCACCGCCCTCCCCCTCCCCCATCCCCACCTGTACCCTTTAGAGACTCTGAGAGACATTTATGTAAATCTACTTTTCACCATTTCTGTCCCCCACCCAAGAAATGATTGAATTTTAACTGAGTTTGAATTACCCATGCTTGCTAGAGGCAGGGTTTCAATACAGCAGTACAATGGACATTTTGGTAAGACAATTCTTTGTTGCAGGGAACTGTCTTACACACTGCAGAATATTTAGCAGTGTTACTGCTCTCTACTCACCAAACTCCAGTTGAATCACCCCTCCACCAGACAAAAATACCTACTGACATTGCCAAATGCCCCCTCAGGAGCAAAATCACAACCACTGTCTAAGGAAACTTATCACAAAAGAAGACGATTTCAATACCAACCTCACTGAAGCAACCTTTTCAGAAGCTTCAGCCAGTCCCTGTCAGTCCAAAAGACAAAAGAGTCACCCAAACTGAACACTGCTGTAGCTTTTCTATTGAATTACTTTTTATATAATTTATAAAAGTTTGAAAAGCATATATCTGTGCTTTATTTTAGTTTCATTTTGTTGGAATTACTCTGGGTACTTTTGCGATATAAGATTAGATTCCAAGGCAGAATGTAGAATTTATCAGATGGTGCTTACTGAAAATGAGAGTTTGACTTAAAAATGGTTCCATTTGTCATGGCTCTCCAGGAATCAATTAAGTTTCAAATCTAGGGTCACTGGGAAATTAGACCTTTGGCTCTATTGCTCCATCTGATGGACAATAATAAATGGTATCGATTGTCTAAGATCCCTAGATACTGCATGATTTCATATGTCCTGAAGGTTGCTTAAGAAAAGAGAAATCAAGGGAGAGTTGGGTAACAAAGACAGGAGCCAGAAAACTCTACTTAGGTCCAGGATTCTGATCCAATAAGCAAGGAGGACCAACATCAGTGCCTGTGTTCCCCAGGAGAATGTGTACATCCAAGTTACTTGCCTAAGAGGGTCCTCTGTGATGTTGGGGAAAGCAACAGGCTAACCAGACCCCCAACCAGGAAGAACTTTTTAATTGGGCCACAAAAATAGAAATGGAGCAAAACGGAAAAATAGATAGTTGTCCATGAAAGAAATCTACTGCAACATGTGACAGGAAGCACACCTACCATTAAACCCCTTTCCCCAGCTCACCCTCCCAAACAAGCTCTTCCACAACAGGAAGGGGAATGCAGGGAGAGATGCCATTTTTCAGAGGAGTCACTAGGCTGATTTTTCTTTCCTAGTGTCCCAGCCATGCCTGTGGGGCCACTTGGCCTAGTTTTATGCTTAGAAAAAACTGTTACCATAGCAGATCATCTGTAAAGTCATGTTACCTGTAAAGGTCATTTGGGATCAGGAGAGGATCCACATGCCAGTGTGACTGACAGCTATCTTGGTCAGACAGGACAGTCTGGTTCAGTCTCTCAAAAACTTCTGGTGAGATCCCTTTCCTGTAGGGATGTTCACAGCAACAGAGCTCATAGCAAGGGAGGAGAATGTGGGATTCACAACTTGATGCCATGAGAGATGTGCTGCTCTCCATCACGGCCTTTTCCACCACAGAATTTTCTTCCAGATAAATAGCAGCAGACCCTCTCTGCTGGGGGTCTGGCTTTATCAGATTTCTAGACCATTTGTTTCTCTTCCAAAACCAAACCACTTGGAAGAGTCAGTCCTCTGGTTTGGTGGAGTAGAGAGCATATTGTCTTTCCAAAGGCTTGGAGAGGATTGGGAAAGTACCAGTGAGAAGAGTATTCCCCTCATCTCTGAGCTCCTTGGGGGATGAGCTGGGTTTTCCATTTCTATTCCTAAAATTCAACCCAGCCCTCTGTACGGACTCAATACAGAATTGATGTAAACTGAATCAAATTAATCCTATCTCACGTCTACAAAAGAGATTCAGTGAACAACTTTGATTATGCTGAAGTTCAAATAGAGCTCTAAAATAGCACACTCTGAGACTTATTTGAGGAACAGAGGAAAGAATCCTGGATATTAGGTCAGAGGTATATGTGATGGAACCATTTCTACCACTTACTGGTAACACTTCCCAGGGTAAGTCCTTTTGCCTCTCTGAAGCTTAACGTCTTCATCTCTAAAATGGGAACAAGAATAGCCACACTTCTTACTTCACAGACTACCGTGAGAGGCAGACATTAAAATGCGCGGAAAATGCTTTTAAGTAAGTGTTCTCACTACTGGAAATGTGCTAACTTGCTGAAGGTATAAAAATGTTGAAAATCATGCTTAAACCACAACTACCTTCCCAGCAGTGTTATGAGCTAAAATTTCACCAACCTAGTTCCGTAAAGCAACTTATTGCCTTAAAAAATGCCCTGGGCAAAATAAGTGCCTCAGCTTGCTATCATGGGTCAGCCAATGGCTACCTGAGAACAGGAGGGGGCAAAAAGATGAGAAGCCAGAGAACAAGGAACAGAGGACACGAGAGCGGAACAAAGCAGGCGCAGCAGAGGTCTGCCCACCAGTGACTCTTTTGGTGGAGAGAGGTGAAGAGGAACAGGCTGTGTTGAAGACCAACCCAGTAAGGTCCAGAGCTACTGTCTAAGGACAGCCTGGTTCCAGCTCATCCCCCAACCAGACCCTTCCCTGGGACACTGAATCAGGACCAGAGAGACCCTAGCAGCCACCAGAGACTCTTAATAGCACTCTTTCAGATTCATGAGTGAGATCCTCCCTTAGATCTGTATTTATCAAAACTCCTCATAGGAGACCATACCTTTGTGGTTGAAGTCTGCTGGGCTCAGGCGTTAGGCCCCCAAAGGGCATGCTCACCAGCACAGATGACAACTTCTAGTGTGAGGGCTCCCATCTGGCTTCTGAGGAACTGTGGACTTCAGTTTTGTGAAGTGGGGCATCTGGGGCTACAGCCCAGAAGCTCAAGGGGCAGAGAGCCCAAATACTGCCATCAGCCCCCTTATATTCCCCCCGATTGGAGGCTCAGATCCTTATCCTCACTTCTACATGAATATGAAACACGTTTGAAGAATATTCATTTGAAAGGGCCATTGTTCCGGATGCCCATGTCTCAACCCAGGCTCGCCCTCCAACCTTGCCAAGCCCCACAGAAGAAAGAGTGTCTTTTTCTGCTCCTCACTGTGTATGTGCTCAGTCGCTCAGTTGTGTCTGACTCTGCAACTCCATGGATTGTAGCCCGCCAGGCTCCTTTGTCCATGGGATTCTCCAGGGAAGAATGCTGGAGTGGTTGCCATTCCCTTCCCCAGGGGACCTTCCCAACCCAGCAATGGAAGCTGCATCTCCTGCATTGGCAGGCAGATTCTTTACCACTGAGCCACCTGGGAAGCCCTTCTGCTCCTCAGAATGGACCCCAAACTTCCTACTGACAGAAGCTTAGTCCCCACTCCAGAGCTGAGCACTCATCTGTCCCCCTCCAGCTATGACATTAGTACCGTAGCTTGTCACAACCCAGCTCTGATTCTGCCTGGTGCTACAGGGAGCAAAAGGCTCCTATCCACCTTCAGAGCCATTCATCTGTCCCAGGTCCTGACCTAAGAAAAGAAGAGGAACAGAAATTACCACCTTCACATGAGTCCTCAGCTCCCACTTACACCCAGGGGCATAGACAAATTTGCAGTTCATCAAGCCAGTGTTTTCACTCTGGTGGTGTCACATGGACTGGACAGATGTGCTGGGCACTAGAGCCCCTCTGCTGCCGTTTCCCCCATCAAGGTGTGGTGAAAGTCTGACATGAAAGTGTTAGTCATTCAGTCATGTCTAACTTTTTGCAACCACATGAACTGCAGCCTGCCAGGCTGTTCTGTCCATGGGATTCTCCAGGCAAGAATACCAGAGTGGGTTGCCTTTCCCTTCTCCAAGGGATCTTCCTGACCCAGGGATCAAACCCAGGTTTCCTACATTGCAGGCAGATTTTTCACCATCTAAGCCACCAGTGTCAGACTTTATTTTTTTGGGCTCCAAAATCACTACAGTTGGTGATTGCAGCCATGAAATTAAAAGACGCTTATTCCTTGGAAGGAAAGTTATGACAAACCTAGATAGCATATTAAAAAGCAGAGACATTACTTTGCCAACAAAGGTCTGTCTAGTCAAGGCTATGGTTTTTCCAGTGGTCATGTATGGATGTGAGTGTTGGACTGTGAAGAAAGCTGAGCACCGAAGAATTGATGCTTTTGAACTGTGGTGTTGGAGAAGACTCTTGAGAGTCCCTTGGACTGCAAGGAGAGCCAACCAGTCCATCCTAAAGGAGATCAGTCCCGGGTGTTCATTGGAAGGACTGATGCTGAAGCTAAAACTCCAATACTTTGGCCACCTCATGCAAAGAATTGACTCATTGGAAAAGACCCTGATGCTGGGAGGGATTGGGGGCAGGAGGAGAGGGGGACGACAGAGGATGAGATGGCTGGATGGCATCACCGACTCAATGGACATGAGTTTGAGTAAACTCTGGGAGTTGGTGATGGACAGGGAGGCCTGGTGTGCTGTGATTCATGGGGTTGCAAAGAGCCAGACACGACTGAGCAACTGAACTGAACTGAACTGAACTGAGCCACCAGGGAAGCCTCATCAAGGCACAGTACTTCATACTGAAAGCAAGAACGTTTCTCCCCACACAGAGAGCCCGCTGCCAAAAAGGCCCCAACAGGGCAGAGAGGAAGACATGTCCTTCAATATAGCTTCTCATCTGAGCTCCCCAAGTATTCCTGACCTAGAGCATCCATTCACTTTCTTTCATTTGTTTGTACATTCATTCATTCACTCATTCAACAAAGAGTCACTGGACACCCACTTTCTGTCCTCATTGTGCAAAGAACTGATAGAAAGCTAGGGCCACTGGAGTGCAGATGGATGGTGAGTGGGTAATACAGAAGCAGCCGTGAAGGAGGGCAGGACCTCATCAGACAGGACCTTGCTAGACACACGTGAATTCTGATCCATTTTAAGAGTAGTGGGAAGCCACAAGATGAGTAAGCAGATTCTAAAAAGGAGAGAGATGATCATACATGCATTTAAAAGAGTTGACTCTGGCTCTCATACAAATGACTAAAGGATTCACAAGATGGGTGGGGGGCAAGTCAGGAGTGGTTCAGAAGAGAAATCAAGATAGCTTGGGCTCAAATGGCTTTAGCAGAGTTGGGGAGATAGGCATAGTCAAGAGATGTTTAGGGTGTAAATCGACAGAACTCGAACACGGAGATGAGCAACACTGAGGTCACAAGATGGCCTGTAAGATTCTCGGTGGCATGGCTGGATGGACAGTGGCCATGCAGGAAGTCGCAGGCACTAGGTAAGAACCAAAGGCAGGAAACTCCATTTCACATGTCAGATAGAGGCACTCTGAGATATCCAAGTAAGAGGGCATCTATGTGTACAGGTCTGAAGTTAAAGGAAGGGCATGAGTCAGAGACATCTGGGGATCACACACAGGGTGAGCTTCATGGACATGTGACCTACGCAGTCACATAAGGCCCCACACTTAGAAGAGCCCCACTCTTGGTCTAATGTTCTGTGGTCATCATCTTGAAATTCTGAACAAAGTGATCCACATTTTCATTTTTCAGAAAGTCCAGTAAATTGTAGAGCTGGTCCTGAACACATACCATGATATCAAGAAGGATACTGAGAATAACTGAAGCTGCAGACATGGATTCATTTTGCTCATTGAACAGATATATGGAGAACTCAGTGTGTTTCAGGCTTTGGTCTATGCACTGGGGATACAGCAGAGAACAACAAAGACAAAAATATCTGCCCTCATAGACTTTATATTATGGTGAAAATGAAAGTGTTAGTCATTCAGTTGTGTTCGACTCTTTGTGACCCCATGGACTGTAGCCTGCCAGGCTCTTCTATCTATTGGGATTCTCCAGGTAAGAATACTGGGGTGGGTTGCCATATCCTCCTCCAAGGGATCTTCCTGACCCAGGGATGGAACCCATGTCCCTTATGCCTCCTGCATTGGCAGACAGGTTCTTTACCACTAGCACCACCTGGGAAGCCCAGCCCTGGCCTCTACCCACTAGATACCAGCTGCACACACATGCACACACACCCGAGTTTTGACAAACAAAACTGTCCCCTGGGGGCAAAATCATGCCCTGCCCCTTGAAAACCACAGCTCTGAGGACAGGGCACAGTGGTTCAGGCCTAAGCCAAGCAGGAAAATCCTATCCCAGCCCACAGTTAGTGGTTCAAGGTGAACAAAGTCCCAAATTAGTTCCAGAAGATTGAGACAAATATTTTCTAGCAGGTTCCAGGAATAAAACTCCCAATGCCTCTGAATTTTGGGGTTTATGGATGAAACACTTAGAACCAGTGTATCCTTTTTCTTTCCATGAAAAAAGTCATGCTCAAAATGAACCTAACACCACATGAGGCTAAACAGAGATGCTGAAAGAAACTGGGTTCTGATTACACAGTTAAGCTTCAGAATCCAGTCTGACCTAGATTCATGAAAACATCCTCTTTTTTATTTCAGACAGTTTCAGTTGGGTTTTCTGTTACTTGATACTAAAAGATTCTTAACCTATAAAATACGGTAAGTAGGTTCACGATATGTAGGCCCCAGGAAATTTTTGACTCAGTCTAAATAATACCTACCAATAACTTCCAGTTTTGAAAAAAAAAATTAAGAGAAGTTGAAATTGCCTCTTTCCAATTTTGACCTCCACCACAACCATCCTCCAAGTCATGTTGGTTGCATACTTAAATGGATAATGTCAAAAGAGTTCCATCAGATAGCCCCCATCAAATTGTCCTTGATTCCTAGCTCATCCAGAACAGTCCCAAGACACTCTATATAGAAGAAAGGAAAAGTTAACCAGAAAATTAAATTCTAGATGTTTGTTGTTGTTCAGTAGCTCAGTCGTCTCCAACTAATCGCTACCCCATGGATTGAAGCATGCCAGGCTCCCCTATATCTTCTGGAGTTTGCTTAAACTCAAGTCCATTGAGTCCATGATTTCATCCAACCATCTCGTCTTCTGCCGCCCCTTTTCCTTTTGCCTTCAATCTTTCCCACAATCAGGGTTTTTTCCAATGAGTCGGTTCTTTGCATCAGGTTTTGGAGTACTGGAGCTTCAGCTTCAGCATCAGTCCTTCCAAAGAATATTCAGGGTTATTTCTTTTAGGATTGACTGGTTTAATCTCCTTGCTGTCCAAGGGGCCCTCAAGAGTCTTCTCCAGCACCACAGTTCATAAGCATTAATTCTTTGGCATTCAGTCTTCTCTATGGTCCAACTCTCACATCCACACACAACTACTAGAAAAACCATAGCTTTGACTATACAAACCTTCATAGGCAAAGTGATGCCTCAGCTTTTCAATACACTATTAGGTGTTTATATTATTACTTTGTGATGACAGTGGGAAATTAACCCAGCTAGCGCAGCTATTGTCCATAACTGTAGTCCACAGGGTCCATTTTCAGGGGACCCTTAAAGTCCAAACTCCTTTACAAGAATAATAAGATAAAATTTACCTTTTTCATTACATTGACATTTGCATCAATCATGATAAAACCGCAGACACCTCAGGACAAATCAAGGCAATGGCAACTAACCATACTCATAGCAGTATTTTTTACTAGCACTAAAAAAAAAAAAAGTCATTTTCCCTTAAGAATGTCCTTGGTGAAAAAAATAAAAATTATTAATTTTATTGCATCTTGATCCTCAGTGCATGTCTTTTTAATTCTGTGTGACTAAATGGGGAGAATTCTTAAAGCACTTTTGTG